>NC_064853.1:43418916-43718916 GCF_024139225.1 Suncus etruscus
AGAGTCAAAGGAGCACAGTAAAAGTGGTGTTAGAGTGGCTATTGTTGTTTGCATAGGCCCACCAAAATATGAGGGACATGGAAAGAAATAACCTTGGCCTAAGTACAAAGAGACCAGACCCCTGAAGTTTCCTGGCACAAGACCAAGTCTAGGCTCCAGGCAAGTTAGATCATCCAATCCAATACATTGTCTGTAGTGCCAACACACTTTTATTTTTCACACAGTCTCTGTTGTTGGTATCATGTTTCTGTATTAAAGATCCTGGAATCTGCATATCTTACATTGAAGTCAGGATATGGAGCATCCTCTCCTTTTACCTCACAATCAAAGGGCAACGCAGGGAGCCCTGTCCTGTAAGCAGGTCGTTGTTGTTGTTAAGTCTTCTCAGTGTTAAGGGAAGTCTCTTTTGAGCAGGTCGAAGTCTGAGCAGTGTAGGTCTTCTGTGGTAGAGGATTGCTTCCAGGTGATGTTACAGACCAGCCTGGATGTTTCGTGGATGGCTTCCCTGGTTCAGGGGAGAATGGATTATGCCCTTTCTTCTGAGGTCTGTGCCAGGTCGTTATGTCAATGTTCAGGGTGTAAGGTCCCTTTGCACTACAAGATTTGTGTGTTTCAATCGCTATCAGATAGGATCTTATTTGTATGTATAGTATTTTCCCATTTTAATGTGCCTATGCAAATAAGAAGCAATGCCACGTGGTGTTATTGGCGCATATGGGGGCCATAAGAACAATTCCAATGATTCCCATGACATGGTTCAATCATAAGCATTAAACTGGGGGACTCTTCCACCAAAATTCCTTGTTAAACAGCTCAAAAAGAGAAGATAAAAAAATGGTTAAAATCATCACTGTATAAGACAACATTTAGTAAGAATTACAGCTGTCAGAGAAAAAACACAAAATATTCTAGAGAAATACGTGTCCATTTTATGTATCTTGAAACAGTTTGGGGTTGTCACACACAATGCACAGCTTTGGACTGTGATTAGGATATAACACTACTGAAGTTAAAAAGAGTAATGTAGGTTAGTGATGTTTGAGAGGGGGTTAGAGAGTTAAGGAGTAAAAAAGAGCTTTGTAGGGGTGTGGGAAAGGGCAGAACACAAAATGAACATTCTGTATACACAAAACATAACATAAGAATAAGGAATATTCTGAATACATGAAGTACGCGTGGGGGCGTGAGCCCCCGCGCGGTTCTGTAGTTTTTGGCTGCCTAGGGAGGAATTTCTCACCCCCTCCCCCCAGGGCCCGATTAACCAGGCGTGGCCCTAAAGACCCGCCTGGTGTGGGGGGAATCATGCTCTCCTGGACTAAGTGGCCAGCCCAGGGGTCCTATGGCTAGCTGTCCTGCCCAGAGCCCCCATCATACCAGTCAAAGGCACACGAAATCCTGGCATGTGGAGTGTTCTGAGCCCAGCTGAGCCTCTGTAGTTTTTGGATGCCTAGGGAGGAATTTCTCACCCCTCCCCCCAGGGCCCGATTAACCAGGCGTGGCCCTGAAGACCCGCCTGGTGTGGGGGGAATCATGCTCTCCTGGACTAAGTGGTCAGCCCAGGGGTCCTCTGGCTAGCTGTCCTGCCCAGAGCCCCCATCATACCAGTCAAAGGCACACGAAATCCTGGCATGTGGAGTGTTCTGAGCTCAGCTGAGCCTCTGTAGTTTTTGGATGCCTAGGGAGGAATTTCTCACCCCTCCACCCAGGGCCCGATTAACCAGGCGTGGCCCTGAAGACCCGCCTGGTGTGGCCACCCCATTTTTTATAGGGTTTTTAGACTTTATGGAGTTAACCTTTGTGAGTACTTTGTATATCCTAGATATCAAAATTTATCTGATGTGTTGAGTGAAAAGAAGTTCCCCTATTCAATTAGCTGTCTTATAATTTTAGCCCATGTTTCTTTTGCCATAAAGAAAAATTTTAATTCAATATAGTACCATTTATTCAGTTTTAATGCTATAGCTCTTGCCATTGGCATCCTATCATGGAAGACTTCTTTGAATTCTAAGGTTCTACCTATGTTTTCCTTAATGAACTTTATAAATTCAGGTCTAATCTCAAAGTCTGTAATCCACTTTGAATTGACTTTTGTGTAAGGTGTGAGATATGGATTAATCTTTAATTTCCTACACATGGCTATCCAATTGTTCCAACACCATTTGTTGAAGAAACTGTCTTTATTCCATTTAAAATACTTGGCTTTTTTGTCAAAAATTAATTGACCATATACTTGGGGATTTGTCACTGGATATTATATTTTGACCCATTGGTCTGAAAGTCTGTCTTTATTCTAGTTACTGTGATGTTTAGATCACTCTGGCTTTGTAGTATAGCTTCAAATTAAGTAATGAGATGCTTCCCAGTTTCTTGTCTTTTAATATGGATTTGGCTCTCCTAGGTCTTTTATGTTCCACACAAACTTTATAATTGATTGTTCTAAGTACTTGAAGAAAGTTGCCTAAATTTGAATAGGAATTGCACGAATCTATAAAGGAGTTTAGGATAAGATGATCATTTTGATGATAATGATTTTCCAATCCATGAGCATGGAATGTTCTTCCATTTCCTTACGTCTTCTATTTCTTTCTGAAATGTTTTGAAGTTTTCATGGTATAGGTCTCTCATCTCTCTTGTTAAGTTGATTCTTAGGCACTTGATAGTTTTGGACATTATTTTAAATGGATAGACTTCTTGATCTCTCTGTCCTCTGAGTCATTTTTATAAAGGAATGCAACTATTTTTTGTGTATTGACTTTGTAGCAAGCCACTTTGCTGTATTGGTTTACTGTTTCTAGAGCTTTTTTGTGTACTTGTTAGGGGTCTTCAATGTATATCATCATGTCATTTGCAAATAAAGATAATTTGACTTCCTCTTTTCCGATTTGGATTTCTTTTTATCATCTAATTGTTAGTTCTAGGACTTCTGATACTATGTTGAATAATACTGGAGATAGTGGACATTCTTGCCTAGTGCCTGACCTTAGTGGAAATGCTTTCAGTTTTATACCATTAAGAATAATGTTGTCTGTGGGATTTTATAGATAGCTGTTAACTATCTTGAGGAAGGTTCCTTTCACGTCTATTTTGCTGAGGGTGAATGAATGGGTGTTAGATTGTGTCAAATGCTTTCTCTGTGTTGATTGATATGATCATTTACTTTGTTTTACTGATGTGGTGTATGATGTTGATTGATTTGCATGTATTGAATCATCCTTGCCTCCCTGGGATGAAACCCACTTGGTCATGGTGTATAATCTTTTTGTCATGTTGTTAGATTCTTCTACTTGCTAAGATTTTGTTAAGGATTTTTTCATCAATTTTATCAGTGAGATTGGTCTCTAGTTTTCTTTCTTGGTAGTATCTCTGTCAGCTTTGGGTATGAGCATGATATTAGCTCCATAGAAGGTATTAGGAAAAATTCCAGTCTCTTCAATATTTTGGAAGAGTCTAAAGATCAATAGTAATATCTCATCTCTGAATATTTGATGGAATTTATACATAAATCTGCCTGAGCCTGGACTTTTATTCTTGGGGAGTTTCTAAATTACTGCTTCAATTTCCTTACTTGTGATTGTCTTATTTAGGATTTCTACTTCCTCACTCAGTATTGGGAGATTATATTTTTCCAGAAATATGTTCATTTCTTCTAGGTTCTCTAGCTTAAAAAGAGTACAGTTGTTCATAATAAGTTCTCATGATGTCTTGGATTTGTTGGGAGTTCTGATGTAATCTCTCCCCTTTCATCTCTTATCTGATTTGAGTATTTTACCTTTATTCCCTTGTGAGTCTTGACAATGGTTGTCTATTTTGTTTATTCTTTAAAAAAAAAAAAACCTCCTGGTTTAATCAATTCTTCATATTTTTTTTTGTTTCTATATTGTTGATTTCTACTCTGGTTTATATTATTTCTTTTCTTTTGTTTGTGTTTGGGTTCTTTTGCTATTGGTTTTCCAGATGTTTAAGGTGTGCCTTTAGGTTGTTAATTTTTATTTTTCTTCTTTTCTAATGTAGGCCTGTATTATATGAGTTTATCCCTAATTACTGCTTTTGCTGTGTCCTATAGATTTTGGTAATTTGTTTCTTTATTATCATTAGTTTCAAGAAATCTCTTTATTCCTTTATTTCATCTTTGACCCAGCTGTTTTTGAGCAGTATGTTGTTTAGTCTTCAGGTATTAGATTTTCTCCACATCTTCTTTTTACAATCATTCTTGATATCTGTGGCATTGTGGTCTGATAGGATGCTTGACATAAATCTTGTATTTGTGAATTTACGTAAGTTAGACTTGTGTTCTAAAATGTGATCTATCCTATAGAAGGTACCATGTGCACAAGAATACACATTCATGAGAAGAATGTGATTCATCTTTTTGAGGATGAAAGGCCCTGTATAGATCCATTATTCCCAGTTCTTCTAGTTTCTCATGTAGGGCTCTTTTGTCTTTGCTATTGTTGTGCCTAGTGCATCTATCCAGTGGCAATAATGATATGTTGAAATATCCCACCAGTATCACATTTATATTCATATATTTTTCTAGGTTTGTGAGAAAAAGACTTATATATTTTGCTGACCCTACATTTGGTGCCTACATGTTTATAAGAGTTAGTACTTCTTGGTCTATTGTTCCCCTGTACACTATAATAAGTAGTGTCCTTCATTGTCTCTGAGTACTTTCTTGAGGTTGAATGCAATTTGTTCTAAGTATGACTGTCCCAGCATTATTTTTGTTTTCTATTAGCCTGTATAATAGTTTTTTATCCTTTTACTCTGAACCTGTGTCCATTCTAAAATTTTGAGTGTGTTTCTTGCAGGCAGCAGATGGCTGGGTTTTGTTTCTTGATCCAACCCACTACTTTGTACCTTTTGATAGGAGACTTCAGTCCACTGATATTTAAGGAAACTATTGACGGAAAGGGCTTTTCTACCATTATATCATGGAGGGTTGTTGCTGTTACAATTGGAAGTTTGGTTTATATAATTGATCTTTGAGTAGTTCATTTAGAATCTGTTTGGTTAGCGTGAATGTTGCGAGTTGTTTTTGGTCTAAGAATTTTTTTTCCCTCCCTCCCATATAAATGAGAGCTTTTCTGGGTAGCTAACTGTAGGTTAAAAGTTACTTTCATTCAGTAGTTTGAATATATCATTCCACTCTTTTCTTGTCTGGATTGTTTCAAATTGGAGATCTGGTTTGATTCTTATGTTTTTTTCTTTATACTTAAGGTTTTTCTTCTCCCTTACTGTTTTAAAGAGTCCATCTTTCTCTTATTTTTGCCATTTGGATCACTATTATGTCTTGGGCCTGTTTTGTTTGGCACTCTTCTTGCCTCTTGAATTTGTATAGCAGCCTCTTTCCAGGGAGTGAAAGTTCTCTGCTTTTAGCTCCCTCACTACTTGCTCTTCACCTTTCCCTTTTTCCTCCCCTTCTAGTGTTCTGATAATTTGAAGATTATTTCTTTTGTATTTGTTCATTACATACCTTACATTTTCTTCCATTGTCTCTCATTTTTTATTTGACATTTTAAAAATCAATGCTGGTTTGTAATTTGTCTTTAATTCATCTCAACCTGTGTAATTCTGCTATGGCTTACTAACATGTTTTTTTAGTTCCTTCTGTTTCATTTCTTTCTTTTTTTTTTTTCTTTTTGGTTTTTGGGCCACACCTGGTGATGTTCAGAGGTTACTCCTGGCTATGCGCTCAGAAATTGCTCCTGGTGTGGGCCAGAGAGATAGCATGGAGGTAGGATGTTTGCCTTGCATGCAGAAAGATAGCGGTTCGAATCCCGGCATTCCCATATGGTCCCCCAAGCCTGCCAGTAGCAATTTTTGAGCGTAAAGCCAGGAGTAATCCCTGAACACTGCTGAGTGTGACCCAAAAACCAAAAACCAACAAAAAACAAACAAAGAAATCACTCCTGGCTTGGGGGACCATATGGGATGCCAGGGAATCAAACCACAGTTTATCCTGGGCTTTTGCAGGCAAGGTAGATGCCTTACCGCTGTGTCACCACTATGGGCCTGCTGCTGTTCCATTTCTATAAATTCTCTCATCTTCTGGAAGAGTTATTCTTTGAATTTGTTGAATTGTTCATCTATAGATAGAATGCTTAATTTCATTGGTTAATGACTCCTTAATTTCTGTCGCTAAAACATTAAGTGTTAATTCTAGGTCCTCATATGGCTTAGATGTTTTGGTGGGCTTGGAAATTTGCCAGGGGTTTGCTCTATACTTCCAGTTGCAGTTGTTTTCCTTAATCTCTCCATTGTTCTTTGTACTTAGTGCATTGTAATGCTGGAGTTTCTGGTGGTTTAAGAAAGTGATCTATTGAATTGGTTGTATAAAAAAAGTGGCTAGAGTTATATCTGATTTAGAGATGACTTTCTAAACATGCAAGGTTATATGATATAATAAAAATATTGCCATCTAACTCATTGGTTTGTTCAACTGAGTATTGAGTTGTATGTTTTCTAAGAGAAAGAAGTGCTAGGTTCAATTTGCCTGGAAATAATTGAGATAAATGGAAATGTCTTCACTCTGACGCTAATGAGTCCATGCAGTTTGGGAATAAGAGGGTTGATGGAAGGGACTAGAGGGTACCTTTCTCTGCAGACAAACCTGACATGGAACGAAAGACAACAAGGAGATCAGAACTGGTGGGGCATGGAAGCATCCTGGGGTAAGACTTTGGAGGTGGCACTTGCTGCACCTGATGGGAGGGACTGGAGGGACCCTTTCTCTTCAGACAAACCTGAGATGGGACAAGAAACAGCATGGAGATCATCATTGATGGTAGCATGCCTAATTTTTTCTTTTTACCTAACTTTGGATAGAAGTTCCAGGACAGTATTTCCATCTAGGCAAGAGCAAAATTTGAGTCAGACCCAGCAGTTTCAATGGCTTTCTCCTTCCTCTGTACTCAAGAATCACTCTTGGAGATTGAAATTTGGTTGGCTCTATGCAAAGCACCCGTCTAACCAACTATTCTCCCTTTGGCCCAGGACAGTGCTATGAACCAAGACTCAGAAGAAATGAGAGTGGGCATCCTTGCCTAACCTTGATGTATTCAAGTCTTTTACTATGTTGTCTGATGGTTGTTGAAAGATTTTATTAGAAGGTATTTGCCCATCTAGTAGAGGTTCTTAGATAGAAGATTTTTGCATAATCTGACTGCATTGTACAGTGAGGACCAGGCCAGGCAGGAGACAAAAACAGCAATGGCAAGGAAGCTACTGCAAGGAAGAGTGTGAGTTGCCACATGCAGCTGAAGAGTGTCCCTGGAGTTGATGATGAATTTGGAGGGACTCTGGTGTGGAGACAAAAAAAAGAAAGGTGGAAAATGACTCTACAGTGTCTTGTTTGTAAGCAGAGAACAAGACATATAAGCCTGTGAGGGATTTCAACTGCCTGTGAAATGTGTCCCAGGGTATGGACTGTGTTTATGAGTTCTTTCAATGAGAACAGTGAGGTTGTGTCCTCTCACCTTTCTAGCAGTAAGTTACAGTGAGACAGGCTTATATTGACACCCCACCAACTCATACACTTCCTATTTTGATGGCTTGTGCAGGCCAGGTCAACCTGAGCTGCATGTACTCTGAAGGGGATCATCACCCACCCTACAGGTTGCTTTATCCTGTATGGACCCCTGAGAACCTACATGCCTGGTTTGCATCTTTCTCTGCCCTACAGTTATTAGGACTATATGCACCAAGACTGTTTTGAGAACTTTGGTACTTCTTTTTTTCTTAAATAATTTCTTTATTTAAGCACCCTGGTTATGAAATGCTTGTAGTTGGATTTTAGTCATATAATGTACACCACTTTTTACCAGTGTAACTCCCACCAACGAAGTTCTCCATTTCCCTACTCTCTGCTCCCCTTTTGGTGCCTCTCTTGACATTTTCTCTATGATTCCCTTCGAGAAAGAGTCATTTCTGGAAAGTGGCATTACCGAGCCCATAGATCACCAACAGTAGAAGAATAAGTATGAGCATAAGTAGAATATAGTAGAAGCAATAGTAGAAGCATAAGAACCAGAAAGATTGCAACAAGTTGCATTCTTCTTACATTTCTCAGGGTTTTGTGCTTTTATGTTTTCAAACTGACATTCCCAAGGTTGAAGTTCTATACCCTACATATTTATTTATTTATTTATTTATTTATTTTATATTTCAGGAGGGAAATATAGTCCAGGTGATGCTCAGGGAGCCAACCAGAGGCTACTTTCAGTGATACTAAGATTATTACACTGGCTTAAATTATTAAATAAATTAAATTATTGCAGTTATTATATTGGCTTAAATCCTCCAAGGAGCAATAGGGGGTACCTCATGTAATGCTTAAGAGGCCATATGGTTCTAGAAATTGAACCTAGATCAGATCAGATGAACATAAGGCTTGAATCTAGCTCCTATACTAAAACCCTAACCCTATTCAGTACACTTTTAATGCTTCACCTTTATCTCCCCTTTCACCTAACACTGATTTTTTTTTCACCTTTCTTGTGCTTCAACTGAACAAAAGACTAAACAAGCATCTCACTAGCCACCTTTAAGTGTTCCTTTCTCTAGCTACTTGCTCACAGCTTGTACTTTAAGTCATACAATCTTTTTCTGAGGATATCTCAAGCACTTTGAGCTAGAAGTAAAGCCTTTCATGTTTTGTTATGGTAAAACAAATCAGTGAAATGTGTCCTTTGCAAGTTCTTGGCATAGAATTTGAATTCTGGCATCTTCCTATCTACCTGGCACAGGTGAATTGAACCAATTTATCTCTTCAGTCTTCTCATCTACAAAATGGGCTAGTCAATGTCTACATTATAGACTGGTTAATGAGAATTAAATAGATACTATATGTAAACTACTACTTTGAGTAGTTGAGGTCCTCACTGTACAATGCAGTCAGATTATGCAAAATCTTTTATTTAAGAACATTTACTACTCTCTATCTTTTCTTTCTTGATATTGTGGTTTGCACTATTGCTAATTAAGGGGCACCATACATATCTCTTTATCCCCTTTTAGCACTGATTTCTTGTCCAGAGTGATCATTTCCAACTATCACAGTCACTGTGGACTATTCACTACCTTATCTACCTTTTCTGGGGGGGGGTTCTTGGGCCACACCTTGAGGTGCTCAGGGGTTACTCCTGGCTCTCTGCTCAGAAATCACCCCTGGGAGGCTCAGGGGACCATATGGGATGACGAGAATCAAACCCGGGTCTATCCCAGGTTGGCTGTGTGCAAGGCCCTACCACTGTGCTATCGCTCTGGCCCATCACTACCTTATCTAAATTTACTACTCTTTCTTTGTGGCCAACTTTGTACCATGGACTAGTCCTCTTGATCGTCATCTCTATTATCTCTGGGTGCCTAATCCTATTTTTGAAGTGATTGGAACAAGTGAGGTTACTCATCTGAGCCTCAGTTTCCACTTTAAAGACCTCTCAGTGATCCCTAGCACGCACCACTGCCTCACCTGAAGTGGTGAATGCCTAGAGTTGTTTCCAGGCATCCAGCACCCAGTTTATTCTGAATGCAGAGGCTATCCATCTTCTGAAGACTTCTCCCCGCCACCTAGAGCTCATAGCTATCTTCTTGAAAGCATCTCACATTTCATCTGGCGCTATTCACGAGCAGACACACCCCAGGGTGCCAGAAGGCAACGTCTGGCTGCTTGAAATTAAATTTACAATAGAAGCTGATCAGATTCTTCTCATAATGGATCAGGGTGGGAAATGGGAGTAGAAGCCAGTCCTGAAGGCCAGGGAGCCTTTAGGAGTTTGGAAATTAGCAACCAAAGAACAAAGAGCCTCCCAGATACTGCAGTGTCAGCCCTGCCCGAATGAATTACTGAAACAATCTCCACATCTCTGCTTTTGCACAATTAGATGGCCTTCCATGCTGGCAAGCATCCTATTCCAGTGCTGTTTAATGTGGAATGAAGTTTTCTAATGGAACACGAGCAAACATAATCTATGGAGACACTGCTAATAAACTGCATCACTATATGGAGAAGGGTTTCTGGGGGCGTTGGTGATGACTGCACCAGTTAAGCACAGCTAAGCATCCCTTAATTTAGACACTTGGGCTCAAGTTATGGTAAACACTACGACTCGTTCTCTCAATTACTGGTAATCCACATTCTGTCATCAGCCTAAGGTGTAATGCATTTTTAGACAGTTGGAGCTGGTTGCAGATTTCACTCAACTGGCATTAGACACCTGTTTGGAAGTTGTAAAAGAAAATACAAATTTGCTAGATTTACTGTCTTCTTATGCATATAGATCAGTATACAGAGGCTTTGAAAAACCTTGCTGAGTATTCCTTGAAAAACCATTCATTTCAAAAGCCCACAGACTGTCCTGAAAGGGCCCTTCTCAATGGCACTTGTAGAGTGTGCTTTTGGGTCTATGAGGTGGTTATAAGGACTGGGGCAGGAGGGGCCTTCTTAGTTTAGAACTGAAATAGAGAGAGTTGCTGGAAAGGGGAAGAGATGACGAGCCTGTTCTCCTTTTGAAGGTTAGTCTCTATGGTAAACAAGCCTCTTATTCGTGCATTCATTCATTTGCTTATTTGTTCATTCCTTGTCATATATTCAACATTAATTAATGCCTACATGGAATAATGAGTGCTGGGGATATAGCAGTTAACAAGATCCTCACAATCTCTTTAGTGAGTCAGATAAATAAATCAGCTGACCTAGTCCAGAATGCCACCTGTTTTGATAGGGGACCGGACCTCATCTTGGGGAGATCTTTCCAGACGCTCTTTTATGGGTCTGGATACTGCCTTTCTCTGGCCCAAAGCTTAGTTATCGCTCTTATATTTATCACATCCTTACTCTGAGATATCTTCTACTTTTCCACTCACTCACCTTCCTATGACACCTCTCAGATCAACCTGTATTCATTCTCTGTGCTTTTGTGTATGATGATTTGACCTGTGCTCATGAACCCACCCCCACCCCACTGATTGTGAAGACCCACTTTCTGATTTATTCTTCATTGGTCCTTTATGGCCTGACCCAAAGTAGGGGCCTAGCAATCTATTTGGAGTGAATGATAGTGCTCCCTTGATGAAAGGCTCTCTAATAGTACATGGTGGGGGTGTGTATGCCATGAAGCCAGTTGAGTAATGTGCACCAGTACAGGCAAAGTGGAGAGAAAGGCCAGGAAAGAATGACCAGGGTGCTTTGTAGCAGAGTCCAGAGGGAATGTTGGGGGCACAGTCAAGCCAGTGTATCAGGGATCCTATATGGCATGCTGGCCATATAGTCAAATATCTGAAGGATGGAGAGGACTCAAGTAAGGCTTTCTATAGGTACTAAAAAATGTTATCTGTAGCATGTGCTGCATTTCTATAAAATCCTGTACTGCCCCATAGAGGAGCGTGATTTTCCTCCAAGTGTTAAGGAGGCAGCTAAGTAACCAACAGCATAGAGGCCCAGGACCTCTGACAGAACCTGACTTTTGCTCTATCAGGATGCCTTCTCACTCTAGAGAAGCATTTGTGTGCTTTCCTTATTTTTTTTTTAAAAGTCCATTTCGAAGACAGTATTTTTCCCCTTCGTGATTAAAAAAAAAAAATTAAATCGGAGCCAGAGAGATAGCATGGAGGTAATGTGTTTGTGTTGCATGCAGAAGGTCGGTGGTTCAAATCCCGGCATCCCATATGGTCCTTCGAGCCTTCCAGGAGCGATTTCTGAGCACAGAGCCAGGAGTATCCCCTGAGTGCTGCCAGGTGTGACCCAAAAACCAAAAATAAATAAATAAATAAACAAATAAATTACTGTAATATATGGAGTTAAAAAGTTGTTGATAGTTGAGATTTGGTCATAATAAGTCCAACACATATCCCTTCACCAATGTTCATTTCCCACAATCAATTTCTCCCAATGTAAGGGGCCAGAGTGATAGCACAGTGGATAGGGTGTTTACCTTACACAAGTCAACCTGGGACAAACCCAGGTCTGATCCCCTGCATCCCATCTCATATGATCTCTGAGCCTTCCAGGAACAATTTCTGAGCTCAGAGCCAGGAGTAACCCCTGAGTATTACTGGGTGTGGCCTAAAAAAACAAAAGAAAAAAAATTGTCTTAGTTTACTCCAGTTCAACTGCTCCAGTCTTCCTCTATTACTTCTCTCTGTCTTTATCTCTCTCTTCCTTTTAGGAACTGTGGTTTGTAATAATGTTACTGAAAGGCTATCATGCATATCACTTTACTTCTTTTTGATTCCCTGTTCCTGTCCAGATAAAGATAGTTCCTTTCAAAGAGTGAAAGTTATTTTTAAAACATCAAGCATGGCTGAGGTATATTAAAGCTGCACAGTATATTAAACCTGCACCCTGGTCCCAGCCCCACTCCCCAGAGGTAACCGCTCTTCCCAGTGTGGTGTCTGTTCAATTTCCTCTTAAATAAAGATTCATTAAACTGCCCATGAGGCTTATTGGGACATTCATCAGCTCTTTAGAAATTGTTCTGATGAATTAAGTGTAAACTAATTAGAAACATGGATTCAATTACCCTCGAAACACACAAGGGTTTAATAATTAATAGGAAGAGGGCTTGAGGCCAAAGGCATTATGGATTTTATCAAACCCCTAACATCTGAAAAGTAAATATGTTTGATTCACCCTAAATGCTGGCAAATTTGCCATTTAGAGACAGACCTATTGATGGGAACTTCATAGTGAGTCAGGAAAGTTTTGTTTGAGTCATAAGGGGTCAGGGCAGTGGCATGGGCCAGTACCTTGTAGTATCTCTGGATGGGGCTTCCTGGGTCAGGGAAGTCAACTGCCTATGTCTACAGGTGGTCACATTGGCTTGTTTCCTATCTTTCACCAGGTAATCTTTGGGAGGGGGAGATTTGCTAAGTTCCCAAGGAGATCCATCATATGCACAGAACAGTGAGGGAACCTCGGGGAAGCAAAAAATGCTGCAGAACTCTGAGGGAAGAGGTTTTGTGATTTCCCTTAACTATGGAGCAGTGATGACTTAGGATGGAGAAGTTGAGGTTAAAATGCTTGCTGCTTCAAGAGGGATGTGATTTCATGAAGAGTCACAATATACCTGGGAGTGAGGAAGAAATGATTCTTTACACTTTCCTCACAGTCTTGCCCTGGTGCTGCATTCAGATAGACAGTGAGTTCATACTGGCCTTCACAGCCTCAGTAGGTCCATAGAGGCTTCATTAGGGGAGGGAAAAATGGATCTGTCTTGCCCTAGAGTGTCAGCAAGCCAAATCATGGGGCAGTCATGTGCTCTGTCTCCCCAGTGCTAAAGAGGCAGCATGGGCACATGGGGTGAGGGGATGTGTTTGGCAGCAGTTGAGATACAAAGCCAGGTGAGCAACAGTGTCAGGGTCCTGAACAATCTCTTCATTCATAGTAGGACAGTATGGTCAAGGTCAAAGTCAGTATTTGTGGCAAAACTTCACCCTGCTTGTTCATCAAGTCTGCATTTAGTAGCAGCCAAAGTATAAGTGGTGCCATATTTCTCAAGCAAAAAGATTATACCATCTGCATTGCTCTCCATGATGCCCCTGACCAGAGTCATCAGGTGGTGGTCAACGCTGCAGCATTACCCCACAATGGAGATGTCGCCCCAGATCCTTGTTTTCCTTTTTCCTGTTTATGGGGCTATTATTGCAATAAGAAAGGGTCCCTATTTTTATACTCCACTCCTACTTCTTAAACCTTTGGGGTCATAAAATTTGCTGTGCTAGAAACCCCATTACTTGGGAAACAGGTTTCAGGGTAGATGTAGGTTTGGGCATGTTATTCTGGTCTTTACTCATGTTCTTTGTCAGTGGAAATGGACTCCCAGATAAAAAAAAACTTCTAAGCACTTAGAATTAAGTAGAAATGAAAAAATTTTTTCATTTTCTTTTTAGTTTATTTTGTTTTGGGCCCAAACCCAGCATTACTCAGTAACTACTCTTGGCTTGGTGCTCATGGTTAGTAGTGCTAAGGGACCTGGCAGTGCCAGGAATTGAACCTGGTCTTCTGTATGCACAGTTGAATCTCAATCTATTAAACCATCTCTCCAGTCCTAATTATCAGATTTTTTGGTCTTGTGGGGATTTTTTTTTTGGGGGGGGAAATAGGGATTATACCTAACTGTGTTCATGACTTACTCCTGACTCTGTTCTCAGGAATCATTCCTGGTGATATTAAGGAGACCATAAGCAATCTGTTGTGTTAGGGATTCATCTGGGTTCAGCTGCATGCAAAGCAAGGGCCTTACCCATTGTATATCTTTCCATCCTCTCTAATTATCGGGTGTTTTTATTTTTGGCCCACACCTGGTCATGATGAGTGGTTACTACTGGTGGTGCTTCAGGGACCATCTGGGATGCCAGGGATCAAACTTGGTTAGCTACATGTAAAGCAAGTACCCTACCTACTGTACTATCTTTCCAGCCTTTCTATTGTTTTTAAGTGAACAGAATCAAGTTATGGTGGATGTGAACTGCCACAGATAGCAGAGCCAGGACTGGGACAGGACGTCTTGGGGTATGTCCCAATTCAGACACTGCTTTAGTGGTGATTTTTATCAAGGCTTGTTAGGGATAATGCACTTATCTGACTTATAAGTTGAGGACCTAAGTCTAGAGGGCCTCCCAAGCTGCTTACTTCCAGTCTTGGGGTTGTATGTATGAGCAATGTCATATAGAAGGACAATTATTCTGACCTCGGATTATTTCTGCCCTCCTCAACCTTGCTGTTGATTTCAACAGTTCTTGCCTGCTTCTTTGGAAAGGGTTGTTTGTGGGAAGGAGCTGCCACAAAATGGAACAGGTACATCTAGCCCACCTTGTTTCAAGGCATGCTCCATGACTTAGTTGTCAGTAGGAAGTAGTAGGCTGGCCCAGAATAACTCCCCAGTGATCTTTTCTCTTGCTTCTCCCAGAGAAATCTAAGAAACACAGGCTCATCCAATGAAGCTCCGTCCCCTAATTGCTGCCAAGTGGTGGGTTTTCTGAGTGAGAAATAAGCTTGTATACACAAGGAGACCTCTGAGAGTCCAGAGTTTATCTACCACTATAGCTCCTGTTTCCATAGCTATTGTGAGCTCTGAAGCTTGACATTTAGGAACTTACAGAACCTAGATGTAGGTGAAGATTTTATATAGTAGAACCCATTAACTCTGCTGACTGAATCTCCATGGCCTGGTTTGCTTCGGAGGAGGTATGGCTCTAGAATCATATGGATTTAGAGTCTGAAAATAAGGACATTGCCCTAAAAGGTACAATATATTGATTGCTGATTGATTTTAACTTGGTGTTGGAAAAAAGCCCAGTTCTCATGCATGTAAAGAATGCACTTTACCACTGAGCCATATCTCTGGCTCAGGTGGACTTCGTGTGTGTGTGTGTGTGTGTGTGTGTGTGTATGTGTGTGTGTGTGTGTGTGTGTTATGTGTATGTGTGGCATAATATACTTTAAACCGTATTACCATATTTGTGTTATTGTGCTCTGGCTTTCATGAATTTCTACTTGGCACCAAAAGTTGTCCATGATGCTCTCTTTATCACTGAGGCCCTGCCCTGAAAATACAGCTGAGCACACCACACAGAGTAGAGGATACACGAGAACATTTAGAGCCAACCTGCCTGGGTTCAACGATCCTAGGCCAGAGAGATAGTCCAGGACCTATGACACCTGTTTTTCATAATGTTACTTTGGCTATTACTTTGATTTAATCCCCAAAATCAATATGGTCCCTTGAGCACTGCCAAGGGTCACTCCTGAACACAAAGACAGTAATATAAAATACCACGAGCACTTCTGGTTTTACATATCCCCTCCTGAAAAGTCAACTGTCCACAGTGCAGAAAGTATGCAGGTATTGGCACTTGGAAATCACCAAGTAAATGTTAATATCCTTATCCTCATTGTGTTATTCAAGATAATCACTTCCCCTGGTAGTTTCCACTTCTGCTGGCCATTAGCCACTAAGTTGAATGTTGTCATGCCCCAATGACCACAATTCGCAGACCTGCTCTTTCTGACTATAGAGTTTGTCATTTTCAGTCTGTCCTTAATATCAGAGCTAAAGTGATCATTTTTAGTTTCACCTTTTCAAGAATGGACTCTAATTGAAGTCAATAGAAATTATTTTAGAATGAAAATTATGAATTTCCTGGCTAGATTCATCTATGATTACTAACTTGCATTTTTTGGGGGGTCACATCCAGCAGCGCTGAGGGGTTACTCCTGGCTCTATGCTCAGAAATAACTCCTGGCAGGCTCGGAGGACCATATATACGGGATGTCAGGATTCAAACCACCATCCTTCTGCATGCAAGGCAAATGCCCTATCTCCATGCTATTCCTCTGGCCCCATTAGCTGGCAGTTTTATGGCCCATTGTCTTGAGTTGTGAACCATGACAAATCTATTATGGTCCATAGTTTACATTTTCCTGTATGAAATTATCTGCCCAATCCTACACTAGTTGAGTCATGTGAATCTCTCTAGGATCATTTTGGTTATGAAAGCGTTTTAGATATTCCTTGTTTTTGAGAACAAATATCTGTGAAGAATACAAGTTAGCTATCTTGTGGTATGTGGTTCTTTTGTAATGTCACCTAGATTATAACATTTTGGGGGGAATCATGTCAAGGATAAAGATGATCAACATGACTTAACAACACTGATGTGGACTTGGTTACCTGTCTGAGATGATAAATCTTGTACTATCCTACTGTTTATTTCTGCTTCATGCTGCCCTCTTTGAAGGAATCCCTGGTGAAGCCCCCAAAGGGAGAAGATACTTGATTCATCTTGAGGGAAGAGCATCTACATGACTTATATTGAATCATACAGGAAACATCTAAGCTCCATTTATTTTTATTTTTTTATTGTAAGAATTTATCCAAGAGACAAAATTGATTAACATAATGAGGTGAACTAACATAACATAATATAGTAACATAACATAGCATATAATGTAATTGATATAATAATAATACATGTAAGTCAAAGAAAGTTTCTGATTAAAAACACAATTCTTTTTTTCCATAATGGCTTACATATCTTTCACAGTAGTATTTTAGGTACATATTAACATTGAATCAGGGGAATACTCATTACCAACTATGTCTTCCCCCCATTCCAATTCCCTTTCTACAACCCATATAGCCCACCATCCACCCCCCAGGCTGCTAGAGTAGGTGGAACCCTCTTTTTCTGGCTTACTATTAGTGATCACATATCTGTTTGGTTCTGGAACCCTCCCTTGTTTCCCCCTCTATTTAAGAGACAGAGCTAGATAAATCGAGGTATGTGGTTTTGTTTGAAGGAAAGAAAAGCAATAGATTGGGGTACAAAATAAGAGGAAAAAAAAAGAAGTCAAAAGTCAAATACGCTGAAAATGGACAGAGTCCCTCTAGAGGCTTCCAACCTCAGTTTGAGAGAGGACGTGAAAAAGGTAATTGAAACACCACAACAATACAGAAAGAAATATCAAATTAAATAATCAGTGAGCACTACAGCAATAAAGACAGGCACCACACAATAGTCTCGGTTCTGAAATCAAATAGTGCTTGAGTGCAAAAAGAAAAAGACAAGACAAAATAAAATAAAATAATATTGGAGACATCAACCTTAATCTCCACACCAAAATAAAGACATCAAAAAAATCGATCAATCGATAAATGAACATGTGGAAAAATGATTGTTTTGTGCTCTTTTTTTTTCTCCTTTTCTTTATCCCCCTGCATAGGCACAGTAACTATTGGGGATATTGTAGAGGGAATTCCCTTGATCTAGGAGATACAGGGTTTCTCCATCCCTGAAGTATACTGTCACAGGATTAACTCTAGACTCCTTGCATGATCATTTACTCTCCCCTTTTTGCTTTCGTGGTGTGTGGAAGACTTCTGCTTTGTCTTGGATGGTAAAATCAGATCTCTGTATCTAGAGATCTTGGTGGCTGTGCAGCTCAGGGAATGGAGCTTTTAAAGTCTTTCTTTGTAGTTCTAGCAGTTCTGCTTCTTTAGTGTCGTTTTAATCCATCTTCTGTAGTTGGTGGTCTTGGCTCTTATGTCTTGGTCATTGCTCCTAGAATGGAACCTGGGATAGAGTCTTTCGTTATGTTTCTGGAAGACCCGTTCAATTGCGGTTGTCTCAGTCAGACTTCTGGAATTGGATCTCTTGTTTGTTGAACAGATTGTAGACCAAAAGCTAGGCTAGAGCTTTTTGTTGCTGTTGTTATTGTTGTTGGTCCCTGGATGCGTACTGTCCAGTCTTGGTTGCAACAACCAGTCATCAGTATATAGAGATCTTGGCTTTGGCACAGATCAAAGGGTGACATGTTTTCTGACTTTGTCTTATCGATAGCTGATGAGGAAGGACAACTTGCTCTTAGATCAAGTTGTTCCCATTTCCTTATTGTCAGGTTATCAATTTAGAACTGGCACATGTTGGTGTCATAGCAGCATTGTAAATGCCCAGGAGGGGATTTGGTTCCTGGAGCTGTTGTGGAGAATTCTGTCGTTTCTATGTCTGGGATCCAGGAGTTAAGGCTGAACGGTCAGTGTCTAGTTCCCTGGAGCCTAGGTTGTTTCCACATGACATACATTCAGGGTGGGAGATGTCCCTGTGTTGTAAACAAGTATGAGTTCTTATACCTAGTAGATAAGAGCTTGTTTTTATACGTACAATTTTCCCTTTGTTTAATATGTCTTTGCAGGAGGAAGTGGTACTACATTATATTGCTGGTGGATTTGGGGGGTGGCAAGCTCCATTTATTAATATATATTTTTGTTCTTGGGATAGAGTCTTAGGTGGTGATTTTATACTTAGGGTTATAATTCAGTACCTTACTTTGTTGCTTGCCTTCTTCCCTTTTAGATTATTTAGAAATACTTTTAGTTGACTCCCTTGACCTTTGACATTTCCCTTTAATTTTTCACATTGTTGTCATTGCTACTATTGTTTCACTGAAACTCTGGAGCTTTAAAATGGAAATAGAATTAGAAATCAGATGTGATGCCAAGTGTACTTCTCACTCTTGAGATTTTCTTGCTTCGAGACCCTCTCAGTTGACAGAGGAAAGAAATGGGTGCATGTATGTAGCCTGTGTGTGTAGACACATAATTGCAGGTATTTTTGTATGTCTCTATCTGTGTTTATAATAAGCTAATCAGGAGTTCATATGAAGTCTCCAGCTTTGATCCATCACCACTGGGTTTATTCTAACCTCCTCCACTTAGTTGTTGGAAACTTCACAGCAAGCAACATGTCTCCTGCCATCTGCCATTCATTTGTTTTATTGTTTGCTTCCAAGAAGCACATGTGATGGAATCAGAGTTATTATTCCAAATCCGTGCAGGAACCAAACTTGTTTTAGCTCAAGTGCCATGCCTGTGCAGTTCCTTTGCCTTTAGACTTACAGACTCAGCTCATTTCCAGAATTCCTTAGGCCACACCTGTCACCTTCATCTTGTATAAGACAAATTCTTTCATCTTAGTCTGCATTCCATCTTGGTATCCATCAAAACCTCCTAACTGATTTTTCAAAATTCCCTATTCAGAGATTCACTCGTGGTGTTATTTAAGTCTCATAACTTCAGAACGAATATGTAGTGTTATATATTGCTCACTGCAGCACCATACAAAATAGATTAAAAATAAAATCCTTGGAGCCAGAGTGATAGCACAGCAGTATGGCTTTTGCCTTGCATGCACCCAACCAGACATGTACTTGGGTTCGATCCCTGGCATCCCATCTTGTCCCAGAGCCTGCCAGGAGCAATTTCTGATTGCAGAGCCAGGAGTAAACCCTGAGAACTTTCAGGTGTGGTCCCAAAATCAAATCAAATAAAATCCTTATGCTCACCTTTTCAAGATAAAAATTAGGCCTGCTTCTATGTGATTCTTTGGGCTCTGCTTTCCCTCTCTCCCCTTATTCATTTTCTCCTACTATATCCTTTAGTACACTCCAGGTTCCCCATTCTAACCTTCTCACTCTCCCTTCAGCATGTCAAACCTGCTCCCACCTAAGTGCCTTTGCACTTACTCTTTGTGAAATGTTCTCTGTCTAGAATCTTCTAGATTTATCAACGTTAGTTCTTATTCTTCCATAGGACTTCAGAAGTTAGATCACCTCTGCTGCCATTTTTTGTTTGGTTTTAGGCCATACCTAGTGTTTCTCAAAGTTTATTCATGGCTCTTTGTTCACTCCTGGTTGTGCTCAGGGGGCCATATAGGGTGCCAGAGATTGAATTGAGATTGACTCTGTGCAAGGCAAGTGCCTCTATAAGCTCTCTGACCCATCTTCCTTTCTTACTTCTGCAGCAGCCCAACAATAGTTTTCACTATTTTAATTATTCTCCTTTGCATTTATTCCTGTTTGATATTTTATGAATTTTGTTCAGTTCTTATACTACTTCCCTGCTTCTCCAGACAAATAAACCTCACAAGACTATGTCTTAATTTATTTGGGGGGGGGGGTCCCTAACCAGTGATGTCAGAGGCTACTATTTGGTTTGGTCCTTCAGAGTCACTCGCAGTAGAGCTCCAGTTGGTGGACCACAAAGTTATGAAAAGCATATAATGGAAAGCATATAATCAGACCACTGAACTATCTCTCCAGCTTGGGTCTTTTTGTTTGCTTGTTTTGCTTTCAGGTTTTGGGTCATGCCATGCTATACTCAGGATTCCTCCTTGCTTGGTGCTTAGGTACCATTCCTGGTGGGACTCAGGGGATCATAGGCAGTACCAGGAATCAAATCAGAGTTGGCTACATGCAAGGCAAGAGAGCTACCTGTCTACTATTTCTGCAGCCCTGTTCATTTTGTTATAGGAATGTCTCCCAAAGGTTTGGGATGGGACGTGGGACCCAGCATCTAGTGACACTATGGTGCTTGGGTCCACCAGGGTTATACCTGGAGGTACTCTGGAGACCATACAGTGACATTGAACTCAGGCCCTCACACATGCTAAGTATGTCGTCTCCCACTTGAGCAATATTTCCAGGCTGGAGGGTCTTTTGCATAACAGTCAAACAGACACATTTAGGCATTTCAGAAACATCTGAAGTCCTGCTGCTCTGGGACTTCTAAGCACATGTGCCACCCAACGCAATGAACACAAGAATTAATAGTCGGTGTCTACTCTTAAGTCATTCTTGGAAAGCAGCAGCAACAGTTCTATGTGCTCTGGTATGAGTGGTCAGAGGTTCACAGAGGTTTACTCTGCTGAATCACTACAGGTGCTGAGTTGCTCTGGAGAACTGAGGGAGGAACCTGGGTTCTCTGGAAGATGTTCAGTGACACACCCTGATGCTCAGTTTTCTGGATAGATCCACTGTGGGCTTCCTCTGGCTCTTCTGGGACTTTCTTCTCACTACTCTCATGCCTCGTGTCCAAGATACAGCACAAATTCTGCCCAGAGACTGTTACATAATTTAAATAAGAGGCCTTTTGTAATCTCCCTTATGTCAACCTGCTCTTTTATTTGGGGGTACAGTTACTATTCTCACTCTGGATATTGTGTATTTCATATTTCTGGGTGCTCCCCAAAGAAGGAGAACAAGATCTTCTCCAGTTTAGTGAACTTTTGTGGCCAGGCACATGTCCAACACATAATAGATCACCATAAATTCACTGAAGTGGATTGTGGGAGGAATGAGGAGTCCCTGATGACCTTTCCCCTCACTGTGGCTCCCTTTCCTTCTGCCCACACTCTTCCCTCTTCCTTTGGACTCAACCTCCATTGTTATGTCACTGTATCAATCAATCAATCACTTTAGACCTTTATCCCATCTCTATTTATCAAGTAAGTGCTGGACACAGAGCTCCATTTTAGGAAAGAGAATACAAAAGCGAATAACAGAGAGAAATTCACTCCATGCCGCTCTAACACACTTATAGGGTTGACACATGACAAGGAAGTACTGGCAGGAGTGGGGTGAGGTAACAATAAGGGGAGATTTTATTTGGGTGGTAATAGAAGATATTTCAAGAGCGACTGCTGATTAAACACCTAAGTCTGGAATAGTGGGGGTCTTCTCCCAGGTCATGTGACTTCATGGATCCTGGCCCCTGCTATGTTGCGTTGTGTTTATTAGGGTGTGTTATGCATGGGTCCCTACAGGATTCCTGAATTTAGGGAGAGGGGTTGAATTTCTCTGCAGTCTCTCTGGCTGGGATAGATATTCAGGCACAGTTTTTGGCTGCCCCCTGAAGCTGCAGCCGATGGGTTTCTGGAGTAACAAGATAAAGACTTGTGGGTGAGTGTTCTGGCTGGGAAAATATGAGAAGTGACTTCCAATCTAGCGGAGGCTTCTCAGGCTTCCCAATACTTTCTGAAGCAAAGCTTGATTTCTTTAAGTTTCTGTCAGAAAGTTTCTTTGTTTATGTCTGAAAACCAACTACAATCATGCTTGTAATCATGGTGCTTAAAAAAAGATTTTATATATATTAAAAATAAATAAAAATAAAATAAAATGGAAAAAAGAAAAAATTTAATCATCTCTCATGTTCCTAGATGCCAAATAAATCTGTTTCACACACACACACACACACACACACACACACACACACACACACACAAAGTTTCTTTTCCTGCCACCCCCTCATTTGTGTTCTTCCCCATACCTGTTCTGCCTTTTTCACCCTTCAGAACTGTGCAGTCTGTGGAAGGAGACTTGTGGCTCCCAATAGCATGACTGTGTCTCAGAGGACTCTCAGACTGGACCTTTTTGATATCCTGGCCAGTATGGAGAGGACCTTTCAGCCTCTACACCACAACTACACAAGACAAGGCTGAGAAGGGCTGGGATTTCTGCACAGTCTCAAAGCAAGAAGAAAACAAGATTGGGGCTTCAAGAGGTCAGCTAGACTTTACTTATTGCAGAAAATCATCCTTGCCTTGGACGAAAATTTCCAAATACTAGACAGCAACAGAGACTCTGAAAAAGATGGGATGAAGCACCAGGCAGGTTGGGAAATGCCCATCAGCCACAAGACCCACCCTGTGGATGCTCAGCATGGTGTTTCCTGATTTGGTGTGGTTGTACAGGCCTCCCAGACACATTTACTTTTCTCAACTCTGCAGTAAGTATCTTTTTGTCCTGTTCTGCAGAGAAGAGAGATAAGCTTCAGAATGGTACATAAACTCTGGCTGGCAAGAGGTATCTGAGCCCTAAGAGTGAGCTTGGAATCAGTGATCCCTGTCCACAGCAGCTGAACAGGAGAAGGGTTGATTGAGTAAGGCTGTCTCTCCTAACGGCACTAATGCAGGAGAGGGATTATCCTGGAGACATAAAACTCTCACCCACAGCCACTCTCCCCTATATCATATCAGTGTACCTAAACTTGGGCCATATAAGGGGTGAACAGAACTGGGCTCCTCCCCCTGGGGTAAGCTAGCAGAGGACCCCTGTGTGGCATATATTTGTAGACTCCCAAAGGAGTGGCTTCCTTCTATTTTGGAGTATGTAGAAGAGTAAAGATTTTCTTTAATTAGATAGTGCCGGATAGATTTAATTAAAGCTTCAAACCTGCAATTTTCTTTGTTTGATTGATCAGTTGGTGCTGATTGCCTGGAGTAATTATGAAGGGGGAGGTGGGGTTTTCAAAGTCTGATGGCGATAAGAAGCAGACGGCATCGATGCCTGGATGTTCGGCTGTCAGAATAATTCTGAAAGACTTAAATTGCACACATGTTTATTAGCTGGCCAAATGGAAAATAAGGTGTCTAAATTATACTTTTGTCTAAATGGTGCTCCTGGCTGACGTGTTTCTGTAGAAAAGTTCCACCCTTTCTTCCTTCCTTCCAATGCAATCACGCCCCCAAGACCAGGAGGTATTCTGTTATTTTTGTCTCTTTTGTGAAAAATTTGAAGCACATTGTATGAGTGTCTCCTATTGGCCTTTTAAATTTGTCAGAGCCCATTGCAGGGTGAGGAGTGAAAGCCCTTCCTAAGCAGCATGAAAGGAGGGAATGCAGAAGGGACTTAAGGGAGGTAATCCTGGGTTTGAATTCTGGCTCTATGACCTTGCATACTTTTTTCCTCCCAGTGCCTTGTTGGGGTACACTTGAGTCGCCACATTTATTTGTCCAATGGATGAATGAATGAATTTATGAATGAATGCCTATACACTTAAAGTACCTCGCTCTTCTCAAACCAAATGACACCAGTGCAGGATAGAAGAGGTGGCTTCAGACTTGAGACTCTGGGAGACTAGGGTCCTTCCAGACTTGAACACACTTTCAAGATTCTGGTGGAATTTTCCATTTGAAAACCTTAGGGGAGAAAAAGACACTGTTGTCATTTCTTCTGAGTTGCTCCAATCATGCCCAACATGGAGCTTATTCTCAGTTACACAGCAAAGGGAATAGCTGAGGATAGTGATCAGGACAGTCACAGCACAGACTACCCTCTGTGTGAGAAAAGCCATGCAGGACACAGAACTACATTATATAAGAACTTAGGCCAAAAAGAATGAAGGAAGATCCAGCCAAATGCCATTAAGGTAGGTAATGGATGTTTGTTCTAAGTACTTTTGCAATCTTCTTTATTAAAAAATATGTATAAGAGACCAGAGAGATAGTATAGTGAGTAAGATATTTGCATTACATGCAGCTGATCCAGATTTGATCCCCGGAAACCCAGCTGGTCCCCTGATTCTCTCCAGGAACGATTCCTGAGCACAGAGCCAGGAATTACCTCTGAGCATTGCCCAAACATCACCCCCTCAAAAATTCTTTTTGTCACAGAAGTGTACGATTTTTATAATAAGCATGCATTCTCAGTCAAGATAACATCAAATGTAAGAGGCAAGGAAAAAGCTCATTTACTCCTAGCCCAGTCTTAAGAGACACTCTGAGAATATGGAGGGGCCCATGGGAACAGGGTCAGGTGAAGAGGCAGCTAGGCTCAGCTGCAGGATGGATGGTAAAGGACTCTGAGGTGTTTACCTGGTACCAGGAGAGTCTTAGAGAAAGATGATTGTTGTCAGAGGCCTGGGAAAGGACTCAGAATCAAGCCTCTTAGAGTGACTGTTAGTATGAAATAGAATTGGAATGTGTGAGGATTGTGTGTGTGTGTGTGTGTGTGTGAGAGAGAGAGAGAGAGAGAGAGAGAGAGAGAGAGAAAGAGAGAGAATAGAGAAGAGAGAGAGAATAGAGACAAAGCTGAGTGTCCTTTTAACCCTTGCCATTACCGTCAGGTGCTTTTCCCTCCTCAAGAGGTGGGACTTCCTGTTTCAAGAACACTATGAAACTTGGGGCCCCTAGAGCTGCACTTCTCTGGGTCACAGACACTCCACTTGATTAGTGACTCTTTAGGCCAGTAATTCTATACCTAAGGGTCATCCCACAACTCACTTGACACCCTTAACCATTGATCTCTGGCCCTAGGAGTTGGGGAATGGACTTCCAAGAAACATTGTAGGGAGGAGTGAAGGAAGCATGTGAGAAGCTGGACATATCTGCAGAGCAGCTATTCCTTTGTTTTGAGAGGGTCCCTTTAATCTTAGATAAAAAAGAAGTGGGCAGGAGAAAGTGCAGTGGATTGGGAATCTTGCTTTGTATATGTTCAAACTGGGTTTGACCCCAGTACTACATATTTCTTCCTAAGTCTATCAGGAGTAGTCCCTGAGCACAGATCCAAGAGTAAGCCCTGACCATCATCAGGTGTGGCCCCAAAACAAACAAAAAATGTTTTTTTTTATTTTTGGGGGGGTTTGGGGCCATACCCAGCGATGCTCAGGGGTTACTCCTGGCTGTCTGCTCAGAAATAGCTCCTGTCAGGCACGGGGGACCATATGGGACACCGGGATTCGAACCAACCACCTTTGGTCCTGGATCGGCTGCTTGCAAGGCAAACGCCACTGTGCTATCTCTCCGGGCCCACACAAAATATTTTAAAGGAAATGATAGTGTTATATAGATTGAGAGGGACTTGTGGGAGAACTTAGATCTAAGTAAATGCCAAGTAGGGCTGGTAGATGCTTCCTCAATTCCCATACCAGGTAAAGCTCCACCAGACTGTCCACAGTCCAGTCCCAGCCTCCAGCTCCTAAGTAGTTTAGGGTGCTATCCTTCCTGGTAGATTCTGGGCCTTTGGCACTTCAATGTGGCAAAGTATTTTTTGCTCAGGCCTAAGGCCATGGATTTCCTTATGGAGTTTTCAATGAGAAGGAATTCAATGGAATAAAGACACAGGCATCAAGGACTTAAAAACAGTTTTTAGTAGTAAGAGTGCCAGGGATGCGTTGTTCATATTTACCTCTTCTTTGCATGTTTATATCTGTGCTGTGACTGTGGATCACTTGCAAACAATGCTCTGTTGTCTTAATCCTACTTTCATGGCTAATGGTGTGTGTTTCATTCCAATCAAGCAGAGAATCTGAGTAAACATTTATTTCTCAAGGTTTTTCTCTCTCATCACTACCCAGGGCTGTGAATCACTAAGTGTGTTCCTAGATGGGGGTGGGGGTTGATTTGTGGAAGCCATGTCCTCACACCACCGGCTTTCTCTGATCCACACCTATGGGAGAAAGGCCCCTCATCTTCAAAGGCATCTTTATTGCTGATGAAGGGCACACTCATGACTTTATCCAGGAATCTCCATGGCCCTGCCAGGTCTGCCAATACCATTGTGATGTACCTCTCGGCAGAGATGTCTCATTCTCATGTCTGAGAATCTGTGAGGATTAGATTTTGGTTATTGAGTTTCACTCTCGCCCAGCCCTATTTCTCCTTAGTTACAGATAGTACTGCTCCCCACACCCCATACTTCCTTTCCCAAATGCTGGCTCAGGCCTTACCATTGTAAGTTGCTTATGTTATGGGCTACCCTTACTGGACCATGCCTGAATTGCCCCAGACTGCCTTGGGAACTAAAGGCAGGATAAACCTTTATACAGCCAAGTGATACCACCACACACTAACACAGCTGTCTTCTTGTTTGGTTTTGGATCATGCCCAGTGATGCTTAGGGACAAATCCTGGCTCTGTTCAGGAATTATTTCTAAAGGTACTAAACTAAAGGAACCACATGCAGTGTCAAAGATCAAACCAGGATCAACTCTATGCAAAGCAAATATTTAGTTCCTGGACTATCTCTTGGATAGCCCCTGGATAGGCCCTGGACTATCTCTTGGCCTAAAGAATTCATAGTATTTACTACTAGGCAACATTGTCACCAGGCCCTTCCTCTGATTGGATGGAGGATCTGGACCACTTTTGGTAATAGTTCAATCAAAAATAGTTCAAAGGAAAACCTTTTTCTTTAGGTAAAGATTTACCTTACTAATTACAAATATATTTATTTAACCACTTTAAGAGACTTTCTAAGATTTATTAATGCTCTTGCTTTCTTTTTGGGGGAGAGGAGTCATACCTGGCAGCACTCAGGGGTTACTCCTGGCTCTGTGTTCAGAAATTACTCTGGCAGGCTCAGGGAACTATATGGGATTCAGGGAATCAAACCCAGGTCAGCCATATGTAAGGCAAATGCCCTACCTACTGTGCTATTACTTGTTTTCTTAAACAGAATATAGTCAACAAATTTTAAACTAAATTTGATAACTCGTTGGATTTTATAGCATTATTTATTTCTAATGTATTCTAAATTTATTAAATTATGTTATATTTTATTACTGCTCAACTTATGGAAGGAGGAGGAGCTCTTAGAGGAGGGGACCAGAAGTAGAGAGGCCTGGTTAGAGAGGGGACTGGACAGGACTGCTCTTCCAGTCTTCCTGTTCCATTAGCCAGATACATTGCATCTTGGTTACTCCATTTCTGCAAAGAATCCATTGAAAAGATGAGAACTATGGCATCTGGAGAGTTTAAAATTAGATTCTTGAAAATGCAAAGTGGAAGAGAGTGGAAAAAATAGAAACAGGGAGCCCCATGACTTGCACAAACCCTACATTTGTTGCCTGGAAGCTAAGCAATGTGGCTGAGATGTGAAGTAATTTCAGGGTGCTGGAGGCAGGGCACACTGGGGAACAGGAGAGGCTCCAATCCTACCCCCAGGCAGGTACCTGTCTCTTCTCCCTCAGAGCCTTGCCATGCTCAGCCCCCTCATCCTTCCACCCTTCCTTTAATGCATATGCCTTCTTTATATACATAGATTCTAATTATAGAACATTTGGAAAATGTAGACTGTGGTAAAGGAGAAATTATGAAAATCAGCTGTAATGTGCCAACCCAAAATAACTGCTGATAACATCTCTCCCCTTGCCACCTCCCCCTTCTCCATCAGGTTTTCCAAAACTGGATCATCCTGTATGTCCCATTTTACAACTGCTCTCTTTCCTCTCCTCTCAATCTAACCTAAACTAATGGGTGGAATCCAGCCTTCCTGGATCCATCTGTTCTCATTTTATCAGCCACAAAACCCCTTTACAAGTCTCCATGTTACTCAGTTTGCAGAAGAGATGGGACTAAGAACAGGAGGGAACCCCACATAGCCCTCTCACTGTTCTCACAGACTAGAAAGGACCCAGAACTGGGGTGGGCCACAGTCTTTAAATCTGTGAATACACCCAAGAACCCAGGCTTCCAGGGGTGTTCTAGAGTCTACTGTCAGGCTGGAGGTAGGAGACAAGGATGAAGTCTTGATCTAAGCAGTGGCTGGTGCAAGGCCCTTCCCAGGCCTTATGTAGAGACCTGGAGAATGAAATTCAGAGCTTATCAGAAAAAGCACCAGTTCTATTGACCATACTAAGAATGAGCAGTTCTTTGGAAAGTCACATTCAAGGTCAGTGCCTGCAGGCAGTGGGCCTCCCTGGCAGGTGGACCATGGGGAAAGATCATGACAACCAATGTCCTGAATAACCACCAGCCTCTGAGTCCTTTAGTTCCCCAGGCCATTTCTCTGATCCCATATGTCTGTGTTCTGTTCTGCATCTAAAGGCACACTCTACCCCCGACACCTCCTTTGCTGTCTTACTATCATTTTTTCTCATCTTCCTGCACAACCTTCACATGGCCCAGAGTACAACCTGCATATGCACATAGGTTCTTATGTGTGGAAAGGCCACACTGAGCTTAATGCTTTGCTATTACCATCATGAAATTCCCACATCTTTGTGGTTAGGCCTCTGCATTCTCCTCACAGCTCATGGGGGTCCCACCCTCAAACATGCCTCACTTCTCACTGAGATCTTCCTGAAGGTCTCTTTTAACTCAGAGGCCTTCCAGTTGTCCTCTACTCATCTTCTGAGGCAGCCCTTCCTGGCTTTCACGCCTGCGTGGTACCCCACCATCACTTTCATGATTCTTCACTTGTCCTCTTCCTGCACCTTCCCTCCAGCCCACAGTGAGCTTGAGCATTATGGATTCTTCTTAAAGTAAAGTAGTTGGGGAAATGCCCTTGCATGCCTCCCTGACCCTCTGCTCCCACTGCCCAAATGCTCTCCACTCTCTGTTTATTGGTGGCAAGAGCAAGTTCCTGCTGTTTTCAATATCTCCCCATGTCCTGTTTCAGGGGCCTCTTGCTCCTGCAGGCCCACTTCACAGGGTCTTCAGGGTTTATTCTAGAGCCTGTTTCCAACTCACAACCTTTGCTCCAATGAGGTACCTACTTTCCTTAAGTCTTCCTGTACTCATCTTCACTTCACTCATCTGCACTGCTTCTTGGCCATACCTGTGGCCTCTGATAGCTCTAAGAGATCCCCAGAAAACAACCCAATGGTCCAATATAGTGGGATGTAGGGATAGTTTTTGGAGGAGGTCAACCAGGGAAGGGTTCAAAGGTAGAGGACTGAGCACTGACAAGGGTTTAAAGCAGAGAAAGCTGGGGTAGGTGAAATAGGAAAGCAGGAGACACCCCCACACTGGTATTGCAGGCACCCCTTTACTCCTTTAGTCATTCTTCTCATAGTCATGGTGTGTGGGCAGGCCAGGTGCTGAGACCAGCCTGGTAATGTGTTAATTATACTGGTCCATGTGGTCACCCTGTAGGGGTGGACAAGCCTTTGGGAAAACAGTGACAAAACAAAGCCCACAAATTCCAATTGTTCCCAATTCAGTCTCTAGTGGGAGAGATTAATAAGCAAACAAACAAAATGAACAAAATGATTACAGCTTGTGCTATGCTTTCTGATGGAAATTAATAGGGTGCTTGGAAGAGACGGGTTGGGGAGTGGTTGATGTGCGCATTCACTGAAGGACCCAGGGATCAAAATAAGGGAGGAGTGGTCAGAGCTGTGGGAGCAGGGACCAGGCAGGGACATTCCTGGCAGAGAGCCAAGTGGGTCATCCCTCCAGCCCTGAGTGAAATCTTCCCTGGTTGCCAGAAGCACCCCAACTGGTCCTAACAACTCTTTTTTTATAATCACCATGACATGCAGAACTAGATAGTTGTCATTGAAAGTATGTATAGAATTCCAACAGGTCCTGACTTTGCACATTACCCAGGTCATTTCTTTCTTTCATCCTGCCTGGATCTTTCATATTTCTGAAGAGTCTGGACAAGACCCAGAGTCTGTATTGGCAGGGACATTTGAGGTGGGCCAGGCTGGAAATGGCAGACACCAGGGCCAGGGATCATCACCTGTCGTGCCTATGGTCCCAAGTGCCCACCATTCAGAGGGCCCAAAACCTTGGTTCAGGCTGTGATCCCATGTAAGGCACTTGGCAAATTGTAATCTGGGAACCATAGCTTGCAGTACGTCAATGTGCTTCATGTATGTGAGGATCTGGTGTGAGGATGCAGTCAGGGCTGGACTCAAGGGCAAGAAATATGCTTCAGTACAGGGCTGGACAAATAGGGCTATGCTCAGGGAAATGGGATACCAACTCAGCCAGCACCTAGAAGTGGCATCTCTGGCCCTGAGCTCAGATTCCTCCAAGTCCCATTAGCCTTGGAGGAAGGGGGTTGTATGTCCCCTGGCCCATTGCCCAGTGCTCATTTCAATGTCATATCTAAGAGTAGGTCTTGGTTGGTCTTTGTGAACTTTGCTTGCTGGCATAGCATGTCTCCATCATCATTTTATCCACCCTTACTCTGTGCCCTTGTTCTGATGCCTCTCCTTTACAAGCTCACTAATCATCAAGAAAATCACCATTTCCATTTTTCAGAAAAGGAAAGGTCAGAGTGGAGAAGTGTCCTGCCTGGTATCACAGGGGAATAACTGCAGAGCCAGGGTTTCACACTGAGTCTCACTAGTTCCTCTGTGGTGCAGGACCTGGCAAGCAGCCTTTCTGCCCTCCTGGACACAGACTATCCCTTGTAAAGGATATTTGAAAATTGTCACATCTATGGCAGCTGTGCACACCTATGGCTCCCCCACAGCACCCCTATTCCTTTTTTGCTCTCAGTCCAGGAGAAGCCAAGCCTGTCAGCTACTGGGGGTTGGGACAAAGATAGAAGTCATAAGCTGCTCCAGCTGATGTCATTACCAGCCTAGAACTCAGCTCACCTCCTGGCTTCAGCCCCTAGTTCTTGCCAGTGCTCAGATGTGTGTGGCTATAAAAAGCTAAGAGTATTATGCAAATCGCCCTGATTATTTATGGCCAAGTTAGTAAATGAGCCAGAAAGACAAGGTAGGTTGTTGTTTTTATGATCCCTGCAGTCCTCGCAGGAAAAGCTACAATAGGCAGAGTTCGGGCAAGCAGAGCCAGAGCCCATGGTTTAATAAACACAGCCTAATTATCAGGCATCAGGGACAAACAAGCTGAGGGGCTGTGGCAGGGAGTAATGAGAAGCTGCTGGAGGGAGGAAGAGGTGGATGTCAGGAGTAGGCAGCCAGAGCCTCTCTCCGCCCACCTCTGAGCCAGCTGGCTGGGAGAAGGTGGGACCGGCCACAAATCACTGAGATGAATGTAAGTGTTGCTATGGGTCTTGCCAGTATGCAAAGGTACCACTCCTGCCAGAAAAATGCCGCTGCTAAAGCTGCTGAAGAAAGGTGAGGAGGCTCCAGGTGGAAGGTACAGGAGATGGGAAGCTTGTGCCAAACATCATCCTGGTGCTGAGGATGGGTGACCTACTACCCCCACCTCTATTAATTTTCAGCACTGTGGCATCACTGGTCCCAGTCCTCAGGAAGTCAAGGTTGAATGGACTCAATGAGACACGATAGAATGATGGTCCATGGGCACTGGGATGGAGGAAGATGCCCTGATAGGCATTTGCCCTTAATATAAGATGATAGTAAAAAAGGAATACCTGAAAAGTCAATGGATACCTCCTTGATAATTCATAAGTTATAGTTAACACTCCAGGAGCAATTGAGACCAATAAAAGCAGGGTGATCTAGCTTTGTTCATTCATAACACTGGATGCCAACCTCTAGGGTTCCTGCTATAATCTCAAAAAGAAAGTCGTACACAAATCCTTAACCCAGAACCTGATTTTGTGGAAACCAGATCCAGATGATGACAACTAGCAAATGTTAAACACACTGCTGGAAAATATGTCACACATGGAGTGCTGACTAGGTACCAAGCACCTTCCTGAACATTTTTACCTACGTTCACTCACTAAATCATCTTGAAGCCCTATGAAGGAGACATCATTTGTCTTCTTTCCACCATTCAATAAAGTAGAAAATGAGGCATAGATGTGAAGGAAAATGGACAAGGTCATGCAGCTAGTCAGCAGCATAGTCTGGCAGCAACCATAACCACTGCTAGCTTTCAAAAATATTCTCATAATTATCATGTTAATCTGTAGGCTTCCAAATATTCTCTAAGTTTTTCTTCAATAACTTCATTCCAGGTCTTACAGTTATACAGTGAGACCCTTAGTAAAATCAGACATTAAACCCAAACTTTGAGAGCTCAAGCTGTTAAGATCAAAATATCAAGAAAATAGACAAGTGGTTGCAATTTGAGATAGGTACCCAGGCAAGGGCAGTATAGATGCAGAGTTCCTGGGTAAATCAGAGATGAATTACACATGGGTGAGGCGGTGCTGCTCAAGTGGATTTGGGGCTAGAAAATAGGATGAATGTGTTGGGGAGAAGAAGCCAGGAAAGGAGTATGGCAGGTGGAAAAGTTCAAAGTATCATAGTGGATACTTAAAGGACTACCTGACATTATTTTATCATCTGGAGAGTTGAGATGAATTGGTACATTTAAAAAATTATTACGATTGTTACCTGGGGTTAGTTGTTGATGATGGATGGCAGAAGAGATAGAGGAATAACTGGCAAAGGCTTTGACTCCATGATGAGGGAAGAGAGAGTTCTTCAGGCACTCTGATTGTATCTGAGATGCTTCATTACCTTGGTCAGTGATAGGTACAGTAGGTATTATGTTCCTGTTAGTCTTTTTTTGCATTGCTGAAAATATTTTAGAAAATAATTTAGAAGCAGACAGGTGATTTGGAGATAAGCCAGCCCATAGATAGAGAAGAAACATTGTCCTTTCCTGGTGGACATTCTGGTCCTGTAAAAGTAGCTCAGGGCTTATAGGCTTTCCTGGTACCAAGTTCTATAGAATCAACTGGGAGTTTACCTCTTGATTTTGCCTATATCTCAGATATGAAAATTTTAATATTAGAAGTTGGATGAAAGATTCATGAGAACTCTGATATTTTCACCTTTTCTATACAATAAGACCTTCAGAAATGGTCAGACAGTACAAGAGTAGTTGCATGTGATCAGCCCTGGTTTCACCCCCAACACCACATATAGTTCCCAAACCATTGACAGGAATGTGTCCTGAGCACTGCCCAGACATGGCCCTCAAATCAAATAGCAACAAAGATTATTCATTAAAATTTCTTCAGTGTACCAGAAGGTTGAACTCTGCTATCAGCCTTTCTCAATGAACAGTTACTCTTGGTCATTGGACCAGCAAATTGGTTGTTGGTCCAGCAAAAAAATCATTGCATATACCTGACCATGAAGACAGGCCACCGTGCCTCTTTTGTGTATTTGTAAATGCCATGTGAAAACCTGGATTCATCCCTGCAACATTATCCTGATTGGCTAACAACCAATATTCTTCAACATGGAATGAAAACAATGGTCCTGCAGTGTGCTAAGAGCAGGTACATCATCAGAAGGTTCACTAGCAGTTGCCATGAAAGGGCATATTATCTTACCACATGTTAAGGAGTTCATCATGGTGTTTTCATTATTTTTAGACCTATCTAGAGCAATACTGCATGACTTGAGGACAGATGAAAGGTGAAAGATGGAGTAAGGGAAAGTAGATCCCTATAAGAAAACCAGAGCAAGTGATCAGTGTGTTTGCTACATCCAAAAAGCCTGCAAGGTTTTTGTCTTAACTTAGCCTAGAGGTGCCTAAGAACCTAAACTCCTGAGGAATCAGTCACTGGAGAGAGTGTCTCCTTCTGACTTCAAGAGCATGAGCACCTCTCAAACTTTTCTAGACAGATCCCACAGAAAATAGTTCTCATTATTCCTACTGATTAATGAGGTCACTCAAGGTATCCATTATTAGACTGACAGGGAATGAATATTACACTGAGACAAATGCTCATGAACTTGCTTATTCTGTTAGAAAAGAAGAAAGTAACAAGAGATGATGAATGGTGTAGACCCAGTGAGAAGCCACAGGAAGGGGTGAGCAAAGAAGAGAGGTAGGAACAAGCACTCTGAATAGGGGCCAGAAAGGGTTTTTCTTGGAGTTGCTTTTTATGGACTCCTCTCCCTGCAACACCACGTTGTCCTATGAGCTGTTGAGACTCACTTGGTTTCACCACAACCTCCCTGGCACTTCACAAAATAACTCCCAACAATCCAGCTCACATCCTATGACCCCACTAATAGACTCTGGAAGCTGCCACGGCCTGGCCCAATGTTCTCTTAATGGGCTTTCCCTTCTTGCCCTATGGAAAGTGTTTGCTGGCCTTGGTCACTTCTTGAAACCCTTTCTTATTCTAGCTTTGCTGGCATCACCTTCAGTTATATCCGAATTCACCTAGCATCCAGTCCCTGATCATGGAAAAGTAACCAGGATTTAAGGGTATCTTTAAGTATTGAATTAAGTTTCTTAATAAGGGTCAGCCCCAGCACTGCCAGGGTGGGGATGGTGGCCCCTGGGATCATATGCAAGGCCTTTCACAGGTTTAGTATGTGCTATAGACCACTTGACCTCTTTCCCCGGTCCCCAATGTTCTTATTTATATTCAGTGGGAGTAAGATTGATCACTACAAAATAAACATATCTAAACAAGCCATTCAGTGTTAGAAGAAAATGATGTGAGTGAGGCTGGATCATGTGGATTCTGAGGCATAACCCATGCCACCCTCACAGTATTGTGATGCTCACCTACTTCTCGTGCCCCTAAAATCTTGCATTCACTTTAGATGCATGGTCTTCCTCATTGCCATTTTACTATTCATAATCTGGCGACCTCCCTCTTTTAGAAATGACTGAAAGATGACCAAAGCATTAGCATGCAGGGTGTAGAACCTAGTTACCTAAGCTCAAGTTGCCTAATTCAGAAAATCCAGACAGACATAGCATTGTCACTGTTCTGAATCCAGGGCCAGCAACTGTGCTCTAAAAGATGTAACTGTGCTGTGACAGTGTGACTCCTTTTCCAGGTCTTTCATGTGTATGTGGGGGGGGGGGAGTGGGAGGAGCAGGAATGGGAATACACATCTCCCATGGAGCAGTACAGGTTCAGTTGGATTCATGCCCTGCTCCATGCTTCACAGCTGGGTTCATAGCTGGCTGTTTCTGCAGCCCCATATGCCCCCTGGAAACTTAGCTGAAGCAAAAACCCACACCACCACATTCTCAGAGAAGTTCTTAGAGGAGAAGGGACATTCTGATCATCCTTGACATAGTGGATATGTTGCTCTGTGCATCTGCGGGCTGCTATGATCTCTAGTTGTATCCAGGGGACACATGCCACTGTGAAGTGCTATCACTAACACAGAGTCTTGGGTCTTTAGACCAGGGTCCATGACCAGAAAAGGCTCCAAGGATGGCCCACTTTATTTTGGCATAGCCTCTACCCCTTTCTGCAAACTCAGTCAGAGCCTCATCCTCCCAGTGTGTGTTGGAGCTCCACCTGCCTGTGACCTAGGGTGGCCTCTGGTGAAACAGGTTCAGTCGCAGGTGTAAGAGCTGCAGGGAAGACACACTGCTTGCTACTAGAATCCATGCCACTCTGGGAGAAGCTGTGGCTTCCTGGATCTCCTTGTAAGTGAGAAACAAAAAATGGTGGTCAGATATATGATACAGCAGGTAGATATTTGTCTTGCATGTAGCAGAACTAGGTTCAATCCCTGGCACCACATATGGCTACCTGAGCTTAGCAGGAGTGATTCCTAAAATCAGAACCAGAAAAAAAAAGCATTGAGCACCATTAGCTATGGCCCCCTCAAACAAAAAAAAAAAAAAATAGGGGCCTGGAAGATAGTACAGTGGGAAGGCATTTGCCTTGAACACAGCCAGCCTGGCTTTAATTCTAGCATTACATATGATCCACCTAGCCTACTTCTGAGTGCAAAGCCAGGAGTAACCCCTGAGTGCTGCCAGGTGTGGCCCCAACACGAAATAAATAAACAAATAAAAATGAAAGCAACCCCTAAAATAAAGTGACTTAGGTAGCCCCAGCTAATTGGGATTTTGGTTCTGGGGGCTATGGAAGTGTCACAGATTTAAAAGTCAAAGAGCACTGATTAGCCCTAAGTTGAGGACATCACAAGGTCTTCAATTGGCTCTTCTTTCTCAAAGCCAGCAGCTGCATCTTCAGCCACCTTCAGCCCTAAAGTGCTTGCTGGAAGCTTCCCTCTGTGTCATGGAAGACCGCACTAGGGCAAGCTTTTCCCAGATTTTGGAAAATCACATGAAGTTCACATCTGCCAGGGGGCTGAGCAGCCTATGAAAAAACACCCTCTCTTGGGAAGCATGGTAATTAAGCAGTCATGGCAAGCACATGGAGGTGGAACAGCTGGCGGTATCCATTTGTTTTCCTGTCATGAGTTGGAGAACAATTTCATAAATTACCTGTAAAGTTGTATTTTGATTTTCCTCTGCTCACACCATTCCTTCCCTTGAAATGATCTTGCTTTCATACTCCCTTTCTTCCAGCTCTTTTTATGACTGACTAGTAACTTAACCATTGAACAGGCTCAGGCTAGTAAAGTCTGGTTCCTGGTAAGTTGCTATTACTGTATTTACTGAGTTGCATTTTCATGGTGTCCCTAGCAAGAACACGATTAAGTACCAACTCCTACTGGGTGCTTGGCATAGTTCTCTGATTCTGGACACAAACTAGGAAAGCCAGTCGATAAAAATCCCTGCTCTAAGAAAAGAAGAACTCACTCAAGGAGTAGAACTCTGAATTTGATTCCCACCATTGGATGGACCCTGAAGTACTACATAGGACAGGGGTGGCGAACAAGTTTGACACAAAGAGCCAAAATTTTAAACTGTGAGAGTCAGAGAGCCACACCAGGCAGTGACCTGCCAAAACAAACACTCACACAAAAGCATATAATTTTAACAATAATCTATTAAACACATATTGCATTTTGCTGTTTTGAGTGAGGGTCAAAATCCTGCAGTGATGGTGAGGGTGTGCTGTGTCCTCCACACGAAGAACTAATGGCCAGATGTGACCCAACATGTGACACACGGGTCCCCCCACCCACCTTTGCAGTTATTTCCGAGGGATGGGAGAAGGGAGGACACAGCCTCGGGGCGGGACGACACACTTGGAGATCTCTCCTCAGAGGTCCCTCCTCAGAAGCAGCAGAACAAAATCCAAACTTGGCAAAGAGCCACAGTATACAAAATAATATGAGGCAAAGAGTGCATTCATTTTGGCCGGGAGCCGCATGCAGCTCAAGAGCCACGTGTTCGCCCCCCCTGGCATAGGACATCTCTGAATCCAAACAATCAAACAAGCAAAGTTCACCATACCCACAGAACATAGAACTCATGTTAGAGAGAAAGGTAGATAGACAATAAATCAGAAAGAATAAAATTGCGCAAGAAATAGTACATTAGGTAGGGCTCTTGCTTGCACATGGTAAACCCATGTTTGATCCCCAGCACCACAGATGGTCCCCTTAGCTCTGCCATAAGTGATCCCTGAGTATCTCTGAGTGTGGTCTCCCCCAAAACAAAAGCAAACAAAATAGATTAATAAAATCAATAAACACATCAGGTGTGCTAAGTGTTATAGAAAAAATTCAGGCCAAAGGCTTAGGACCAGAAAGTACAGTTCTATGAGGAATATTCCTGGATGCTGAAAAGTAAGTGAAGTCAGAGGATTTCTATTCTGATCATACAGTGCTGTTCCCCTATTTTTAGACCTCAGCAGGAGGGCCTGCTGGAACCCCAGATTTTCCTACTAAAGCCCATATGTCTCAGCATATATACCTAAGGAGATAGGATATGGGGGCTGAGCTCTCAGTAGATTTTCTTGGGCCAGGTAGTCTGGTTGCCAAGATTTCAGTATATAGGTGCATCTAAAATATGTATGTGTAAAGCCAGAGCATTTTCTGGATAGGTAGGGGGCATTTTTTAGTAAAGAGTCTTTGGAATTTAGTTGAAATTTTTTAGCATCTCTCTGGGTGGGGTGATTTTTTACAAGGAGTTGTTATAATAGTCTCCAGATCATAGGTAGAAACAATTTGTATACACACACACACACACACACACACACGCACACACACGCACACGCACACACACATTTTATTTTTTAAAAAATTATATTTGTGGTCACTGAGTTTCAGGGCTTTTGAGGCCAGAAACATCAGTTGCCACAGGAACAACTATGTTGTATGACCCGTATTCTCTAGGCACGGCTTGTTTACACAGGTATACCCCTCGCCCCAACCCTAACTCCCAGCCTGCAGGATGCTTCAATAATAAAATGATCTGAAATAGATATGTCCTTAAAAACATAGAAAGCCCAGTTTCCAAGTTTCTTGTGTTAGAAGCTCTTGTTGAAATGCAAATTGGAATTGCCAAAGAGAATATGTGTCTGTAGGGTTATATGCCTATGTCTGTGTATTGTGTGTGATTATGACTAATGTCCATCAATTACCTGCAAATTACTAGATGATGCCTATAATGATAGTTCTGTTTTTAGCTTAATGGTTTATGTATCTAACTAGTGGCTGCTGTCTGGAGTAGGGTTGCTGGCAAATCAAAACACTGTTTGCCAAGCCTGTCAGCGTGATAAATGTTGCTTACATTTACTCTTTTATTCCCAAGGTCAATTGACATGTCTTTTTTTATATCACTGTTTGATGTGCTAAGAGCCTTAAATGAGAACCATTCAATAAAGGCCAAATTTGCTATATTACTGTTTATTCCTGGATAATTTTATATTAGTTGGGCTCTTTAAGATGGTAGTGAGGAGATATGTATAGATCACCCTCAGAATGATGAATTTATTATAAGTCCTCAGATTTAGAGGCAATACAAGAACCATTTCTTCTCCTTTTGGTCATTATGGAATTTGACATTATGGTCATTTAGGATTCTGGATCCCAGGGTGTCAGCAGCCTTAGGACCAAAGTAGCAGTACCCGAACCCCATAACCTTCATTCTCTGGAAATGTCATTTTCTAGATAGGGTTCTATATAATATTCTAAGAATGGAAAGGACTATAATATGATATGTTAGGGAGCTATTACATATTCTATCTTTGACTTGAAAGTTGTCTAATAGCTTATTAACACCACCCACATTCACATATACTTGTACTTTATTTCATATTTTATGAGAAATTCTTATTTCACTGTCTAGTTTAGTATATCATAATTTTGTTTTTGCCAATGAACATCCTATACTATCTTCCAAAGGGTGGTAGATAGTGTATGATGGTTAGTATTTGTACTGTCCAGAAGCATCCAGTTGTATTAACTTGCCACTCTTGTGATAGAGAAACTGAAGGTCATCTTAGCTCCCTGGGTTGCTAAGAGGGTGCATGTGATTTGGCAGGTAACTGCCCTCCTGGCTGATTTATTACGGCAAAAGCAAGCTTGGAAGGACTGACATTTGAAGGACCAGGCACAGACTTCTAAGGCATGCTCAGTATTCAGTGGGGTGGGGGCTCACCTAGACAGGTCTCTACCTGGCGTGTGTCCTGGGTCCAGACTCCCAGAAGGAAAGAAGGTATTTATTATAAACTATTATATTTTTATAAATAATTAAGGCTGCTCTCACTTGTTCTGGGAATGGTGAGAACCCATTTCTGCTAAAAAGCACATTTCCACATGCCATTCAAGAGCCAGACTTGTATGGTCACCTTTAAAAAAGCAAAAGCTTTTACATAGCAATGCATTCATTCATGCACATATGCATGCATTCATTTGTTATTTATCATTTTTTTTTTTTTGTATTTGGGCCACACCCGGCATTGCTCAGGGGTTACTCCTGGCTGTCTGCTCAGAAATAGCTCCTGGCAGGCACGGGGGACCATATGGGACACCAGGATTTGAATCAACCACCTTTGGTCCTGGATTGGCTGCTTGCAAGGCAAATACCGCTGTGCTATCTCTCCGGGCCCTGTTATTTATCTTAATAAAATTGGAATACTATCTTAAAATTCCATAGGCTGGTGGACTTACACAGCAGTGAAATGTATTTCCCTCATTTTGGAGGCTGGAAGTCTACAATCAGGGAGCTGGTCTATGAAGATATTGTAAATTGCCCCTAGGAGGTTGCAAGCATCCTGATTCTGATCATTTCTTCCTAGGATGGAAAGCAGAGAAAAGCCGGCTTTCTTAAGACTCTTCCCAAGGCTACCATACAATTCAGGGGGGACCCATGCACACCAACTCATCTCTTTATAATAACCTAACAAAGATTTCCTCCTAATACATCACATATCATGGGGACAGGTGGGGCAGAATAACTTCAACATGTAGATTTTAAAGGGGCCATTCTATCCATAGCCACACTGCCTCTAACATGCTGTGCACAGATGGAGGAAAGGTAGGCATAGATCTTGCCTTCCAGAGACTTAGCTTCAAGACATGCAGACATATATAATTCAATAAGGATATAAGCTCATGATATTAGATGGAGGTCCAAGTTTGCTTTTTGGCATATGGATGACCAGTTTTCCCAACAACACTTGTTGAAGAGGCTTTCCTTTTTCATTTTGCATATCTTACCCCTTTATCAAAGATTAATTGACTGTATGTCTGGGGAACATTCTCTGAATACTGAAGTATATTTATTCCATTGCCATGCTGTTCTAATGACTACTGCTTTGTAGAATAACTTAAAGTTGGGGACAGAGATGCCTCCCATCTTATTTTTCCTAAGAGTTGCTTTAGCTATTCGTGGGTGTTTATTGTTCCAAATGAATTTCAGGAGTTTTTGATCCACTTCTTTGAAGAATGTCATGGGTATCCTTAGAGGAATTGCATTACATCTGTACAATTCTTTGGGGAGTATTGCCATTTTAATAATGCTAATCCTTTCAATCCATAAACAGGATTTATGTATCTATTTCCTTATGTCCTCTTTTATTTCCTGAGGCAGTGTTTGGTAGTTTTCTTTGTATAGATCCTTCACCTCTTTAGTTAAATTGACTCCAATGTATTTGAATTTTTGTGGCACTAATGTGAATGGAACTCTTTTTTAATGTCCGTTTCTTCTCTATCATTGTTTGTGTATAAGAAGGCCATTGATTTTTGCATCTTAATTTTGTAGGCTGCCACTTTGCTATAAGAATCTATTGTTTCTAGAAGCTTTTAAGTACAGTCTTTAGGGTTTTCTAAATATGTATTGCATGTAGTCTGCAAACAGTGAGAGCTTGACTTCTTCCTTTCCAATCTGGAAGTCCTTGATAGCTTTTCTTGCCCAATTGTTATGGCAAGTAAATTCAGTACTATACACAAAGGTGAAATCCAATGGATTAAAGACCTTCATATCTGACCTGGAACTTGAGGTATATAGGAGAATACATGGATAAAACACTCCATGACATTGGGACAAAAGGCATCTTCAAGAAGGAAATAGTCCTGTACAAACAAGTGGAAGCAGAAATAAACCAATTGGACTATATTAAGCTGAGAAGCTTCTGCACCTCAAATAAAATAATGACTAGGATCCAAAGGCCACCCACAGAATGGAAGAATCTATTCACACAGTATCCATCAGATAAGGGGCTAATATCTAAGATATACAAGTACTGATGGAACTTAACAAGATAAAAAACATCTAACCCCATCAAAAATCAGGAGAAGAAATGAACAGACACTTTGTCAAAGAAGAAATACAAATGGCCAAAAGGCACATGAAAAAATGCTCCACATCACATCAGGGAGATGCAAATCGAAACAACAATGAAGTACCATATCATGCCACAGAGACTGGCACATATCACGAAAAAACAAAAACAATCAGTGCTGGCCGGAATGTGGGAGAAAGGAACTCTTATTCACTGCTGGTGGGAATGCTGTCTAGTCTAACTTTTATGAACAACAATATGGGGATTCCTCAAAATCTGGAAACTGAGCTCCCAAACGATCCAGCTATACCACTTCTAGGGATAAAACCTAGGAACACAAAAACAATACAAAAATGCCTTCTGAACATCTATATTCATTGCAGCATTATTTAAAAGAGTCAGAATCTGGAAACATCCAGGATGCCCTTCAACAGATGAGTGGCTAAAGAAACTGTGATACATATATACAACAGAATACTATGCAGCCATCAGGAAAATGAAGTCATGAAATTTTCCTATACATGGATGTACATGGAAACTATTATGCTGAGTGAACTAAGTGTTAGGGAGAGAGATAGACACAGAATAGTCTCACTCATCTGTGGGAATTAAGACAAATAAAAGACCCAGAGACAATAGATATGAGGGCTGGAAGGACTGTCCCACAATATGAAGCTTACCACAAAGAGTGGTGTGTGCAGTTAGAAAAATAGCCATAGTAACAACTTTCATGACAATGATAGTAAGTGAGAGAAATAGAATGCCTGTCTCGAATTTGGGTGGGGGAGGGAGATAAGGGACATTGATGGTGGGAAGGTTACACTGGTGACGGGGGGGTGTTCTTTTTTATAACTGAAACCCAACAACAAACATGTTTGTAATCATGATGTTTAAATATATATACGTAAATGTATATATATACACATATATATGTATGTATATATGTGTTTATATATATATATATATATATATATATATATATATTGGTTTTTCAGCCACACCCTGTGATGCTCAGGGGTTACTCCTTGCTATGCGCTCAGAAATCGCTCCTGGCTTTGGGGACCATATGGACACCAGGGGATCGAACTGCGGACCATCCTAGGCTAGCACACGCAAGGCAGACAGACGTCTTATGGCTTGCACCACTGCTCCGGTCCCAATAAAGATATTATTATTTAAAAAAAAGAATATAAGCTTAGTCTGTTTAGAACAGCTGTTAAAAAGGAGAAGTGCTGTGTTCTGAAGACATTTATTAAAGAACCTCAAACCCTTTCCTAGAAGAAGTAACCCCCTAATTGAGACCAGAGAAGTTGTGTGGAGGAGTTATTCTGACTTTATCTAGATGTTTCTCTTACTGTTTCTCCATTCTTCAAACATTGGAATGAATTCTGCCATGGATGGCTACCCTGGGAAATGCCAAATAATCTTTCTTTTCACCCAAGAGCAAATATGCAAGGAACTGTCCAGAGGAGCAAATGAGGAGCCGCTGCTTCCATGGACTTTTCTATAGTCTAGGAGACCTCAGAAAAAAATCAGTCGGTGTAGATATTTTCTCCTGTAAACATCGGATTAGGAATTGGGATGAGTGGTAAGGGTCAAAAAGGAGGTGAGGTTCTGACTCAGCAGTTGAGCTCTGGTCTTGTGTGGGTAGGGCTCTCAGTTACATCTCTAGTATAGCAAAAATGACAAATAAAAAACATAAAAAGGAATGTTATAAAATTCTGTATTAGTGAAATGTATTCATCGTTTTGTTTTGTTTTGTTTGGATTATCCCAGCTGTGCTTAGGGTTTATTCAGAGATCATTCCTTGTGGGGATTGAGAGGCCATATAGAGTGCCAGAAATTGAACTGGGTCAGCTGCATGTAAGATGAGTGCTATCCCATTGTGCTATCTCTCTGACCTTCTCATCTTTATTTTTTATGTTTTTCAATACTCTGACATAGGAACCTTCTGACCCAGAGAGTTCTTTCCTGGGTTAATATTTTAGAGAAAGATATGCCATATCCAAAATGCCATATCTTTCAACATTGTTTTTTGTGATGATGATGATGATAAATCATCAATTCTTAGCCCAATTGACTAGTTGTCTTGTGATGTTTGTTTGGTGGGTTTTCTCCATGTCCTAAAGATATACTTGGGAGAGTTATTGCTATGTGTCAGGGTCTGAGTTTGAGGGTGTGTGTGTGTGTATGTGTGTGTGTGTGAGTGTGTGTGTGTTGTGTGTGCATGCACACCTATAATTAAAAATGTCCCGTTTAGGGCAGGTTTCTGTCTTGTACCATTAATTTTCTAGGCCTAGAATCTGTGCTGAATTGGAATAAATGCGGTAGGAAGTGAATGAAAACAGCTTAGTATTAGAAGCATTAAACAGCATTTGGTCTTTATTTAAAAGTTTGGTGATGCTTTGTGACCAGAAATATCATGTAGGAACTTAACTGTTTTAGTAGAAATCAGCTTGTAGTAAAACGAGATTCACTCAACATCAAAAGGCTTCCAGGATCCTGTACACTAGTGGCTCAGGAAAAATGGCTAAGATCTCCTCAGAGAGAACCTTCCAAAGGAAAACCAACCAACCTCAGTGAACACCCCTGGATCAGCCTATAACCACCTCCCTAATAGTTGGCCTCTATGGCAGTCCCTACTCTAGGATCCTCTGCAGGGATTCCAAGTGCCCCTGCCTCCCCAATACTACTGTAGAAGTGGTTCCTTCCCACCTTCCTCCGGGCCTGGTGCTGGTTCTGAGTGCTCCTGCAAGCCTCTATTCTGAGGAACTGTGTCTGGAAAATTATTTTTTAACATATCTGCTCCTAGTCTATTGACTTTAGCATACCTGAGTAATACAAAAAAAAAACCTTGTTTACAAATACTATGATTTCTAAGATCCTTCTCATCTCACTCACTTATCTCACAAGAAGTTCCTTTCTTGTCTCTACTGCATATTCAAAAATGGTTTCCAGGGCTGTGTTGCATGGAATCACAGAGATTCTAGTCCACAGACAACCAGGATTGCTGAAGCAAGAACTCAGAAAGGAAAATCTGACAAAATGGGCTCAGACTTCTCAGGGCCCCTCTCAGAAGCAGCATCTGATGCTCATAGGTTCTGCAGAACTAGTGCCAATCCCAGGGAAGATGTTGATACACCATAAATCTTTCAGGACAGGGTCCAGTAACATCCACAGTGGCTATTGGAAATGCAAACTAAACATTTTATCTTTCTTAAAAAATGTTAGAGCATTCGTGATAAGATATAAATGATGAGAAGTTAATTGAACAAACAGTTGGAGGGGTTGTGAGCAAGTGTTATAAGAAGGAAGCTGAGTGTACATGAGCTGTGTGACTGGATGGCCCTGGGAGGTGAAGGAGCTGGCAGTGAGAAGAGAGGAAGTGGGAAGTGGGTTTAATCACTGAGCTGGGCACACAGACCTAATGATGAAGTGAACTTTTTAAAGGTTTATTGTATTGTTTGTTGGGTGGAAAGAAGAGGGTTATATCACACCTGTAGTGCTCAGTGTCTCTTCCTGGCTCTTTGATCAGCTAGACAGACATAGTGATGGAGAGTAAAATTATTACAGGCAAGGCAAATGCAACCTCATGTACTATCTCTCGAGTCCCTTAAAATCTACTTTGTCATTAGTTACAAATTCTGAGGAAATTCAGCCCTCTTTGCCAGCAACCCCCTGTTTGACCAGAGAAGACTTCAGCTTTTCTGGTATGTTCTAGGGTAGAGGGTGTCTTGCATGCATCCTGGGCTTCTCCAGGGATTCTGGCCTTTTTCCTAAGAGCAGTGGGAAGCCTTGAATGGATTCAGAACAGGAACAGTGAAAACAATGAGGTCATGGCTACTTTCCAATACCCTGGTGACTCTGGAAAAAGAGGCAAAAGCAACACAAAAGTTCTTGGGGGGAAGTGGCAAGACAATAACCCTGGATAAGGAGGGTGAGAATGAGCTGATACTCATGGTATGTTACCTGTTTGCCAAAGCTGTCCTCTGCATATCTGAGAATCAGTGGGGAGACCAGACACAGTAGGAAGCCTGTACATCATTTTGCCATGTTGCCTAAGGAAGATGTAGTCTGTACACTATTGGGAGATGAGGCACTCCTTACAATACGGTGTTTAGACTTGTCAAATGCAAAATGGGCAAGTAAGAAACTTATATATGCAGTGCCACGAGATGTTCTGGCTTACAGGGTCCTCAGTTTGTCTAAAAGTGATTCATTGAGAAGGAAAGGTACATGAAGAGTAGGCAGGGAGCAGAGAATGATGACTCAACTATCCAGATGGGGGAAGAGTCAAGCTTTCACACCCCTCCAGCTTTAGTGTCTTTGAGGAAATCTGCATGTTAGGATCTATTTACCATTTCTGGGAAAGAGCAGAGCCTGGTAAAAACTGATTAAAGAAAATGCCTAGTAAGCTGCAATTCCCTACATTGCAAGTGATCAAACTGTAATTGTTTGTTGACAGTGTACGTTAGCTACTTGCAGCTTATGTCAATATAGAACCAAGAAATGAGTGCCTAGAAATCTTCCTTGGCAGCTCAAAAGTTACTTGGGGAATAAAATCAACAAGTTCTTCTACTCAGTGGAATGAATACCATTACCAGGGACAACTCCTGGGAGGAGCCTGGTGAGGTGTAAGATTCCTCAGGGAACTCCTTAGGTTGTTTGGGAAAGGCACCCAAGGGTGTAATATGTGAACATGGCTAGGAAGTCATTTGATCCTGTTGTGAATTGGAGGTGTAGACACAGGATCAACTGGGAAGGGGTGTAGGATCTGATCCAGATCAAGGTTGGGCTCCCCTGAAGACAAATTGATATTTTAATGTTCAATGTCCTTTGCAAGAAAACAATGCCATTTGCTGACAAACATTCTGTGGAGAAGAGTGAAATCAGTGGGAAGCCCAGGAACAGGGGCGGACTATGGTACTGGTACTTAGTCTCTTGATAGTCAGAATCCAGCCAGATGTGCAGATAGGATGCATTCACTTGTGTGAACATGGTGTGCATAAGAGAGATAGAGAACCACTCTGTATGCATGTACACACATGTACATATGCATGTCCATACAGTGTAAGGATTGAAATGACTAGTAGGCAGCTGAAGAGAGTGGTCCTAGAATCAACTGCTAAAATACCAATCTAGGATGCCTGAATTTAGGTCAGATTCAATGCAGAACTGCAGTCCACTAGGAATATACTGTGAGCCCTTTACATAATTAGAAAATAAAACCAATTTTTATTGGAAATATTGGTAAATGAATAAAAAGTTACAAAGATACTACAGAAAGGTCCCATGTACCTTGATCACTTTTCCCTCAATGGGCACCTTCTATATAACATGGCACATACCCAAAACAAGACATTGAAGTTAGTGCAGTTGTTGCAGGTTCTGTGACTCTTCGAGCAGTATGGATATGGGCCAGGGCCACTTCCTTCAAAATGCAAAATCAATCATGATCACAAAAAAGCCCCCTCCTGCTTCTCTTATGGCCCCCTCCACTTCTTTCTTTTTCCATCTTTTAATCCTTGACAATCACTAATCTGTTGCCTCGCCTTTAATGTTGTCCTTTCAAGAATATTATATATATGTAACTCTCTGCTAGGTCATTTTTTTTGTAATAAGCTGTTTATAAAATTTGCTCTCAAAGTTATAAACTTTGCTCCCTAATGCCTGGAGACTTGCCCAAGTTGTTCAGGTATAGATAGTTCCCTTCTTTTCATCACTGTGCATGCACTGCAGTTTGTTTCATCATTCATCTGTTGTCAAACATTTTGATTGCTTCCAGTTCTGGGTTGTCACCAAAAAATAATAAAAGAGAAAAAGAAGAAATGATATTAACCATCCTTCCTAGGCTCTGAGTGCACAGTTTTCATTACTTGAGTACAAACGTGTGGGGGTGTAATCACTGAGTTTTATGATCAGTGTTTGCATCATAGTTATTCTTTTCCATTTTTCCCTTTTAAGATTCCAAGTGATCCATAGGCCACTTTGGAGTTTTTTTTTTGACCATCCACGCCACACAGGTCATTACTCAGACCTGAAGATGCTACACAACTGTTGTCATATTGACAGGGAACATATAGTGCCAGGGATGAAACCAGGGTTGGGTGCATGCTGTGCATATGTCTAAATCCCTGAACTCTTTTCCTAAGCCCATAGTAGTAGTTCCTGAAAAAGAAATTGCCAAACTATTTTCCTAAGTATCTATATCATTTTGCATCCATCTAACAATCTATGAGACATCTAATTGCTCTACATCATCACCAACATTTGCTATTGTCACTATTTTTACTTCACCCGTTATCAAGGTCTTAATTTGAATTTCCCTAATGGATTTGGATATCGAACTATTTACATGGGCTTATTTGCCATCCACATAACCTGCTTAGTGAAATGTCTCCATGCCTTTTGTCAACTTTTCAATTATCTAGTAATTATCCAATGTTCTATCTGTGCTTTTTCCTCAAACTTATAGGAGAATCTTTCAGTCTTTTACACTAAGAGGCAAATAGAGCTATAGAATTTTTGTATGCTCTTTGTCAAGTCAAGTTTTCCTCTATTCTTATTTTCTGCTAGTTAGTAAGGAATGAGGTTTGAATTTTATTAAGTATTTTTTCTGGATCAATTCACATGGTTATGTGACTTTTCTTCTTTTGACCTGTTATTATGGTAAATGTCATTGATTGATTTGAAGTGTTGACCCAGACTTGACTCTCTGAAATTAACCCCACTTGTTTGGAGTGTCTAGTTATTTTTATGTCTTGCTGAAATCTCTTCACTAATATTTTGTTCTAGGACTTTCAATTCCATATCCTGTTGAATATTGGTCATTAGTTTTCTTATTTAAACTTTCTATTTTTGGTCTCAGGTAATACTGACTTCATAAATAAGACAATAGGTATTTCTTTCTGCTGTATTTTATGCAAGAAAGTTAATGGATTTGATGTTAGGATTTTTAATGCCTTGTGGTAGAGTCTCTGGTGAAACTACCTGGGCTTCACATTCCTATGCGGTTATTTTTAAAATATTACTTTCATTAATATTAATAGAGCAGTTTAAATGATTGAAGGTATATTGGGAAAGATGTGGTAGTTTTTGTGCTTTTCAAGAAAGTGGTCCATTTAATCTAATGTGTGAAATATATATGAACAATTTATAGAATTTTCTAAATAGTCTTTTGGTATCCATAGAATCTCTCTTTCTTAACCCTTTCCAACCCTATATAATTATCAATCTGATAGTTAGAAAATGAGAAGTGGGCCAAAATGATAATACAGGGGATAAGGTTCTTGCCTTATACATGGTAATCCTACTTTAGTCCCAGACATCACACATGGTCCCCCCAAGTATTGCCAGGAGTAAAGCCTTGAATACAGCTGAGTGAGACCCAACTCCAGCCCCCAAGAAAATGAGAACCATAAATTTAATTTTCATATTTGATATTAAATGGTTTGTCTTTATGTCTTTATCCTTTGCCCTTTCCCTCTATGTGTTTATCATTTTCATATTGATTTCAAATGTTCTTTATAGATTATGAATACTTAGCCTTTTCCTTTCATATCTATAATACTTAACATTCTCTATTGTATTTTCTCTTTATCTTTGAAAAAATATTTTTTCTGCTTCACATGCATGCTTTTGATTTTCATGGAATTAAAGCAATCAATATTTTCCTTTAAAGCCTCTAGGGTTTCATGCTGCATCCATCAGTGTTGAATCAATTTCAAGAGAGAGAACTCAAATCAAACTAGCTTGAGAAAAAAAGAAACAAAAAAAGAAAGAGGGAGAGATGCAAACTGCAAGAATGTTGGCTTGTGTAACTGGGAACTGTAGAGATAGATTACTCTGCTTGGCTGGATTAAAGATCTCAACAATATATCATCAGGCCTCTGTCTCCCTTCTCACTGTTCAGCTCTGTTTAAATCTATGTGGGATATTGTTTTTGCTAAAGTAGATAGACTCTATATAATGATAAAGAGGCTTCTTGCTGGAAGTCCCAGGCTTATGCACTAATGATTTAGAACCCCAAAATAAAAGATTCCTGGAATCTATCTATTCTATTTCAATGAAGGATCCGGGATGATCCTATCTGGGTTCTTTGCCCTCTTCTCTCTTCTCCAGAGCTTAAATCAGTCTATAAAGATGAGAGATGTTATTGGTCATTTGCCCAGTCTCATGGCTACAGCACAAATGAGGTGTCTGAGAGAACTCCATGCAGTGACCACTCCTAAGAAGAATAATGGACAGATAGGAGCCAAAGATGTCCACTAGACCTGTAATGCTTGTAAATAACATCTCCCTTCATATGATGACAAAGTTGTCACAACAACACAAACACCACTAATTGTTTCCTTTCAATATATATGGTTTTTTTATTTTCACAAACTGATTTTTGAACCATGTAGACATAGATAATTAGGAAAGGAAAAATGCAAAATAGGCTCCTTCACTGGATAATCTTATACCTGAAGACAAGATGACTGTGAAACATATTGATAAGCTTTTTCATCATCTGATCACTTTTTCTTCTCATCTGCTTGAATTTCTATTGAGTTAATACAGAAACAAGGTAGTGGAAAAGAAGGGCTTTGTCTAGCTCTGGATTTCTTACAGCAAGTGTGAAGCAGTGAACCTTGTATGTCATTAAACCTTGTTTGAATCTTGGTATTGAGTATTTCCAGGTACAACCCCAGAACCATATACATGGCCCTGGAAATCCCTGACATTGCAGAGCACATGGAAACATCACAACCTTGAACTCTTTCATTAAACTATTGTCTCGTTTGATTGAACATTCCTGTGCAGGGCCCCTCATGTCTCCTGAGTACCACCTCAGAAACCCCGTCATCCCAAATAAAATTAAAATTGGAGAGTGGGCTAAAGATACCCTTAAAACTGGGTACTAAAAAAAAAGTAAAGTGATATGCAATATTCTCTTTCCATAATAGTATTGCAAATCTGCAAACCAGAGTGCAAAAAATGAAGGGGTGAAAGAGAAGGAGAAAGAGAGACAGAGAGATATAGAGAGACAGAGAGAGAAAAAAGAAGAAGAAAAGCGATTGGGTTAGGCTTGTCTGATGGTGGGGAATGGGAGAGAATGGGGAAAATTGGGGATGACAGGAAATGAACACTGATGAAGGGATGGGTGTTGAAACATTATATGACTGAAAGTCAACCATCAACAAATTTTTAACTTCATATCAAAAAATTTTAATCTTAAAAAAAAACAAGGACAAACCTTAAACTTCTGCTCAGAGACCTGATGGGGAAAGGGTAGGCAGTTGAGTCTAAGATTTGGATAAGGGTGCCGCGATACTGACAAGTATTGCCACCTGTGGGCATAGATAGTCAACCTGTGGACCACCTGATTGAATGTCCAGAGTATTAAGGTTTCTTATTATAGCATGTATCCAAGTACTCAGTTAAAGCTTTATTAGTTTTTTTTAACACCAGACAAAATTTTATAAAAATGATTTTCATAGAGGCTAGAGAAAGAATTCAATGGGCTGACTGCATGTTTTTCATATAGGAGGCCCAGGTTAGATCATTGGCACCTCAACTGTGTCCCTTTGCCCCAACTTCTACTCCATATTCGAGTATGGAACCAAGAATAGTTCCCAAGCACAGCAGGATCAGACCCCAAAACCTAAAAATTATTTTTATGGACCAAAATTATTTCAGGTTTAACAGTTGCTTTCTGTATTTTCTTTTCTGTTCTTTCCTTTTCTTTTTTTCTTTTCCTTTCTTCTTTATGGTTTGCTTTTGGGCCACACCTGGCAGTAATCAGGGGTTACTTCTAGCTCTGCACTCAGAAATAACTTCGGGCAAGCTCAGGGAATCATATGGGATGGTGAGGATCGAATGTGGGTTGGCTGCATGTAAGGCAAATGCCCTACCTGCTGTGTTATCGCTCCAGCCCCTTAATGGTTACTTTCAGTTAATTGCTACTTTCTTTTTTGGTTTTTGGGTCACACCCAGCAGCACTCAGGGGTTACTCCTGGCTCTATGCTCAGAAGTTGCTCCTGGCAGACTCCGGGGACCATATAGGATGCCGGGATTCAAACCACCGTTTTTCTGCAGGCAAGGCCTACCTCCATGCTATCTCTCTGGCCCCTTTTTCATTAAATTTGTAGAGGAAAAGAAAAATATTATACATTTTAATTTTAAAAGTATACCATTCATATGAAATTTCCTTGACTATGATCCCATCTATTGATTTTTCCATCACTTTGCATGTCATCTGTCAAGAATGATTATTTCTAGATTTTAGTGGGTTATATTTTTCATCTTTAAGAAATAATAACCACTTATTATTTTCTATAAAAACAATAGATATTCCTCCTAAAGTATAAATTCTATGGAAAGAGCCCTTCATATTTTGCAATTTATAGTTGGAGATATCATCCTTGTATCTAGTATATGAGTATTGTCAGTTAGTGATTACTAGCTTTAAATTCCTAACTTAAATCTCCAAGAAGCTCATCCAGAAAGGGAAGAGAAGGGAGAAGAAACTAGAAGAAGAGCAAAGAGAAAGACATGGATAAAACAGGTTTTCAGGTCAGGGATTGCTCATGGTAGGAAGGATCTCTCTCTCACGCACGCGCCCATATCCCATGTTCTCCCATCGCTTGTGCTTAGGTTTGCTGTAGTTTGAACCCTGGGCACTGACCTGATCTCCATCTTCTTCACATGCCCAGTTCTGTATTGTACCACAGCAGGTACTCAGTGGTTGAGGGATACTCAACCAAGGGGGTTATGCTCCCTAAAATATACCTCTTTGTCTTTCAGACTCACAGGCTTTCAGCTGCCAGCCACCATCGTCAGTGCGGCCACTACGCTGTCTCTGCGTCTCATCAGTGACTACGCAGTCAGTGCGCAGGGTTTCCATGCCAGCTATGAAGGTAGGTGCCCCAGCCCAGCCTAAATCCCCCGGCCTGGATCCATAAGATGGTGATAGCTGCTTACAGGGGAGCATTGTGAGATGGGAAGGGCTTCTTCAGCTTCAAAGCCTGTACCCGTCCTAATGAGGTGGGCTACTAACCAGTAACTCAGTTACTTCAATAGCCCTGGCTGTGCTTCCAGGAAACAGAATTGAAATTGAAGTTTAGCTCCAACAGTGTGTCCCAAGGGTCTGGTAATATCTACTACTCTGCTCTTAACTGGGTTTTGTTGTGTTTTTATTTTTTTTTAATTCTGTTTTGTATTGCACTTAATTGCATAAGGTACCTCAGCTTGGTTTTGGAAATAAAGAGATATAAGCCCTAAGTAAAAGGAAGAATATAAGGAGCTGGGGGAAAAAAACCACCCAATATAGTGACTGCAGAGAGTTCGTTTTATAACATGTGGAGGACAATTCATTATTTTCTTAAGAGCATGGATTAGGATTTCTTGGTTTGAGTTATGCAAATTACTTCCACTTCCCTTGGTCTGTTTAAATGTGGTGTTGGCATTCAAATTAACACTAATATCTTCAGATTATACACTATTATTATTATTAACTTTATTATGTTAGTTCAGAAGGTGGTACTTCTAGATCTCTGTCATTTCCCTATGAAATTTACATCTCATTAATAGGTAATTATGCAGCTCTTGGCTAAGACCCACACTGCTATTTTGTGTTGAGATCATTAATAGGCATATTTTAAGACTGTTAATGATAATTAATAACAGTAATGACATAACACCCACGTAAAGCATGCCAGTTACCCAAAAGCCTTCTTTTCATTGTCTCTGGAACATGTAGCAGTGGTGTTGCCAGAACAAAGCTACAGCCATTTGTATAGCTGGAAACTCCATCTCTATCTTAGCAGGCCAGCACTTGCCAGGCACCAGGGCAAAGCCAGTTTTGTAGGACATATATTGCAGTAGTGTTTCTAGAGGAGGGGCAGAAAGACAGTTTAATGTTTATGTTTTGAGTACTGTAGAGCCTCTGATGAGATTTTAGTCATTTTTTGTTTGTTTGTTTGTTTGTTTGTTTGGGAGCCACATACAGTGGTGTTCAGGAGCTCTGAGCTCAAGGATCACCTCTGGTGGAGCTTGGGGCCCGTCCTGGGTCCCAGGGATCAAACCTAGGTTGGTCCTACCTGTTGTCTCTCCAGCCTCAGTCTCAGTACTTTTCATTTGTTTGTTTTGGTTTTTGGTTTTTGGGCCACACCCAATGATGCTCAGGGGTTACTCCTGGCTATGCGCTTAGAAATTGCTCCTGGCTTGGGGAACCAAATGGGACGCTGGGAAATTGAACCTGGGAATCGAACCCCGGTCTTGAACCATGGTCTGTCCTAGGTTAGGTGCATGCAAGGCAAAAGCCCTACCACTGTGCCACCACTCCAGCCCCTCAGTCTCAGTACTTTTTAACCAACTTTCTGAGAACATTCCAGGTACAGTCCACCTGGTTTTAGCCACAGGCTTCTGACTTCATTCCACATTACTTTCATGGAGGGCTCCTGGTTTAATCCCAGCCAGTTTTACTTTTGAAAGGATTCACGTATCTCTCAAGTGAGGGTTCCTAAAATTGTCCAGTTTCTTTTTTAAAAAAATCAGTTTCTTGCCAACAGTTTTCCCTTGCTCTCTCAAAATCAGGTCTTTTGGGTGAAAGATTTCACAAGCCAAAATGGCATCAAGTGAAGAAGCAATGACTCATAACCCTGATGGGAAAATTTTTAGCAGGCCTAAACCTAAAATATCACCTACCCAATCAAACCTTAAACTAACTTATAGCACAAAGTGAAAGGAGACTTTGAAATACATACAAATACATACCAGCTGGGGTAAAGCTATTCTGGAGAAGGAGCTTGGTAGGGTCACTCTCATTGCTATTGCCCCCCTCCCCAAGCACTTATTGAATGACAACTGTGCTCTGTGTCCTCTCTGGGCTTTTTTTTTTTGTTGTTGTTGTTGGGGTGGAGTGATGAGGTCACCTAGGAGGTACTTAGGTATAATTCCTCTTTCTGAACCAGGGGGACCAGATGTACTCCAGGGATAGAACTGGGGTTGGCTTCATGTATAGCAAACTCTTTAACCTCTCTACTATCTATCTCTATATACACTATGAGTTTCTTCTGGCTACCAAAAAAGGATCCAGTTATAGGTCTTATGTGAAATGAGGCCATGCAAACTTCTGAAAAGCAAGAACTTCTGTATACCAGTCTGTGATTTGTTCACTCTACTACATTGCCTTTCAAATGTTTCAATTTGGCTCTGAACTGAAACCAATTTTCTCCAAGTCTGAGCCACAACCTTCTTACTAGGAGAAATCTCATTCAGCCACATTGGACCCAAGTTCCTTGCATAATTTTTTAACCTTGGGGATATGGGTTGTGTTTGGGGAAGGATGTATCTGGATACATACATAGACCTGGCAGGTGTTGACACCTGACAAATGTGATTCAATTGAGTCCTAGTGCTGCACTTATTCCACAATCCTTATGGGTTTTTCTCTGAGACCCAACTGTTGTGTTGATCTTTAACCACAGAGTACTGCTGGAGAACCATACTGGGTACTTCTCCATCAGGCGGAACATTTCCGAGTGTACTGCAGGGTATTTTAAATCAGAAGTGCCTGCTTGAAATTCAGGGACAGCACCTCTAGGTGAACTCAGAGGTCTGTTCCCTTTGACACAGAGGCAAAATTTGAATCTATATGACTATGTGTCATATATCACATATATGACATATGAATCTATATGACATATGAATCTATATGACTCTATTTTTTCTAGACAGGCTCTAAAAGTTTGTCTAAATCTAGCCCATACTTGTTTTAATATATAAAGTTTAATAGAATACTGTCAAACTTTTTTGTTGACATTCTGTCTGTGACTGCTTGCATGCACTGCAACAAGTTCAGTTACTGCTTTAGAAACCATGCTGGCCTCCAAGCCTAAAATATGTTCTCTCTACCCTTTAGAGGAAATGTTTGCTGATCTGTAGATTAGGATTGTGCCCAAAGTGAACTATTGGTCATATTTGAATGCCTGTATTTAAATTACTAACTATGAATATAGAGTTAGGATACAGTGATTCGGCAACACGAGTTGATATTAGATGTTCACTGGTCACCTGTGACTTATGGTTGTCATATTAGAGAACACAGATAGAGAATACTTCCATCAATTACACAGAGCCCTAGGGACGGGGTTGAGCTACAGCATCTGTCAGATGTACGAAAGTTCTGTGACTTATAGGAAGTAGCATTCAGAGAGAAGCCACCGAGTTTCTTGTCTCACCTGCCTGGTCCAGTTTAAACAGGAGAGAATGCAGCATCCAGAGCATAAGGGTGACATTATGCCTACTGTTTAGTCTCCAGATTACTGATACTGAGATGACAGAGTCTTGCAAAGCCAGTACAAACTAGTGCTGGAGCTGAGCCTTTTTGCAGGCACCTGTGTAGTGTAGGATGCTGTCTGAGCCAGCAGTAGGTATGATCACAGGGGTCTGTGCTAACAGTCTCTGTCGATCATACACAATGATGCTATGGCTAAATATACTTGGTTTGGGTTATACCTGGACCAGTGGAGAACTTGTGGGGTTTTATTATTGTTGCTTGTTTGTCTGTGAGCCACACCCAGTGTTCAGGAGTTACTCCTGGTCCTGTGCTCAGGGATCACTCTCGGAGGTCCTCACGATACCATATGGGGTGCCAGGAATCCAAATTGGGTCAGCTATGTGCAAGACAAATGTCCTATCCATTGTACTATTGCTCTGATTCCCCAATGGGGGAACTTGTGCTCTGGAAAAGTGAGAGTTGTGCTGCCCTTGGAACACTTAGAGGAGAGGGGTGAGGTGGGAGTGAGGGAAGAGTCCAGTGCAACCCTCATGGAATTGAAGCACAAGCCTCCTGAACACCCATGAACAGCCTTGGCCCTACCTATGATTGGGCTTATCAACAGAGCTAGGCAATCCCCTGTTTGGGGATTGGCTGATGAACACTAGTTTCTTAGGCCTGTACAGTACTTGACTAATGGAGTGACCTTGCACTGTTCCTCCTAAACTCCCTGGACCTTGATATGTGGGCTGAGGGGAAGGCAAAGAAATTAGAATGATTTGGGGGAAGGTTGATTCTTCACCACTGCAAACCCATTTTGGTCATTCTTATGGCCAGCAAGCACACAAATAGCCCCCACTCTGTCCCAGCCCAAGCTATTCCCCAGGAGGCTGTCCCCTTTATAGTCTCTATCTGGAATGCTGCTGTATTTATTTCAAACTGACACCAACGCCCTGCTCTGGGCAGCTCCTGCCCGATGCTCCTGAAAGTCGACTATCAAAGCAGGTTTGATCTTCCATCACCCTGGCTGCAGAGGCAAGTGAGAAGTACAGATAAGGAAGGAAGCCCGGCTCTGGATGTGGCAGAAAGGTGAAGGCAGGTAAAGAGCAGAAGCTCACAGTTGCCACTTCCAGGAAAAGATCAAAAAGGCCAGTCATCAACCTGAGATGCTGGGAGATGCTTGGATTGTAATCCCCAGGGGCAAGAGTGTGGGCTGCAGGAGCCTTGATGGGAAAGAAGGGGATCAGTGTGCATTCAGGCTAACTCTCTGCCAGGCACTTTACCTCTATTATCTCATTTAATCCCCATGACAGCCCAGGGCAGAGGTGCTATCTCCATCAGACAGATGCAAAGCTGGAATTGGGGTTTAGTGTTCAGTTTATGGCCACTTGAGGTCTAGGAGTGAGAAGGTACAATTCTGGCAGTGAAGACTCGATTTCTTTTCTCCACCACCTCGACTGTGCCAGAATCTGGGGCTGACTCTACTTCTCAGGCAGGTCAAACAGAGCCAAATTAATAGCTGTGGAGAATGCAGGAAGCCTGTCTTGACTTCAATGCCCTTCCAGAACAGAGGTTGACCATCCAGGTATACCCTCCTACTCCTCAACTCAGATGGGTTGGAAATAAAATACTGAACACTTGCTTCATTAACTGGAACTTCTGGATATCTAAAAGTTTAAAATGGGAATTTTATTGCATTCCCCAATTATATCATGGAAGCTATTTTATAGAGAATGATCCATTGTTCATGATTTCCTGGCACAGAATCTATATTTATTTGTGTTTGTGGGAACTCAAGTATTCCCTGTTCAGCACTAGGTCCCTAGGATTCCTCTCCCCTTTTACCTCCTCCTGTACTTTTTGCCTCTGTGCTCTACCCACTATGAAGTGCTTCACCCATCTCTGCCCTTTTATGAGTGTACATGGGGAAGCTGCCTGCACACACTCAGACACAAAGGTGAAGAGCAGTGCAGCTGGGATGTGCTGGAAGTGCAGTGCTGGTTAGCGTGAGGTGATCTTTTGAGCTCTTAACATTAATCCTTCTTTGTCCTTCCTAATGAAGATCAGGGACGGATCTATTACGGTTTTCTTTCATACCACAGTTACTTAACCAGTCACCTCTGGTGCCCACTTAGGCAAAGAACATCCTTGTACAGACAGTAGAAACCCTCATCTAATTATCTTTGTAGGAGGAATTCCTTGAAGTACAGTGGTGGGGTCAGACAGTATGGATTTTCTGTGGTGAGACCTAGTTCCACAGTGTCTTTAGAAAGGTTGAGTTGACTTCCATCTCTACCCATCCTCTCCCCACCCCTTGCCCCACCTTATATAAACGGCATGCTGGTGCATTTTAAATCAGTTCCATTGATTAAAAGGGGTGAAAATGAAATTCATCTTGCTGTTATCATTTGCATGTCTTTGATGATAGGGAAGGCTGGATACCTGTCACCACTGTCTGGTCGTTCATGTATCATTTTGTAAATTGCCCGTTCTGGTCTCAGTCTACTTTTCTTTGGGGGTGTTCGTATTTTTTGATCTTTTTATGTGTGGATGGTTTTGCCTATTAAGGATATTAATGCGCCTTTCCTTTTGATGTATGTCTTTTTTTTTTAAGTTCCTATGGCACTTATTTTAGTATTTAAATTTTTTTTATGGTATTTCTTGGGTACCATGTTTGGAAAAGCCTTTTCTGGTCAAGATGAAGTGAACTTTCACTCAATTATTCATTTGATTCTTAAAGATCTTTATTTTTACATTTTCCTGCTAAACTCTGGGATTTGGTTGTCTTTTGTTGTTGTTGTTGTTGTTGTTGTTGTTGTTGTTGTTTTACCATATTGACTCTTAACACTTCTTCCATCTTTTTTGTTTTGTTTTGTTTGTGGGAATTCAAGTATTTCCTATTCAGCACCAGATCTCCAGGAGCCCTATCGAGTAGCTACTGGATGGCTCAGGGCTTACTTCAGCCTTTGCATTCAGGGATCACTCCTACAAGTCTGTCAGGGAACATATGTGGTGTTGGGGATTGAACACAGATGTATGCAAGACAAGCACCCAGCCTGCTGAACTCTCTCCAGCCCCCTCTGTCTCTTTTTGAACCTTTAGGTTGACTGACTACTCCTTCCCCAATGTGTCTCTCCCAGACATTTCTATTATTCATTCCTGCCATTTGGATGTCATTTCTTCCACCCTAGCCTCCAGGCTTCTCACCTTCATGTGATCTCTCTGAGATCCTATGACACAGTGGATATGTGACCAGCAGATAAACAGGAATCATAAGCCTCTCCGAAATGTCAATTAGATAAGTCTCTGGGCAGGTTTTTAATGCCTAATCCTGGTTTCTTCTTTGTGTGTTAGCAGCTCTTGATCTTGAGCTGTCATGAATCGTTCTGGAAGTAGCACCCATCTTCTCGAAGTTCTGGGTCAGAGTCTACTAAATCTGTTAAATATCTTGATCTTGAAGGAGGTATGTCTGCTTAGCTTAATCTATGATCTTGGAAACTCACTGCTCAAACCAAGGCAGCTTCTTTTAAAAATGAAACCTATTAGTTCTCTTTAATATCTTTATACTAGGTCTAGAAAAAAGAATGAGGGATCCCTGTGTGTGCTAAGGTAACCAAAAGGAGAAATATAGGCACAGTGTTATATATTGTCGGTGCTTTGTTCAGGGATCTGGAATCAAATCCTATAGTTTAGTCACTTGCTGTGTAATCTTGGGCACATGTTTTATTGCTGCCACTCTGGACTCTCAAGTTTAATATCTGGGTAAGAATCTGCCTTCAAAAAACTGTTGTGACCATTAAAGAAGAGAATGAATGCGTACTCAGAAGGAGGAACTCAGGGCATGGCTTGGCAACTGTTTAGTGCTGAAGAAATGTCAGTTTATTAATGAAGTCCCCCTAATCCTAGCTGGGCTTGATTGGGGTCATTGCAAGATGAAAGAAAAAACATATCAATTCCACAGGTCACAACCTAATGCCCCCAAACCCTTTCTGAATTTACATGAAATTCTTAGTCCAGTAATTCATGCTGTGTCTCTTCCTCCCAACAGAACAGACTATGGCTTCTTAGGAGAGAAACAGAATGATCTCTATGTCTGGATGCTTTGCTCTGGCTGAGAGTATGCTGTGGGAGGGCTGATGTGGCTAAGTCAGGAACTTCATCTTTAAGTGGCAGCCTCTTATATCACAGATTGGCTTTTGGCTAAAAATGCTAGTTACAAGTCCAGGAGGACCTATTTGGAAGATTATGAATTCAAAAGTCCCCCTGCTGTGCGTGCCAGAATTGCAAACATTCCTTCACTTCACTGGAAGGCCCACCCTTGAATCTTTTGTCTGCCTGATGCACTGAGCCCATAGTGACAGGTCTCCTACATAAAGTCAGTGACAGATTTTTTTTCATGGGCTCTTGTTCCTTGAGCACCTACCATGTGCAGTTTCTGACTATTCATCCAAGCCTCTGCTTCATATTTACAACTTCTCACTTCTGTCCCCTTCCTTCAAACCAGTCCCCATCCCCCAACTCTCCCCAAGCAGAATAGAAAGTGGTCCATCTTGTGTCCCTTCCACTATGATTTTTTTTTTCCACCTGTGGTAGTAATGCTGTGGGATAAAGGACCAAAGCTGGGGGTTGAGGAGTCAGATAGACACATCTGGTGATGAGGGTAATTGGGGGAAGTTTTTGCTCTCTGGGAGCGGCAAGGTAGGAGGAGGTGGGAATAAAGTGCTTTCATGGCTTTTGCAGAGGGGAACAGGGCTGGAGGTGATCATGCTGCTGTGCACACAGGAAAATTGGGGTCTAGAAATGGACCCTCCTGATTTTAGTCTTTCTGTAATTAGACCTGCTGATTCCCCTCTCAGGCTCTCAGACAATTTCCTCTTTCTGAAACAGTTACCCAATTCTGGGACATTATGCAGGCACTTCAAAATTGGGCTAATGGAAGCTATTTGGTGTATATATATATATATGTATATATTACTGAATATGAATCTGTATCACTCATGCCATTCTGAGCCGAAATGACCAGCCTGTGAGGCCACCTCTTGCAGGTGGGAGGTGATGAAAGTCCATTTCTTGTACCCAGGAGGGCCAAAGTGTGCTACCCGAGTGAACCTGCTCCATTTTGCTTAGCTCTGCATCAGGACTTGGAGAACATTTCTTTTAATCAGAGTAGAAAATTAATACATAGAGATGTGACATTTGAGATACCTTGGGCAGCACTTTTCAATAAGTGGGTAATCCGGAATATCATAGCACATTCTCAATAAACCCACAAATAGATTATCATGCATAGAGATACTATGCCCCACAGAGGAAGAATATGGGCAGAGCTGGAAACGCTATTAGCTAACACTTAGCCTCAACTTTTTTTGTGTCTGGATGTCAGAAGACTCAGAGATGAGGGAGAAGAGCCTTTGGGGTAAAGGAGGTGATGTATTATATTTGGGTGAGGTTTCCATATACCTCTGTTCCTTTCTTCCCCTGTCTATTCACACAATATTTTTTGCGTGGCTCTATGCCAGTTACCAAACTAGACTTTGAATATACAAGAAAGGATGACTGGCCATTTCCTTATGGAACAAGTGCTTGGACTGACAGTTGTTAGGAAGGGATTAGAAATCTAGAGGTACAGGGATCACAATGATCTGAACTCTGACTCTGGATGGCTGGAAGGGTCTGGGTTGGTCTGCCAATCTCACTGAGTTGATTTTTGGTAACACCCTTCACAAAGTGTTGTAAGGAGGACAGAGAGGATTTATGCATATGAAAAGTGTGGGGCCGGTGAGGTGGCACTAGAGGTGAGGTGGCACTAGAGGTTAGGTGTCTGCCTTGCAAGCGCTAGCCAAGTTAGGACCGTGGTTCAATCCCCCAGCGTCCCATATGTTACCCCCAAGCCAGGGGCAATTTCTGAGTACTTAGCCAGGAGTAACCCCTGAGCATCAAACGGGTGTGGCCCAAAACAACAACAACAACAACAAAAGTGTGATTCTGAGTCTCCTCATTCAATATCCAAAATTTCCCTCTACTACATGGAGAGAAATTCTCTCAAATCTGAGCTCTTCAGTGTCTTGCCCTGAATAAGGCACCTCTCAGTATCTTAACTTTCCTCCAGAAATGATCTTTTCAGAAAGCTATGAGAATTAGTGACAAAGCCTCAAAGGCATTTACCATGACTTTGGCACACATTAGGTTCTCAATAAAAGGAAGCTGTTGTAGTAGGGTATAGTGTGTTTTGTGGGAATGAAAAAAGTTATTTCTCCTAGCAAAACCTTTGGTCAAGTCTTGTGGCTTTCTAAGATCAATGATTACCACATACCTATTGTTTCCTCTGTCATGATGATACCTTAGCTTAGGACTTGACACTCAATTTTGGGGGGAGGTTATAATAAGGTTTTATGCTTGATTCTCCTAACCTTGGTCCCTGCTCATATAGAGAAGGCTTTTCCACCAGTGAGCACATGTGGCCACTCTGGAGTATATAGGCTTGTGAGCTGATGTTACCATAAATAGAGTGTATAGGTGAATATTGGTTCTCTTCATGTTCTGTGCACCCTTTTTTGCAATACTCAGCCTTGCACCAGCGGCTTCCTCCTTGAAACTTTACTCATAATCACTCATCATCCAATAAAAGAACAGGAGATTGTTTGATTGCTTAGATTCAAGGATCCTAGAGAGCTTTTACTTAATTAAAACCCTATTATTGCTTACAGGATGGAGTGCAGACTCCATTCCTGACCAATAAAGACCTGAGCAGTAGTTTAGTCTGCACCCCATTCTCTCCCCCAGGTACATGGGATTTGCCTAGCTTATTTATTTATTTATTTATTTATTTATTTATTTATTTATTCACTTATTTATTTATGGCCACAATTGGTAGTGCCCAGGGCTTACAATTGACTCCCCACTCAGAGCTCATTCCTGGCAAGTTTGAGAGACCTTAAGGGATGTTGGGGATCAAATCCAAGTTAGCTGTGTGCAAGACAAATATCCTAATTACTGTGCTATTATTTTACCTACATTGTCTAGTTTTTTAGACAGGGAATTTAAAAGAAGACTCAGGGAGTCTTCGTTCTCCCCTTTTTGTTTTTTTAACTTTCTACAAAAATCCAGTGGTCAGGTGCTGGATTCTCCTATATCTCTTCCCTTTGCTGTGCCTACATCCTCCCCTTCCATTTCTCACATGCTTGAATACATGTGTGGTGAATTTTATGTGATCTGTCTGTCCTACTCCTGGGTTTGTTTTCAGGTAGAAGCAGTGAGATTAAAAGTTCCAAGCCTGAAGGAAGAATGGTTCTCAGTGCAGCCAGTTAGTAGCCAGCATGGGACTTAGCACAGAACATTTAGCCTCCACTGACCTACCCCATGATGAAAGGGCAAAGCCAATAATAATCTGGCTGGTTGAGATTGTCACTGGAAACATATAAGTCAGCACAGGTCAATGGTTCCTGACAGTGTCTGGCATGAAACAGGTGCTCACCAAGCAGATACCAGCTTCCTGGACCCCACTATGCCTGTTCCCAGATCTGACTCATGTTAGGTGCTTAGTAAATGATGGCACATCTCACATTGTTATGCCTTACTTTATTGCACCCCTGATAGTATACTTTTTATAAAGTAAAGAAAAGTGGCATCCCTGGGTCAAACCAGTCTATTATTACTTTTTTTCTTGGCAAATTTATGCCTATGTCAGGCTTGATTAAGCATCATTTGCAGTGCATTGTATCTTAAAGCTATACTACTTGAGTGTGCAATAGTAGTATTAAAAGTGTAAGCACACTTCTCTATAGATGAGGAAGACAAAAGTCCGTGTGCCTCCCTCTGTGACAATCATCATTAGACTCACAATATCATCAAAGCCAGTGAGTAAGAAAAGACATGAACATCTTCAAGTGCTGAATCTTAGACAGGAAGGGCTTTCTCAACATGCCTGAGATTATAGCTCGCTGGATCTCTGCTCCTTCACTTAAAGTATTCAGATTTATGCTATTCTTTATTTAAATAATACATTTATTTAAGCACCATGTTTACAAACATGTTTATAGTTGGGGTTCAGTCTATTCTATTTGATTTTATATTCTTAGGCCACACCCAGTGATGCTCAGGGCTTATTCCTGGCTTTGTGTTTCAGGATCAATTCTGGTGGTATTCAGTGAATCATATGTGGTACCAGGAATCAAAACAGGGTTAGTTTCATGCAACACAAGTGCCCTACTCCCTGTAGTATCTTTCCAGTCCTAAAAGATGTAGCTCTTTTTGATGTGTCATTAGGAAAGCAAAAAGGTTTCTTCCAAGGCAAGTAGTTACAACATCGATGATAATTGCCCCAATTTCAAAGACTTTATGAGAAAATATGCACCAAAACCAATGAAGGAAAGAAACTGCTGAAAAGCTTGGCCCTGACACTGTGCCCCATCAGGGGACTCATCATTCTGTCCTCTCTGAACCCCTAAAGTATCTCTGTTTTAACATTCTACAGTCAGCCATGTGATTCCCTCTGAATTTACTCACTTGACTCCAAGTTTTATTTTTCTCAATTTTCTGCATTGAACTCTATTTAACACCTATTAGCACAAGTCTTCAGCTCATAAATACCCTTTTGGGAAGAGGCAGTCAGTTGTCTCCATCTTAACCCTCCCTCTTGTTTCTGAAGGATGTCCATGTATCTCAGATATAATCCGTTTAGGTTTATAGCCAGCATATCCCAGTATGAGCTCACAGTTACCCTGATTTGATTTATTTCATTTGAGTAGGGAGTTGAAGGAACAACTTCCCTTTGCCCATCTGGCCATAAAGGACTCCAATATATCTCCCTCCTGTGGGTCCATGCTGGCCACACTATAAGAGCACCCTCCAGTGGCCAGCCAGGAAGAGATCAGTGAACATATGCCTATCTACCATAGTTCTGCCTTGGGGTGACTCCCTTTTCCCATTTCATGAGCCATGAAGAGCTGTGGGGAGAAAGTTTTTCCAAATAGAAGTATCAGATTATATATTCCAACCTCATCTCCTCCCATTAATTGATAATTCGGGGGTGATTAGTCACTGTTTTGGATTATTCTTCCCAGCCCTTCCCTTCATTAGTGTGGATAATTGAGGGTTGAACCCATTGACATTTCATTTTAGCAGCAGGAGAGAAAAGCACTTACTGCATTAGCTGGGAGATGATGATTTGGAGACTTGACCGTGGACAGATTATATCTCTATCCTTCCTCTTCCCATACTATAAGTGTAATGGGAGTATAAGAGGAATGACTGTATGGTCTTGTTCCCCACCAACAATGGTTTTCATAAGCCCAGAGCCCTAGAAAGGAAGAAGCCAGGGGTCAGCTTCTAGTTATCTCTCAGACAATTCAAGTCATTAGTGGAAGCTTTGCAGATCCTGATGCACAACCATGCATGGACACACAGAGGTCCCCAAGCCCCATTTCAAAAAGAAGAGATGCAAATCCCAGAGAGGTTTGTTGCCTCTCCTGAGAGTATACACAATATTGAGTCATAACCAGTCTGTAAACTTGCTTGGTTCCAAAATTTTCTCCTTTTCTGTACAATGGATTGTGGAGTAGGAGGAGCAAGCAAACCCATACAGTTCTTCAAGTGCATTTTGCTCAGCTCTCTGACCCCTCAGAGGAAAGGGGCCCTGACACATCGCCTGGGTCTCATAATAACCTTGCTGTCCTTACAACCTTGCCCAGCACCTCATGACTGCCTGAGACTCTATGGCATGGATGGTGGTTTTATTTCCTGCTTTCTTAGCCTGGCTTCTAGCTTATTCTTTCCTGTCTTTCCCTCAGACTTGTATCCAGTCTTATTGGTTGTCATAATGAGTTAAATTATTTGGAGTTGGCCTAGTCAAGTGGAAGAGGCTGGCCATGTAGGTTTCTACCTGAGGCCCTCCCTTTATTCTATTCATACATTTGACTATATCACTGTTCCCTCCTGGGGTGCCCCATCACACTCACCATCTTCCAATTTCCATTTCACTCAGCTCTCAGCTTAAACAATCCTAGCAGAGAGCCTTTCATGATGGCATTTTGTAGCAGTCTCCACCCTGTCTCTCCTTAACTCTGGAAATAGGATACAATTGCTCTGCTGATTATTTGACCTAAAGTTGAGTTTCCAGAGGTCAAAGCCTTTATGGTGGTTGTTGTTGTTTCTGTTGTTCTTGGATTTATCTCAACCCTTAGAGCAGATCCTGGCACATGTTAGGTGTTCAGTGAATATTTGGTGAGTGAGTGAATGAGGGAAACTGAAGACCAGAAGGAAGAAAAATGTATATTAAAGCAAGAATTTCAGAGCATGAGGAGGGAGGGAGTTGAGGGTCAGAGATTAAGGAAAGAATTGGGCTTTGTCGCAGAGAATAATCAGCACTAAGGGGGGTTATTAGGGAATAACCAGCATTAAGGGGTTTGTTAGGGAAGAGGCACAGTGAGATTTGGGTTTTATAGATGATGAAGGGTTTCAGTGATCATTGGAGGCAAGGTACTGAACCAAGTGAGGACTGTTGACCCACAGGACACACAGAACATGTCTGGACTATTATCAGTACTGGGATAGTGTCAAGCAAGAAGAGTTAACCTGGGGCCTGGATAACCTAGCCTGAATAATGTGAAGCCATTATCCACTTGCTCTGTGGTGAGGAACTCCATTTCTGGAACAGAAAGAATATCCTACACAGAGAGCATTCTGACTTTTCCCATGACTTAAACAAAAAATCTTTATGTATTCTAGTCTGTTCCACAGTTGGGAACAGTTTGAGTTTAACTGACTGGACAAGGTAACCTTAAGAGTTGCAATGAATAGAAAAATATTCAAGTGCTGGTGTCTCCAACTCTAAGTTATGTGGCCAAAACCTTAGACATCACACTTTTCAGAGAACTTGGGAAAAAAGAGGAAGAGTAAATGCATTGGATTAAATGATGATTATGATGATAATGAAAGCTGACATTCACTGAGCTCTTACCAGGTCCAGGTACTATTTTAAGTACCTTACCCTTTTTTAAGTACCTTACACTTGAACATTTAATCGTCACAATAATTCTATGAGGTGAACTATTATTACTTCCTTTTTACTAATGAGGCTTAGCGAGATTAAGTAACTGATTTGAGGTCACATAATTAGTAAGAGATAAAATGTGGGTACAAGCCCTGGTGGCTTAACATTGGACCCTCCCCACAAAATCAGTAAAGCAATGTCACATAACTGTAATTATTGGAACAAAATCAATTATTCAGCTAGAATAAAGAGCAATGCCAAGCTTTGTATTGGAGAGAAACTAACCAAAGTTAAAGATATTCTAAAATGACTGTATTCAAATGGGATATTTTTGAATGATAAAAACAAAATAAAGTGCAGAGAAAAAGCTACTTGAAGCAACATATTCTTTTTGAGTAATAGAATACTAAGTCTATGGGGCCTATACACTAGAGGAAAAATTAGAAAATATATACACCGGAAGTCTGCCCTATCTTACTAGTAATCATAGTGTCAATTGTAATAAAGAAGCGATGCTTCATTTCTGTGGAATCAGTTTGAAGAGCCTTAGAAGAAGACAAGGTAGAGCTGGAGCAACCATTGCTGAGAAACCGAGGGACTGGCACATACTCACCACTGGAGGTGATGTAAATGAGAGCTTCGGGAATCTAGTTTGACAACTAGAATCAAGAGTCATCAAATGCTCATGTCATTTGACCTAGTAATTCCCCTCCTGGGAATATAGCCTACAGAAATAATTCAGCAGCAGAAGAAAGTTCTAGGCATGAAAGTGTTGATTTCAGCATTATTTATAATGATGAAAAATTGGAAACTGTAAAAATGTCCAACAATTGGAGAACGACTAGTAAAATTATGATATGCCTAGGTAATGGATTTATGCCACCATTTAAAATTATAATGGCATTATTTAGTAATACAGAAGAATGTTTATATTATTTTCAGGGGGGAAAAGAACATAAAATTGTTTTCCCATATTATTATAAGCATGTGAAGTTGGTCGTACAGAGACAGGGACTGGATAGAATTGAGAAGAGAGTAATTGATATGGGGAAGCAGTGAGGCTATGGACAATTTATTCTCAAGTTCCTTTTGACGGATTATCTAATTTTATTTGTGTGATAAAGAGCAAGTAGTAGAAAGTCCAAAAGCAAAGAGTAGATCAAAGTTATCAGCAATGAAATCCTTGCTCATGCGAAGTTTCCTTTGGGGGTGGGAGGGCCTCCCAGCATGCTCAGGGCTTACTTGTATCTCTATGCTTAGGGATTACTCCTGGCTGGGCTCACAGAACCATATGTGGTGCTAGGGATTGAAACCAGTTTGCCTGAGTGCAAGGCAAGTGCTGTACTATTGCTTCAGCCCTAAAGCTTTCCTTTGACTATCAACATAATGTAGGACAAATGCTATCAGGACCTATTAATAAAAGTATAGACCCTGGTCTTAGGAAACTGGGTGCTTTCAGAAAAAGAAAATCCAAATAATAAGTATTGAGTGAATAGAAAGGTGTTTTTGAAGGTTATAAATGAGATATGCTAGGGTAGCATAGATCAGCATAAGATCAGTAGAATAGTATAGAGTAGGTATTTGGGAAGACTGAATTGGAGAAAGAAATGACCTCAAAAGGAACAGTTAAACTGACCTAGAAATATCTTGATTTCCCACAGAGCAGATAAACATTTATTGGGGGTTATTTCAGCATGTACAACAGTGTCTTATTCATTGATGTTAGTGATAAGTGAATATCAACCAAGATGAGGAGTCTTATCTACAAAGCTTCAGGAATTGTAAATTGTGAATAGCCTGGTGACATGTAAGCTTTATCTCATGATGTCATCAAGCCAGGGTATGATGGGTCCACCTGGGATGTCTCTAACATACTTCTCAAAGCGATGTAGCAAGTAATTTCTTCAGTCTACCATTCTCTGAGTGGTATGATGCATCATTATGTTATGAAATACAAAGAATTAAGGGAAAAGAAAACCATTCAATGAAAAATGCTCTAGATTGTTAGCTCATTGCAGCTTCTCAGTTATTTAAATGTGGGGGTGAAATCTGTAAAATAATGTTTAGAACTGGGGAATACATGATGTATTTTTCATCTTCAGCAATATTCAAGCATTTCCATTTCCCCGTTTAGAGAGGACAGTGGTGGCAAATAGACACTTTTACTTACTTATTTATTTATTTATTTACTTTGGTTTTGGGACCATACCCGGTGACATTCGGGGGTTACTCCTGGCTAAGTGCTCAGAAAATCACTCCTGGCTTAGGGGACCATATGGAACACCAGGGATCAAGCCCAGGTTCGTTCTGGGTTAGCCTCTTGCAAGGCAAATACCCTACTGCTGTGCTAATGCTCTGGCCCCAAATGGGCGCTTTTAAAAAGGCAGAACTGTTCAATTTAGAGCTATATCTTGCTGTTTGGTATTGACCACTTGCTTGAGCTCCAGATTCCAGAGGTACACAGATACATTCCTTTCCTGAGGGAATATCTTTTGTTTTGGCCATACCTGCAGTGTTCATGAGTTACTACTGGCTCTGCATTCAGAAATTGCTTCTGGCAGGCTCATGTAATCATATGGAATGCCAGGGATCGAACCCAGGTTCATCTTGGGTCAGCAGCATGCAAAGTAAATGCCCTACCACTGTGCTATCGCTCTGCTCCCCACCCCACCCCTGGGAATATCTTGGGTATGAGAAGCTGGACTGATGTGAATTGAGGGTTTCGGTAGATGGCCTTTTAAATCCATGACAGATCTGAGTTTCTAATTCTAGGGCTCTTTGATTTTGTAACCCACAACGTTAAATTAGCAACTCTCCATCCATTAATTCAATTGACTTTGATTCCACAATGTTTTCTAATCTTGAGTATTGGCCTAGATGCTGCCTGTCAAACCCAGTTTACATTGACTGCAGGGAGACAGCCACAGAAGCAAGTCCTTGTGACACTACATCCTTCCATTCTCATATTGAAGCTTCCTCTGGAACCCTTAGTTATCCTCTGTGAGGAGTGGAGGGGGAAAGGAGATAGAGATGTGGGGGTAATAACAGGGATGTAGGGTGGAGAGAAGAGGGGTGTGGAGTGGAGAGAGAAATGGGTAGAGGGCCTGATAGCTTGGGGTAGAGGAACAAAGGTAATAGGGCCTGATAGCTTGGGATAGAGGAACAAAGAGGAATGACAGGGAACTCAGGACCCACAGTGCTTCTGTGTACCCCTCATCTAACTGGTCTCCCATAGCCTTCTGGAGGTAGAAGAAAGCCAAGCTGGAAGCAGTCAGCAGAGCAGGATGAGCTGTATCTTGAAATCAAATTGTTCTTGGCTCAATCTGCCATTCCCTGTGTGTGACTTGGAGAACACACTCCAATATCTCTGTACTATGTTTCTGGGCTACGGGGTAGAATTGTGGCAGAAACAGGGTAAGACAGTACAGTTAATGGAAGAACTGCCAGTGGAGTGGAGTTAGCCTCTTCCTCTAAGATGCCTTCATGCTCTCGGACCATGAGACTCTTCTGATGTTCCTATGCTTATACCTAGTGGAGATGGGCAAAGAAGATGTTGTTCCCCTCTTGGGAGAATGACTGACCCACCATTCCCAGGCAGAAGGTATGTTCACTTTTCTGGACTGCATAGCTGCTGGCAGTACATCATGGAGCCTGCTGAAACTCAGCACATGGGCTAGTTGGCTTCTGGCTGAGCTTCATGGGACGTGGAGAATTTTCTTGTTTTTTTCACTTTCTAATCAAGTACAAAACAGAAAAAATATCTAAAACAATGTAAAGGTTATGAAAATAGTATTTCTGTGCAGCCATTCATCATCCTAGTCTTTATTTCTCTCTAACTTTCTTTGTCTCACATATAGCCATTCATCTTTCCCTCCCTCCACTTCTTTTCCTCCCTTTCTCCTTCCATTCTTCTATCCCTCCCTATCATCACTCCCTCTATCCTTCATCACTCCCTCATTTTCATACTTCACTCCCTCCACTCCTCATTACTTCACCCCTCATTCTCCCTCCCTTCACTTTCCCTACATCTCTTATCCCTCCCCTTCCATACCATTGTTGTCAAGGTGGATACATGAAGCATAGGATCCGGTGGGTTTTGTACCAAGAAAAGACCCCATGGATGGACTGTCTATGTCCCACACTGCTACCCAGGCTCTGAGTAAGCAGAACTGCTGACTCTACAGGCAAGAACTCCCTGGACCTGTGAGAATAGAAATGGAACAATAAAGCTGGGTGGGACCTGCTTGGTATCAGCTTGGAACTAGCTTGGATTTGTTAGTTTTTATATTTTCTGCAGTCCTGAGATGGATCTCAGGGCCTCTTTCCTGCCAGGTATGTGCTTAACTACTGAGTCACACCTTACAGCTCTGATTCTTGGTTCTTGCAGTGGCTTCAGTTCCTCTGGATGTCTAAAGCATGCCAGATCAACCTATGCATGCTGGGGACTAGGGCTGCACTGAAAGGGAGTTGGTCCCTATTCCAGAGACTAACCTTCAGGAATGGTAAAAGGAAGAGTGAGTTGGGAATGGGTTGCAGGGTGTCTGGTAGGTCACCAAGGTCCTGAGAGAAACAGAGGAGGCTTGTGTTTTAGAGATGTCCCACTGTGCAGAGAGGCTGGTGTGTGATGTGTGTCAGGAAGGCACAGGCACTGGTGGCAACTGAGACAAAGGATTGCCTGCAGCACAGGGAGCAGAAGCTCATCTCTGCCTGGCGGGCACCTCCTGCCTGGGGAACTATGGATTGAAAAATCCATAAGGGGCACGACAGTGAGTGATAATACTTGAAAGGGAACCTGCCACGTCTGCTTTCAAAGCCACATTCCCAGGATGCTGATCTACACGCGGTTCCTGTAGTGGTGCCTTTGGAGATGTTCATGGATACGTGCTTAGCCAAGCGTGTGCTGGTATTAGTACAGGAGAACAGTTAGTGAGCTTTTGGGGAATTGGGCTTGTCCATTGGCTTCTTTGAAAGGTACTTCATTGTTCTTCAACATGAGGCCAAGGCACCCAAAGTAGGATAGAGGGGGTACTGCGAGGGGCCTAGTGACCAGTCCTGGTTATAATAAAGGTAATAATTATAGGGAGAACAAACACATTCTCATTGTTCTCATATATTTTTTGCATTTTTTGAGTCCTATCTAGCGGTGGTCAGGGTTGTTCCATCTCTCAGAGATCACTCTTGGTGGAGGTCAGATTACTGTATGGAGTGCCAAGAATTAAACCTTTACCAGCTATATGCAAAGCAAGTGTCCTATCTGCTGTACTGTTACTCCAGACCCTATTTGCTTTGACCCTAAGGATTGAAGGGGAGGAGACTGCTGGGCCAGTCTCACTGTCAGTGACTGAGCTGGTGCAAACATATGGGTCTCCTGACATCCTTGTTCTCATTTAGTCATTCCAAAACTGCTACGCAGATGTTTTGCTCCCTGTGGGAATTAGAAAGATACAAACCTGCGGAAAGGTGGGAGAGAGGACAATGGCTGACTCATATCAGCTGCTTCTTCGTAGCCTCATCTTTTCCTTGATTTTTCACTTTGACAAAGCCCTCCCAGAAATATCATCTAGGAGCAAATGTAGGATCTCTGTTGCCCAGTTTTCCAGACTGGTGTCTGACTTTGGAGAATTTAGACGTTCATTCATATCTGCCTGTCTTTACACATCTCTGAGTTATTAGGCAGAGTGGTTAGATGAGACATGGCCACCAGTAAGGAAAGAAGTGAAGCAGAGAAATATTTGATCAGGAATCTCCGACATAGTGCAGGGCAGTGGGGGTTCACTCATGATCAAAAGCAACCCTTGCCCAAGCTTTCAAGGTGCTCCCAGCTGAGCAGGAGGACGAACCAGCAGTCACGGTTCTACCATCAAGAAGGGCTGGGCTTAATGAGATGTGGGTGTTACAGAAGAGGAGTATCCAGGCCAGATGAAAGAGGGCATGTTTGCATGATCTCTAGAAGTGAGAGTTAAAGGATGAGAGTAAGCAGCAGCCTTTTCTAGAGCAGAGTGAGATGCACCTACCAGTCATTGAGAGAGTTGGCTTGACAGCTTTTCTGAGGTTCTAGCTGAAGGTTATGACCTTAATGACCTTGACATCATCCAGACCCCATGAGTCTCAATTTCTAAGATGGATAAGGTTGTGCTATAGCTCACTAACAAATTCTCAGGAGCTGTTATTCATCTTCATTGTAATCCCATAGGGTCAAGCATTATAGACCATGATGCCCTAGCTCTGCTTCCTGAATGTGGTACCTCATAGCTAATACTTAAAGGAAGACATGCTATGGGCCCAGGGAAGAGTCAAGATGTGAAGAAGTAGCAAGGAAGACTATTCACACAGAGGGGCAATCCTGCCAAACCAGAGAGCACTGGGCAGCTTTTGCAGGTAAAATTGAAGCCCATAAACTAATGGATTTGGCTCATACAGTGATGGAGGAAGAATTCTCACAGGCTGCTGCCTGCAAGCCAGAGACCCACAGAGGAGGGGTGCAGTCCAACTTCAGTTCAAAGGCCTGATCCTCAGGGGAGCAATAATGTGAATCTCAGTCTAGGCAGGATCAGATGAGCTAAAATGTCCCAGTTTGAGCAAAAAGGTTGGTCAAAGGGAACCAATTGCTGCTTTTCCCATCTTTGGTCCTATCTGATATCCATCCACACTGGTGAGATCACTTCTATGAATCCTTGGATGCAAATGATCATCTATTTCGGAATTGATCTCACAAACTCAACAGAAATGAGCTACACGTGTGTAGGTGAGGGACAAGTGGGGATAATAGCACTCAGCAAGGCAGGGTGGGGGCTTGTTTCTCCCCAGTGCCCTCTTTGTGTTGAAACTACTGAAGACAAGTGTAGAGAATGGGCTTCACCTTCTGAATCCTGCAAGGGTTCGACCTGCTTTCTTGAGTCTACTCAGTTGTGGGTTTAAAGAAGATATCCCAGTGTCTTCAAAGACTCAAACAATTTATATTCAAACTGCCGCTTGATAGCCAGAAATGGAGATGCTTGCCTTTTTTTTAAAGACCACATGCCTTGCTATTACAAATCATAAAAGTATTAAATGTTTATAGGAGGAAGCAGGGAAAAGGCACAAAAGTACAAAGAAGAAAATGACAGTCACCTGTGATCTGATCCTCTGATTGACAATTAATATGTTGAGATTCATCCTCAAGGCAAAATGTATGTGTGTATATGTATACAAAATTGAAATTGTGTATATGTGTTTTTATAATGCTTTCATATTTTAACCAATTCCCTGTATTTAAAATTTAAATTGCTCTCCACTGCCCTGATGATAGATAATGCTGCAATGAAAAATTTCTTATACATAAGTCATTGGGTGCATCCGATTATTTTCTTAGAATAAATCTATAAGGTCGTGGCCATTTCAAAGACTTTGGTAGGTGGTTTCAAATTGCCTTCCAGAAAGATTTATATTCTTGCCAGCCATGTATATCCATTTCCTCTTGCCCTCCCCTACTCTAAGGATTAACATCTTTAAATGATGGACAAGGATAATGATGGTACCCCAGAAGGACCAGAGCATGACAGTAATGAGCCACAGTAGGAATCACAGCAGAGCTTATATATCTTTGGGTCCCTTTGATCCTTGGAATTTCTCTGGTCTCTTCCATCCACTAACCACCAAGGAGGTTTTCACTATGTGCCTGTTCCAGAGGGTGGCAGGCTGGCATCCAGCCCAGCAGACTGAGCTCAAGAGTGATAGTGATAGACAGGCTCACAGAGAAGGAGAGAGAGAGAGAGAGAGAGAGAGAGAGAGAGAGAGAGAGACAGACAGACAGACAGACAGACAGACAGACAGGCAGGCAGACAGACAGGCAGACAGACACTTCAGGTAAAAGAGTCAGACCAGTGCCTGCCTATACTGATTGTCCTTCTAGGCTCTGGTTTTAAGGTTCCTTTTGGGCTCTACTAGCACTTCCAAATATTCTTGTTTCTCCTCTCCCTTCCAAGCTGAACACACCCTTCTAAAGTCAGGAAGCTACTCTAAGTGACCACACTAAAGAGAGTCCAATGAGCTGATTTCTCTGAGCAGAGCTCACCCTCCTCCTACTTGGTGCTTTCTTATTTTTAGAGGCTTCCCTGTTACCAATCCCTTTTACTGGAGCAGTGCCCTACGCTACCTGGGAATGGTCCTCTCTTCCGCCTGAATGTAATGGGAGATGCACAAGAGGAGAAAAGGGAGGCAGCATGAATGTTCTGCATTGGTGCTGAGAATGCAGAGGTGTATTCATGCCCTAGCTCTAACTGGCATAGTGCTGGCAAATGGGAGAAAAATATAAAGTTGTAGGACCAGGCCATTGGCTGCCCTATCAGGACCTACAGCAGGTAAGACAGACCTGCCCATGGTGCTGTAACCACAAGGGCTGATGTACCTGCTCAGAACTCTCTTACTGAGACTTCAGAAGCCTAGTCACTCATTTCTCTTCATCTGTGGCTTTCCACTTAGAAATGATGCCTCAGAAAGCACCCTGGGAAGATGCACTTGAGGCAGGGTATGGGTGTAGAAGTGGGCAGGGTGGGAATAAAGCATATGGTAGCATAGGGAATCAGGCAGGGCTGAGCAAGGTCTAGAGAGTATGCTGAGTTTCCCAGTGTGTAGAGGCAGCCTTTCCTTACTAGGAGGCAACCTTCAAGTTGGGAATCCTAGAAACAAGAAGAGAACCATCACCCCAGGAGGGTCTGATTGACTCTAGAGAGGAAGCAATATGGATTGGACCCTAAAGGGCCCAGTATGCATCTCATCCCGAGATGTCAAGAAGAGGGTTAAAGTCAGGTGGCATGTTGATGAACTGTATGTGTAGCATGCACATAGAGCAGTGCTTCTCAAATAGTGGGGCGTGCCCCCAAGGGGGGGCGAGGCTCCATAAAGGGGGGTCGCGTTTGCGTTTGATCTCGGCAAACACTGTCATAACAAGCTAAGCCCCATGTTTATGTCTCTGTATGTCTCTGGAACTGAGAGTTGCTGTATCCTGTTTCGAACCCCGCTTTGAAAAGCTATACATTGCAAAACGTGCTCATTGTAGCCATTAATCCAGACATCAACTCCAATTTAAAAAATCAGCTCAAATTATTTTATATATATTTGTTTTGCAGGTTAAAGTTTTTTAATAAAGATACTATTTACAGTCATGGGGGGGCCGCGAAAAATGTTTTCTTCCTAGCGGGGCATGACAAAATAATTGAGAAGCATTGACTTAGAGGAACAGCAAGGAGCAGTGGCTCTGACGTGACTGTGCTTGTCCTCAGCACCAACGGAGGAGCGGAGGCTTTAGGGGCCAGCATTGTGATGATGCATCTATTCATGCTTGTCCTTGAGAGGCAGGTTACCTGGCTTCCCCTGGAACAGAAATCAGAAATGCTGAAAGAGCAGGAGTCATTCATAGAGAGAGAAAGAAAGTCTGAGCTCAGCCAAGCATCATGTCTCAGTTTCAGTGCTTGGGAGCTCTCTCACCAGTCAGGAACAGAGGCAGGTTTCTGCCTTGATACCAGCAAATGGGCCTCTAGTTTAGCAGACCCCTTTGCCTTGTGTTTTGTAGACTCCAGTTAAATCTTTAACTTAGTCTCTGCATTTTTCAGACCTTCAGCATCAGAACCTGAGCAAGATGGAGCCTATGGCAGCTGTCTGACTTCTATATTCTTGCCATTTAGCAGGCAAGTAGGAGGGTGTTGGCAAGTGAGGTTTGGGAAGTATTTGTGAGTCTCCCTTTCTTTCATTGCAAAATATCAACTCTGTCCTAAGCATCATGTGTCATTCTTCCAGCTGCAGTGGTTCTGTAAAAGCATGTGCAGGAAGTGGATCTCCCACCCGTCAGCACCCAGATCACCCTACCTCTTGGCCTAGGAAGTGCAGTCATAGTCTTGCAGCAGGAGCTTCTGTCTGGGCACGTTCTCTCTCCAGGAAGGTTTCCCCATCACAGATCTGATTAGCTTCCCTATGGAGATACTGTTTTTCCTAAATGGGGATTCAGCCATGACTGCCAATGTCAGTAGGACGAGCCACTAAAGGAAAGTGGTCAGAGATTGTGCCCCTGCTGCAGCACTCCATGGGGTCTGCTTTAGGGGTAATTTGCAGTTGACCAATAGCAGCCAGACCCTGGGCTTCCCAGCTTGGCCTGCCATCTGGAGGAGACATAAGGGAGGGAAAGGTGGAAGAATCCAGAGCCGGGTAGAATTTCTGCTCTTAGAATAGGTTTAGGAGAGAGTTGGAACTCATTGCACTAAATAAAATTAAGATGGTGTTGACCTAGGCCATAAGATGATATGGACCTTACACCCCTTTTATGTAGAGCTTTCCTAGGAAAATTATGTACTTCCTGTCCTTCTATAAGACATCTAATAGTTTAATGCTTCTGAAATCAAGAAAAATACCTAAATATACCAGAAATACATATTATGCCACATTATCCTTTCTTCTATTTTAAAAAAAGCTCTAATTAAATTGACAGCACATGTCATTGTTGAGGGCATTCTTGAATCAAGGAAGTATGGGATACAGACAAAATGTGAAGTTGGCAAAGAAACCCTTGATTATTAGATAAAGCTGTGTCTCTAAATGCCTGGTGAGTTGGCTGGATACCAATGAAAATGTCTTTTTCTTGTTCTCATAAAAATTTTTGCCGTATACAAGAGCAACCTAGCTCAAAGGAACTGGAACAAAAAGGGTGTCTATCGGCTTTCCATTTCAAGGAGGTCTAAAGGGTAGATAGCTGCAGAAACCTCTAGATCCAGCATTCCTGGTACTTCCTTTCTTTTTATTTTTTTTTTCCAGCTTCACATTGTCTTTTATGTTGCTACAAAATAGCTTTTTTGTTTGTTTGTTTTTGTTTTGGGGCCACACCCGGTGACACTCAGGGGTTACTCCTGGCTCTGCACTCAAAAATCTCTCCTGGCTTGGGGATGCCAGGGATCGAACCATGGCCCATCCTAGGTTAGTTATGTGCAAGGCAAATGCCCCACCACTGCACCACCACTCAGGTCCCTGCTACAATATAACTTTTGGGAAGTTTGTACTGATGTGCTTCTGGAGGAAAGAAATGTTACCCAGCATCTTTATGGAATCCATATGGAAAACTGTTCTTGGCTATGTTGTACTTATGTTCCTCTCCCAAAAGAAATCACAGTTGTGGCGTAGGAGCAGGTGGGAGAAAAGATGCCATGTTGATGAGTTCCATGTGGCCTTCATATTTTCCATGTGTTTTCACCATGTCTCAAGGACAGGGGCAGGACAGAGCTGCAAGAAGAGACAACTGCAGGACAGATCAGAGCCCAGCTGTCCACTCTTGTGTCAGCTGGACAGTCCTACAGCCAGAGACATTCCCCTCTAAATTGCACCTAAGATTTGACTTAGCATTTCTGTTTGAGAAAAGATTAGAAAAGCCCAATGGAGTGAGCAGGACAAGGAGGGAAAGAAGCAGTGTATGGCCCTCCTATAGTGGCTGATGAATGTGATGGAGTACAAGCATGGGGAGGAGGGTTTGGGAGAAGGGGGTCCTGCCTCTATGATATGATCTAAAAAGGAGAACATAGGTATCTACAGAGCAGAAGCAAAACCACCAGAAAGGTTCAGAACAGCCTGAGCCTTGCCCACAAGTAAGGGAAAAGGCAGAGGAGAGAATGCATTGTCTGTGAAAATAATGCATGCGAATGCTTAGCCCAGTGCCGGGCACCCGGAGCTCAATCAATAAATGGTAGCTATTATTATTACCCATTAGGGCTCATCCCTCAGCGCCTGCAGTCTGGGCATGATGGATGCAGGCTGTGTTTTTGTAATGGGAATTATTTATTAGTCACCTTGTAAAAAGCAATGACAGAAAGGCACAAAACTATGCTACCACAGAGGGATCTTATCTCATGAAAATCAAACGCTTCTGTTTTTCTACTAAGAAACAAGAGCACTTGTTCTTACAGATTAAATCCAATTCCTCTATTAAGGCCTCCAGGTGGGGAGGAGGTAGTGGAATTCTCATGGAGCTCAGCCCTACTCTTAGGATAAAAACCCTTAGGTCTCTGAGACATGGGTATAGGCATAGTGGTTCTAGGACTTGAGTGGAGAAGAAGATGCTAAGGTGAGATGATATGCTGAGGCAAGGACGCCCCTGTGGAGTCCACTTCGGTAGTGGACTTCACATTTCAGCTAGATAGGTAGAAAGATCAGGAAGGGCATTTTCCCTTGGTTGAGGGAAGGCTGGACTCCCTGCTCAGTGTTCACTTCTCATACATACACATCTCAGCTGCCTCACCTGGCCCCTGCAGATCCAGGTCACCAGTTTCCAAAATATCATCTAGAGACTTAGACTATTTCAGAGGCACTTAAAATTTTTCTTTGAAATTTTCTTCTTTCCACTGAGCAGATGTGGCAAGAAGATAACGTCTGTGACAATGCTCTTAAAACAATTCAGAGTGGCTGCAGAGTCCCCACGCAGGAGATTAGGTCCTTGGCTAATTATTTGTTTAATAACAGCTTTGCCTAACAACAGTTGAGTGCCTAAAGACAGCCATCAGCCACAGTTCCCCAAAGAACACAAGGACATCTTAAATTTATGTGGAGAGTAGGAGGGAGCATACAAATCACTTCCTATTAGCCTGCAAAGGGGTTGTATAGATGCCTGGAATATGACATTTATCCTGCATCTAAACTGTCCAGCTCTGCCTCATCTTTCTTCTTCTTACTTCTTTCAAATATTCTCTGAGGGAGGTGCTAGTAGCTCCTGTCGCCCCATTTTACAGGGGAAGAAACTGAGATCTGGGAGATAAATGGACTAGTGTTGAACCCAGAGAGAGGTTGACTCCATGGCTGGTGCCTATCACTTTTCTGGAATATACAGCCTGGCTTGGTGCCACCTCATCAACCAATGAAAAGAAACTTTGATTTATTTTCTTTTGTCATGATTCATTTCTGTTATAAACATAAAAGAGACCCAGTTAAATAAAAATACAAAACATGGTATAATTTCACAAAACATTGTGTAATTGCACAAAATCTCACCTATCCCAAAGCAAAGCATTGTTAACATTTTGAGTGCATCTTCCCAGACATCTAACTACCTAGGGAAATAGTACACTAATGAGACACTGTAAAGAAAGGATTCAGGAGAAAGAAAATAGGATTGCTGCCTGCTTCTCATATTATCCTTATTTCTTTTTTATTTTTTGTGACTGTGCCTTTTTACTCTTCTATTTTCTTTTTTAATGAGGCAGTGTTAGTGTAAAGGTCTATATGTTTTTGGACTACAGTGGGATGGCATCTTACCTGCTATTAAAATGCCCTGCTTAAAAAGTAAATCAATAAATAATGAAAAGATTTGAAAAGCTTGTTCTTTTGTTTTCACTTTTTGAAAATATTGTAATTTAACTGAAAGAAAAATAGAAGAATAAGTGAAAGGAATTATTAAATGGAAGATGAATAGACATATGTTTCTAAAATAGACCTATAAAGCTAAGATTATAGATTAAAGAACACATTAAGAGGTGGCAGTTATTCTTATTACATTTTATTATTGTCCTAATTTTTAACCACCTGCCTTGAGAGATTAGGTTAAGCATATTCTCATTTTCTTCATATCTTTTACCTGGTTTTTAATAAGTGTTTTTTTCTGGGCTTTAATAAGTGATTTCTGGTATCTTTTTCCTGGTTTTTAATAAGTGTTTCCTAATATCTTTTTCTTGGTTTTAAGTAAGTGTGATTTTGTTTTTGTTTTTGGTGATGGTAGTGATGGTGGTTTTTTGGGGGGGACATACCGACAGTGCTCAGGGTAACTCCTGGCTCTATGCTCAGAAATCGCTCCTGGCAGGCTCAGGGGACCATATAGGATGCCAGAATTCGAACCACCATCCTTCTCCAGGCAAGGCAAATGTCTTACTGCCATGCTATCCTTCTGGCCCCATAAGTAAGTGTTTTTGTGTCTGCATCACACCCTGTAGTGCTCAGGATCACTTTTACAGTCAAGGATCATTCCTGGTGGTGTGATGATACTTAGGAGACCATATGTGGTGCTGGGGATTGAACTGAGATCAGCCATGTGCAGCGCAAGCACCCCACCAGTTGTGTTATTTCTTGACCAATTTTTAAAAAACTTTTTATTTGGCAAGGTGTTTAATATTCTATATTTTAGTCTGAAAGCTCATTCTCATAGGTGTGTGATCCAAGTTCCATATTTATAAAAAGATTTCTCACTCATCACTAATCTCCTACCCATGTATTTTAAATTCCAACAAACTGTATTTTGATCAATTGCTTGGGTGCTAAAATTCTGTCATTTTTTTTTTAAAGAAGGCCTCATGGGTGTTGTATTCTCTGAATTTCTCTAAACTTGAGACTATCTGCTGTTGTCTTAAATACTTAAATGATGACTTCCCTAGGTACATACAATTCTTAAGATGCAATTCTCCTTAGAGTTCATTGATTTGATTGAAAGCCAACCAGTCGTGTTCTGTCTTGTCTAGTTTGTTTTTTCATCCTTTTTCTTTGAAATGTACTAACTTCACTGGCATGTTTTGCAATCTATAAAGATCTGGAAATATCTATCATGTGCTCTTTTGATATTCAGATTCAGCTTTCCCTATTTCAGGATGTTTTCATTGATTATATCATTGTATATTTTTCTCTATGGGTATGTTGTCTCTCTTTTATCAATATTTCGTATCCATGATCTTTTCTATACTTATTCTTATATCTTTGATCTTATAAATTTATTGATTTAATATTCTCATCCTGGCCTGCCAAATTCCTGATTTGGATTTTCAGGCATGTTTAATTCATTTCTCTTCCTTCTCCTCCTCCTTTGATAACTCACCCTCCTAGGTTTTCCTCGGCCTTTTCCTCCTTTTCTGTTTCTTACCCCTTCTATCACATCCTCTTCCTTCACACACTTTCAGTGTTATCGTTTTATTTTTACCTTTTCCTGATCTCTGAACTCATCTTCCATGGCTTTTGTTTACCATACAACTTTCTTTTATTTTTTCTTCTTTTTTAAAATATGGAACGCTTCACGAATTTGCATGTCATCCTTGTGCAGGGGCTATCCTAACTTCTTTGTATTGTTTCAATTTTAGTATATGTGCTGCTGAAGTGAGTTTGGTTGATTGGTTAGTTGGTGGTGGGGGGCACTCAGTTGTGTCCAGGGCTAACTCAAGGTTCCATACTCAGGAATCATTCCTAGCCATGCTTGGGCATCATATGCCAGGGATTGAATCCGGGTTAGCAGACATGAAATGCAAGTACCTTTCATGCTATACTATCGTTCCAGCCCCACACTTTCCTTCTAGATACTAGCATCTCTTCTTTGGATTTATTTTTAAAATATTTATAATTTAATCAAGACTAGAAAAGGATGCTATTTCTAAATTCATATTGTTTCCTTTGATCATTTTTTCTGAGATATTATGTTTACCATAGCTTTTGACTTTGTTCATTTCTTTCTTATTTTATTTCATGATTCTACTTGTAATTCTCTGGCTAGTTTCCACAAATATTTTTGAGCAGAAATTTGCTAAAGAATATTTTCTACTGAACAGTATGCAAAACTCCTGAGCCTAGAAAATGAATGATTGTTTGCTGAGCAGTCCTGCATTGCAGGTCAGATATCCTGTGCAAATCCAGGAATTCTATTTACTCTGTGCCAAAACTACTCTGTCTGTTTGGGGAGAAATGCCTTAGCCTGCAGTCTTCCTAGGCAAAAGCTACAGAGAAAGCCTGTGTGGACCTTTGATAACTCTTCATCGTCTCTTTTCAGTGGTGGTGCTGTTGGGGCTTCTGCAAGACCCTTCTGATTTCTTTATGACTGGTTCCCTTTCCAGCATCTTGTCATTTCTTTTTGCGTGTTCTTGAAAAGTGTTTTTAGGTGCCAGAGAGATAGCACAGCAATAGGGCATTTGCATGGCAAGTGGCCAACCCAGTACAGACCAGGGTTCAATTCCAAGTATCCCATATGATCCCCATGCCTGCTAGGAGTGATTTCTGAGCACATAGCCAGGAGTAACCCCTGAACTCCACTGGTGTGCCCCCCCCCCAAAATAAAGTGTTTTAGGAACAGAGCTTTGTTTGGGGGAATCTGCATTTTGCAGAAGGTACTGCAGAGACACTCCACTTTTGTTCTGGGGTTGGTCTAGGTTCTACTATTTAGTGACTGTTCAGTGATGCCCATTTAGGGTCCAGTCTATGTTTTACTGAAGACACAGCTATTACTTGCTATTACTTTTATTTTCTTTTTTGCCTGTGGGATTCAAGAAACATGAAATGTGTGGATGCCCCTTTTCTTAACATCAAAAAGAAGCAACTCATGGCATCATTATTGAATGGCTACAGAGAACTTCACAGTGCCAGTTAGTGAAATATTATGACCTAAAATTCCCTGTTGAAGGAATTTATCTTGGTTTTCCCTGCCCCCCCCACCACACACACACACACATGCCAATTTACACAGTGCTATGATTAACATCCTGGAATGTTTATCTGATTGTCCTTATGCACAGTTTAAAGACACGTGGTGGGGAGCCTAAGAGAGAGTAAGGGGCTTTATCTACAGTCAAAAGCCTAGCTACTGGTTAATGGTGAATATAAATCCAGCCTTGAGATCCTATTTCAAAACTATCTTTCTCCCACCAGCCTACTCTTCTGTTGGCCACAAGAAAGACCCCTCCACTGTCCACTTCTTGAATATGACTGCCTCCTTCTTTGGCTCCCAGTTTTTATAGCTTTAGCTCCTGTTCTCAGAGGGATTAACTGTAAGAGGATTTCTGTGCTGCTTTTCTCCTGGATTCACACAAAAGGACTTAGATAAGTCTTGGCTTATGGGGCTTTAATGGGCCATTAGGGGAAACTGGAGCATCTGGGGCAGTTCTAACCAGAGGGAGGCGTCAGGGAAGCTGGGACCAGCCATCTGGACCTCCCTTTGATTAGCCTTTTCTTCAATGTCCTCTTGAAAGGCTTATTCTATGAGTCTGGGTTGTTTCTGGAACCCTTGTTTTTGTTTTGTTTGGATACCACATACAGTGTTGCACAGGATTTACTCCTGTTTCTGTGCTTAGGGATAGCTCCTGGAAGGGCTCAGAGATAGATACAGTGCCAGGGATTGAACATGAGTAGCTATATGCAAGTGAAATGCCTTCCCCACTGTATTATCTCTCTGAACCTAGACAACTGAACTTACTTAAATTGAAGACCACTCTCTGAGGACCTTTACATGAAAATGACAAGCAATTGAAGATCAAATGTATAACTAGGACTGGCTTCATAGGCAGGTGACCCGTGCCCAGGAAGTGCCTGAACATTGGTTGAATATTTGGCTGCTGCTTTCTTGAAATTTATACCATGCTTGAACAAGGGGCCTTGCTTTTCATCATTTTGCAGCCAATGATGGTTCTGTGGTAGTCATCCATTGGTCAGGTGCCATGTGAGCTCTTTCTCCTGTGCTGTTGAGACTGTTTCAGGGGAGAAGTAGAACTGGACTGGAGCCTCCTGGCTCAGAGTGTCCAAATCCTGCAGACTGCAGACTGCAGTCTCGGTAGCTGGTGTAAGATCAGCCTCAAAGCTGATGTGGCTGTGCAGATGGACAGGCTCCTGAGCCTGGGAACTGTCCTTTGGGTCTATCGTTCCTATGAGTCACTATATATATATGAGTCACACTATATAGTCTGGTTACCAGAATCGATGGGACCATGGGAACAGATACAAAGCTCATCCATCCTAGTTAGACTGCAGCCCACAGATGAACGTTTCTAGAGAAAAAAAAATCTCTATTCTATTCCATGTTTACTCCCCTCTTCTCCCATCACCAGCAGCAGCAGCCCTGAGCAAAGGAGCCCAGTTCCAATAATGGTTCAACAGATCCCAGCATTCCATGCTCACAGAAGCTGGAAGATAGCCTCCTTCTATCTCCCCTTCCAAGTATCTCTCTCTCTTTCTCTTCCCTTTCTTCTGTTTTATTAGCTGCACACAAAAAAAGATTTTTATTACTCAAATGAGCTCTCAGCACGTCTGCTAATACACTCCTAATGGGTTTTAAGACTTAAAAGCAACAGCATGGATCACCATTTGCCTGCTCAGCAAGAATTTGCCTGGTGGGAGGGCAGGGTGAGGGAGGGGAGGGAGGCCAGGAACAGGAGATACCTCTGTTGGCCAGACCCACCATGCAAATGAGCTGGGATGAGGGCCCAACATATTAAATGGATCAGAGCAGCTTCTCGTTCACATGTGCAAATTAGATTAATCAGACCAGACGCAGAAAGAGGAGAATAATAATGCCGTTACTAAGGACACACAGAGACCCGCAGGGACATGCAAGAACTGTACTTGCACTGGAAATCATCTTCGGGAGTGGGGTAAGGGGCCAGTTTCTTTCACCCAGCCACTCAGCAGGGTTCAGACCCATCAAAAGATTTCTGCTTTGTCAGTGGTCCAGGTTCTTCCTTCCTCTTGGGCCCTGCCTTCCAGGACTCCTATGAGCAAGAGGTCCACCTCCAGTTTCCTTGCCGCCCTCTTGTGCTCAGAGATGAACTCTGCAGACAGACCAACTTCAGAAATGCTCTGTGGCTTGGATTCAGAGCACAAACCCTGGAGTCCTGTGAGTTGGCACATTCACAGATCCATTGTGTAACCTTGGAAACATGGCTTGATAGCTGTTCTGAACTTTAGATTCTGCAGGTGTTTGACGTTGAGCCCCAAATGTTGACCTGTGGATTAAACTTAATAATTCAGGCAAAGCATAAATGCAATACTTATTTGCTATGATTCCTTCTTCCTTGCTTCCTTTCCTCCTCTTGCCCTCCCTCTCTTCCTTTACCTCCCTCCCACCTTTTCTTCCTTTCCTCCTCCCCCTCTCTTCCTTCCTTCTTTACTCAACCCCTCCCTCCCTTCTTTCCTCTTTCCCCACCAATTCCCCCTCTAGTTTTCCCTTTCTTGTCCCCATTTTTCTTCATAGAATGAGTTTCAGCTCTCTCAAAACTGATTCACAGTATTAACTTCACAGTTTCTTTCTCTGGATGTTCTAGAAGGGGTTCACAAACCCACCACACTAGGGTACCCTTCATCAAGCAGCTCCCTCTGCAGCACTTGCTCCAGCCTTGACCAGCTTCTCTGACTCCATTGGAAAGGAGAAGTGTTCTCTGTAGCCCAGTTTTCTGTGCCCTAAGATTATTAGACTGTATCACCAAGACTGTTTTCTCCACACATTTTTCCCTGAGAACTAAGGGGTACAGAACCCATACCCCATGCTGAATCTGAAGGCGGAGTTTTTTTTATTTGGGGGGTGCATACCCAATGATGGGCAGGATTTAATCCTGACTCTGCACTCAGGGATCACTCATGGAAGAACTGGAGGACCAAGTCTTGGGTGCTGGGGATCATACTTGGGTTGATCACAGGCAAGGCATGACCTGTTGTATTATTGCTCTAGCTCCAACACTGAGCTTTTTGTGGGAAAGTCACACATAAGGAAGGAAGTACTATTGGCTTATTAGAGCTCCTCATTATATTTGGGTGCTCTTTCATCTTCCCTATGCATGTCTTCTTTGGGGACTGCCCTGGGAAGAGTGGGAGAAGAAAAGACCAGTCAAGGTACAGTCTTTGGGAATTGCTGATCATCCAGGAGTTAGCCTGTCTTCCATGTTTATCAGCCATTGTCATTTCTCTGTGACTGCTCTTTGTCTTTTTTTTTCCTTTTTTTCTTTTATCTTTTTCTTATTCTTGTTTGTTTGTTTGTTTGTTTTTTGGGTCACACCTGGTAGTGCTTAGGGGTTACTCCTGGCTCTACACTCAGAAATCGCTCCTGGCAGGCTCAGGGAACCATATGGGATAACGGGATTCAAACCATTATCCTTCTGCATGCAAGGCAAATGCACTACCTCCATGCTATCTTTCTGGCCATCTTTTTCTTATTCTTTCTCTCTCTTTGTTACTTTATAGGAATTCTTCATATATTTCAAGTATTCTCTCAATGTTATTTATCTATATTGGGTTTATTTTGCTCCAGTGTACCACTTGGTTGAACTTTACCAAGTGTCCTTTCCATACGAACTCATCCCTGCTGACCTTCACTACTCACAGCTAACCCTGGAGCAAGTATGTTGGCAGATGGTTGAGTTCCATCTGGGGAAAATCATGCCAGGGATGAAACCACATGAAAATTTAGATGAACTGCTGCTCAAGGGGATGGAGTAGTAACACAACTGGACTTGCGAATTTTAAAAAGTTCACTCTTCTTATTTGTAGTAAGTCTGATTCCATCCCAGGTTAAAAGGGGGTGGGAATGGAGAACTCACTGTCTGTCTATATCAGGAAACCAAGTAGGAAATATATCAGGAATGGAGCTGCTAAGGTAAGCTGAAAAGTTTTCTATTTCTTCAGAGCTCAGTTTGAATACAGGGCTTTAAGGACACAAGGTTCTACAGAGGTCCAATAACCTGCTCTTGAGGCTAGTTATAGATGTGCCCTCCCATAGCAGGAGGAGAGCAGATGCTTTTTATCCTGGAGTGACCAGGCTGATAAGAAGTAGCAGTCAAAGGAGGATGGGTTGCCACCTTCGACTATAGTCCAGAAGCTACTACCCTGTACTGCTCAGTCACATGGCAGCATCTGTCAATGACCATGCTTTGGGGGTTTAATAAAAGGGCCCAACCCTGGAAAACTCAGGGACCACCCAATGTTTGTGTACAGGTTGGTGTGAGAAGTCAAAGAGCCCTCAATAGTTCCATTCAGAATTTGCTGAGAGACTGTTGGAATTGCTAGAGAATTCTCCTCATCATTTCCTTCATCACTGAGAAAGACATGGCCAGATGTCTATTGTTTGGGTAGCATATGGAAGCATGTGAAATATGTTTTAGCAGTACACCAACCGTGGATGGACCAAGACTATGGGGGCAGGTTCCTGGCAGCATCTGTTTATGAAAAGGTGGAGGAACTTGAGGCAAATAGTTCCAGGTTGTAGGGAGTTTTGACTAACTGACTAAACGTTTTTTTCAGGGTGACTATTATCTAGTATATGTTTGGAGTTGGCTGTGTCTCTGGAGAGAAAATGTAAAACAGTACAAGTGCATTCCTTCCTTTCTTGTTTAGAACATGACCTTTACTCAGGGTGGTGGGGAGTTAGACACTGATGGAAACTTGATTTCTCTTCTGGAAATCAGCAGCCTTTGAATTGCACCGGAGAGAATGGTAGCTTTGGTATGTAAGAGGGTGGTGGAGAGGGCCACAGCAGGGCAAGCCAGAGGTGCTTCCCAGAGGGGGCTCAGGAGTTGAACCTTGGGCAAAGGCAGCTACAGATGGGGCACAGGGTGCTTGCTTTGTATGTGGCAGATCCAGGTTTGATCCCTTGCATCCCATATGGTCTCCCACACTCACCAGGAGTAATTCCTAAATGCAAAATCATGAATGCAAAATCCAGAGCACTGTCGGGTATGTCCCAACTTCACCATCACCACCACCATCAAAAAAAAGGCAGGCTGCTGCTAGCATCTTAGAGCAGAGTTTCTTTCATTGGTTTGGAGTTCTGTGGCTCTTAGAATACCTGAAACAATGATCCACAAGAGCTGTGGGCCAAAGCTGAGGCACCTTTTGAGAATTTTGTCAGTGAAAGGAATGAATGGAGCTGGAAAGTGGAGGAGAAAATGTGTGTGTGTGTGTGTGTGTGTGTGTGTGTGTGTGTGTGTGTGTGTGTGTGTGTGTGTGTGTGTGTGTGTATACCTGGGTGAAGTGACTTGGGAATTGAGGGCAGTGAGGGCCCATTAGGACTGACTTGCTAACAAAGGTTCAGGAAAGACCAAAAGCATAAAGGCTGCACTTAAGAATCTGAGCACAGAGATTCAGCTTGGATAGGAGGGTTGCTCTTCCTCAGAGAGGATGCACTTTGGAATACTATGAGATGGGGAGAAGCAAGATGGGATGGTTGGTAGCCATAGGGCCCACCACAGTTCTCTATACTAAGTTCTTAAATGCTAGAAGTCAACATGTGAATATGGTATTTTGACACATGCTTTTTAAACAGTGCAAAAGACTCCAAAGTATAAACTGCTACATGAGCCTTCTCTCCATTTTTGTCTCTTATACATAATAAATGGATAGAGCTAAATATATGTATATATATGTGTGTGTGTGTATCTGTGTTTCTATATAGACTTTTATGGGCCTACATGCATATATACATGTATACATATAGTTCAACTTGATATATAGAGAATATATGAGACAGTTTTTAGAAACTTTGCTTTTTATGTCATATATCTTTTAGGGCTCTTTTTGTATGTGTATTTGTTCTTGGTAACTCTATTGATTTTGGTGCTATTAGTTATTTTATTGATGGACAATGAAGTTGCTTCCAAAGATATCACTCAAACAATGCTACAGGGAGTGTATCATGCTTGTGTGTGTACAGACTAAGCATGTCATATGGAAAGCTAGATGTAGAACGTTTAGGTCAGAGAGTACAAACTGTACTTTTGATATTATTCATTGTCCTCTCCCAAAGCCATTATTTTACATTTCCACCAACCACCTAAGTTGATTTTTCTGTCTTGCTACAACTGATTATTTGTCATCTTTATTTCTGATAATCTAATGATCAAATATTACAATGTCTCAATGGGGTTTTGCTTCGTTCTTTTTTAGTTATTTATGAGTTGCTTCTTTTCATTGATGTTTATTCTCCATATCTTTTTTCTTTCTGTGAATCACCTATTTGTATCTCTGTTTATTTTTACCTGTTGGATCATTTGCCTTTCCATAAATTTAGAGTTTTTAATGTATTAGTGTGTTGCAAGTCAGCCCCTGAAGAGGTTGACTGATGGAGGGATGGAGGATGAGGTCTTTCCCCTTCAGCTCGAACCACGTGTCTGCCACCCTGTCTAGCCGACGGTTCTGAGGTGAAACGGCGGGTAAACAGCTCGCAGACAGTCAGGCTTATGGAAATATTAGCTTTATTCGGTGGACAAGACTGAAGTCCAAAGCCTCAGCATCAGTTCCTGCCAAAATCCCCTCGCCTTCCACAGACCCTTGTTTTTATCCCCCAGAATCCCAATGGTGGGATCAGATACCACCCAATGGTGGGAGCAAAATCAGGTACTACCCTAGGGTGGGGGCAGAATGCCAGGTCACACCCTAGGGTAGGGCACAATCACCGATCAGGTTAGGGTCAGTAACATAATAATCCCCTAAAGTATTTACATACACAACATTAGTGGAAACACTGTTTTATTTATTATAGGTATTATGGCATCTATCTACTTGTCTGATATTTTTTTATTATTTTGGGGCCATACTTAGCAGTGCTCAAAGGTTACTCCTAGCTCTGTACTCAGGGATCACTTTTGGTGGGGCTTGGTGGAGCGTGTATTGTGTTGGAAATAGAGCTCTGGCTGTGTGTAAGGCAAATGCCTGTCATACTCTCTTTATCTCTCTCTCTCTCTCTCTCTCTCTCTCTCTCTCTCTCTCTCTCTCTCTCTCTCAGCCCTTGTCTGCTTCCTTGACTTTATTTATTTATTTATTTTTTGATTTTTGGGCCACACTGTTTGACGCTCAGGGGTTACTCCTGGCTATGTGCTCAGAAATCACTCCTGGCTTGGGGGGACCATATGGGACACCGGGGGATGGAACTGTGGCCCGTCCTATGCTAGCGTTTGCAAGGCAGACACCTTACCTCTAGTGCCATCTTCCTGGCCCCTTCCTTGACTTTATTATCTAATTCCTACAGAGTAAAAATTCTATAACTTGGGGCCGGAGAGATAGCATGGAGGTAAGGCGTTTGCCTGTCATGCAGGAGGTCATCGGTTCGAATCCCGGCGTCCCATATGGTCCCCTGTGCCTGCCAGGAGCAATTTCTGAGCCTGGAGCCAGGAATAACCCCTGAGCACTGCCGGGTGTGACCCAAAAACCACACACACACACACACACACACACACACACACAAAAAAAAATTCTATAACTTATATTTTAACTTTTATTTGAGGTTCATTTTAAAGATCTGAAGAAACCAAGTTCAAGTGGGCTATTTGAAATGATTTTCCTAAAACTCTTTTTTGATTCCCAACCCATTTTCTAGTTCTTGTATCCTTCAGTAGAACCACAAGGTATAAAGACCTTCCCTAAGTTCCATTCAGGGTAATTTAGAAGTTGAGCAGATACCCAGAAAGAAACTAATTCTGAGACTGCATAGCCAAATGTGACTATGATGGAGGCTGCTCTTGGTTCCATCTTCTTCTCTATGTCCTTCCTGTACTTTGTGAATGAACCACAAAGATTTACCAATTCACAACTCACATTGACTGAAAAGTTGCTGCTGTAAACCAGAGGGTTCTAAGGCTTGTCCTTTGGAAGCCTTAAGGTCCAAGGAGAGTATATCAAAAGCTGCCTGGACAAGACTATAGATTTCTCAAATAAAAAATAACAAGACATCCAATTAAGTTAGCATTGCATATAAACAACACATTTTTTCTAAATTTAAGTATATCACATACAATGACTAGATATTACTCATTGTTTATGTGAAGTCAGACTTAACTTGGGTCTGTATGTCTGGCAACACTACCCTGGAAGAAAAGGGAATAGTTGATTGTGCTCAGGATACTTGCCTTACTGACATTCTTAGACCCAGGGGGCACATTTTAGTGTCTTAAATTTTTAGATTTAGGAAGTCAAGATACAACAAGAGTATGTGACTTGGCAGAGCTAGAGACTTGCATAGAGAAAGAAGAGTCATGATTTTCCCCATATGGCCTGGATTTGGGGAGGGTAGACCTCCCTTTTGGTCCCCTTATCATGCTGTGAAGAGAAGACCCAGGGCAGCAAAGAATGTGAGTAGCTATTATAACATGGGCTTCCCATGTGGAGAAAGTATCGTGAGGGGGGCCAATGGGAAGAGAGTAATGTGTGTTTCCTGCAAGACTCTCATCACCTTAAATGGAGTGGATCCGCATTAATTCAAATTAAATAACTATCTAATTGGTTCTAACTCCGTTTCCAGGAGTGAGTTCACAGCCCATGTTGAGTCTTCAAGCTTCTGTTTACTGCAGATCTTATATTACTACATATCCTATCACTTTTCTGATTATGCCTATTCTAAATGTTTTCTTAAGATCACCTTTATTGAGATATAAAAATTAACATAGGTAATGCACCAGTCTTAAGTATACTATTGGATGTATTTGACAACTGTGTGTATCCGCCCACCACTGCAATCAAGACATAATCATTCCTGTCACCTCATCACAAAGTCCCTTTGTGTCCTTCCTAGTCAGTCACCCCCTCCCCCATCTCCCAGTAACTAATCTGCCTTCTGTCAGTCTGGATCCCATTTGTCTTTCCTAGAGCTTCATAGAATCATACAATATAATCATGCCACCCACGCGCTTTTGTGTCTGACTTTCTTTAGTATAATGATGTTGAGATTTATCCATGTTGTTACGAGTTTCATTCATTTTCTACTGCTGAATCATAGCATCCTTTGTACCATCCTTTGCTTATCAACTTATCTGTTGATGGAAATTTAGCTCATTTAAAATTTGGGGCCGTGGGCCCGGAGAGATAGCACAGCGACGTTTGCCTTGCAAGCAGCCGATCCAGGACCTAAGGTGGTTGGTTCGAATCCCAGTGTCCCATATGGTCCCCCGTGCCTGCCAGGAGCTATTTCTGAGCAGACAGCCAGGAGTAACCCCTGAGCAATGCCAGGTGTGGCCCAAAAACCAAAAAAAAAAAGAAAAAAATTGGGGGCCTTTTTAAAACTGCTATAAATGAACCTTCATGCCTTCATCTTTGAGTGGGCATTGGGCATGTTTGCATGCCTCTTGGGTAAATTACTAGGAATAAAAGTCTTCTGGTAAGAGTATGTTTCCCTTCATTACAAATTGCTCAACTTTTCTAAAGTGGTGGTACTATTTACACTTTCATCATCAATGGATGATAGAGATAGATGCATGCCCTCTAAAACAATATTTCCAGTCTTCTGAATTTTAAGCATTCTAAATAGAGTGTACTGATATTTCCCAGAGATCTTAATTTTTATCTCCCTGATCGCCAGTGATAATAAACATCTTTTTATGTATCTATGAGCCATTTAGATCGTTTTCAAGCTTTCTGATCAATTTTTTTCAATTGGGTTTTTAAATTGTTAATTTTATTGTGATTTGTAAGATTTAAATATATACATTTATATATACACACTTTATATAGACATACCTTCATAGCTACAGGTGCCTATTCATATGCAGAGGTTTATATGTCTATCATTATAAATATGAGTATAGTATACATATATATGAGCACACATATTTATTCATATAAAAAGAGAGTGAGTTCTGAAGCTTATTTTCTCCATACAATAGGACTGAATTAAGATGCATCATGATTAATTCCTTACCAGTTCTTTGATTTCTGCCTCATTTGTGAGTGCCTACTCTGTGCTGAGCCTGGTTTTCTGTACAGAGATTGATAGGTGGAGGAGGACCCAGTTTAGCAGCAGAAGGCAATCAACCACTTAACCCTGAACAATGCCCATGTTCCAGGACCTAGAAAGAAAATACAATGATGTCTCATTACACATTGGGGATGCCCAGAGCATGCAGGGAGCCGAGACTGTAAGAATGGAGGGAGCTAGGTTGGAACTCTGTGCTACTGGTCAATTGATAGGTCAATATTAAAGGGAAAAATCTCATTCCCCCACACTCATCTCTTATTGTTATCCTTGCCTTTAGAACCCCTTTAGCACCAGGTATCATCAAAGGCCTCTCTAAGTGTCTTTCTTGGCAATTCCAGTTTCTACTCAGAGTTGCTGCAGTAATTTTGTTGCCATTGGCTAGAAATGACTGGTAATCTCCTCCCATTTTTAACCCTTCTCCTGTCCCTAATCTCCTCAACCTTCATTCCTTTTTTTCCACCCATGACCATAGATTAAGCCCATTAAGTGTGCTCAATGTAGTGCTGGACACTGAGGAAGCAGAGGAACACATAAAGAGGAGATGGCTGTTATGAGCCACTGGGTTATTGTTCCAGCAAGATCCCTAGAAAAGTATTCCATGCACCTAGCACTCTTGGATAGTGATCTACAGGCAGGATGCTTTCTGCATACAAGGCCTGGGGTTGTGAGTGCCTGCATGCAGATTTTAGATTTGAGGGAAGAATGACAGTCAGATGAACCTAGGAAATGTTGCGTAGGCAGGACCAGCTGCAGGAATAAATTAGTGAATGAATGAAGAGTTATGAGTGATCCTGGGCTTAAACCTGAACTAAACAGACTGCTGACATCATGGAGCCCCTTTAGAGATACAGGGCAGAGCATTTTTGAAGTGAGTGGAGGACTATTGAGAGGACTCATGGGGTGGGGAGCTCTGGAAATGAGGTGTTCCAGAAGCACTGCCCTGGACTTCATGGAACTTGAATACTCAAAACTCAAGAAGTAGTTTTTGGCCAGAATCACCAGAGCTGCTGGTGTTGCTGGCAATTGAGATGTTTCCAGAGGCATTAATCATGGTTCTGGGGCAGCTTTCCCTATCCATAGTGCAGTGGATCAAACATGGGGGACAGAGCCTGGAAAGCTGGCATGAAACCCCAGTGTCCTAGCATATAGCAAGTTCTTTCACCTTTTCCTGTTCTGCCTCTTTTGTCTATAACATGTTAATGTGGGGATATTGCATGGAAGGGGCCAATTTGAGACAGAAATGTTTTAGAGCAGTTAGAATAGGACTGTGCTCAGTGATCAGTACATACTTATTGTAATGCTCTTCAACTCTTCTGATTCCCTGGGTACCCGAGTTTTGATGTTCCAGACTAATCATGTGGAAGTGGTGTATGCTGTTGAAGACAATCTTTAGCTTCCTGTGACATGATGGTCCCTTTGTATCTTTTGGGTGGGGCCTGAATCAGATGTGGGTGGGTAGAGAACCTCAGAGTCTTCCCAATGAAAGTCCATGATCTATGCCCAGTGCCCTGTGTATTAAGATCTATACCAGTGCATAATGCTCAGGGGACTGCATTCAAAAAAGAGAACTAGTCAGAAGCCCTGGTTGAGTACATGATGCCTTGGATGAAAGCCAGAGACCAGACTTGGACTTGAGACTATTAACATATTTAAGCTTAGAGAACAGTCAGAAGCTCTGAGAAGAGGCTGAATGGAGGAACAGCTGAGTCACTTCTGGGCAGGTGGCCAGCTCTGGGAATAGCCAGTTGACCTGGGTGAGGGACCAGGTTCCACTCACCTGTTGTCCTGTAAGATAGTCTGCCTCTCTGTGTCTCAGTCTTCTTCATTATAAAATGGGTGTGAGACTGGAGTGACCCATCCAGAGTGGTGGTAAGGATCCATGCAAGCTCCTGCCAGATTCCCATTACTTTTGCTTCCTTCCAGATAGGTAAGAGGATAAGACTGCAGAGTCATGGGCCAGAACAATAGTACAAGTAAGGCATTTGCCTTGTACGCAGTTGACCTGGGTTCAATCCCTGTACCCCGTATGGTCCCCCACACCAGCCAGGAGTGATTCCTCAATGCCAAACAAGAAATAATCTTTTGAGTGCCACCACTGTGGCCTCAAAACAAAACAAACAAAATAAAGAAATAAAAAAGACTACAGAGTCTTAAGGAGACCTGGAAGGGTATAGTTGGGGGAACAAACGAACATGGGATTACTGTTGCAGCTGGCCACAAATCACATGGGGGCCACGCCAAGGAGTCTTGGGTGGGAGGAATGAATGGGCATGTGTATATGAGAAACTTGCCATTGTCAACCCTAAAGTTCTACTGGTACCAGCTTCAGGTTAGATGTGCTAGGGTGGGTGAGGTGCCACCTTGTATACAGGGAGCGCTGGATGTCAGTTGAAGGAATTTGTGAGTCTTAATAGAGCAGAGTGAGCACTGAACTAGGCAAGAGCACAAATGCTTCTGCCTGCTCCTGCCACAAGGGTACTTATGGGCAGCTGGGGGCATGAGAGAGACTGGATGCTGGTGGGGAGAAGGGTTCAGGTCTGTACCAGCACCACTAAGCTGTGCCCTAACACCTTTGCCTCTCACTGGGACACGCAGGGGAAAACGCTCCCAATGCCCAGTCCAATTCTGGATAGACTTCAGGCTATGGAGTTGGTGCAAGCCTCGAGTAAAGAGCCACACAGTGACCAAGCTTCCTTCTGGTGTCCTTCAGGCTTCACTGGCCTTTTCCTCCTTGGGTGTCTTTCTCCCTTCTGCTAGCCCTGTGCTTTCTCCACATTTGGGCCACTCCCACACTTCAGCTGAGTCGTGCCGATCTTCCCTCAGAGGAACCTGGGCAACCCTAGGCCTGGCCTGCTGCAGCTCCTCCAGCCTCCCAGGCTGCCAAACCACTAATTAGTGGCCTGGCATTGTGGGCTCCAGCAGAACATGCAATTGTTCTGCTCAGCGTCACTCTCGCTCTGGACTCCTGGAGAAAGCGTGGCTGCTGGCTATATTTAGCAGCGGCTACTTGGACAGGAGGGGTAGGTGGGTGGATGGGGAAGGAGGGTAATGTCCCCTGCTGCTGTAAGCTAAGAGGGGGTGGTTGGGGCAGCCGCCCTTCCACTGCCTGCAGGTGTGGCCTCAGCTGGGCGCAGGGCCTGCCACACACATTTGAATATGACAGTGCTGAGGTCCAGGGACAGAGCAATTGTAATCAGTAATATCTGGCTCTGTCTGCTTTCAGGCTGCTTTGTCTGCACTGGCAGGTCTGTAATAAGCAAACATCACATTCAGACATGCTCTTCTATTCATGTCATGTGTTTCACACCTGGGGGAGGCAGGCAAGTTTCTTTTCTTTCTTTTATTTATTTTTTTGGGGGGGGGACCCCACTGGTTGTGTTCAAGGGTTACTTCTGGTTCTGCCCTAAGGAATCATTACTGGTATGGCTCAGGGGAACATTGGGGATGGCTAGGATCAAACTGCAAGGCAAGTGACCTCCCTCCTGAACTATCTATCAGGTTCCTTACAAGACAGGCTTTGTTTGAGAGTGTCTTTTCCCCTTAAAAATGGAAAGATTGTAGCCTGCAGCCCTTAGCCCCACTCATCTCCTATCAGTTAATCAATCCCCTAAAATATCCCCTAGCTATGTCCATCCCAATGTTATGTTAGATGGTCCTAACAACTGCGTTTTTATTGCTTCTCCTTCCTGAGCCCCTGCAACCCTCCTTCCAGGCCAGTGCTACCAGGTCCTCCACTCAGGTTCCTGTGGAGCTTTCTGATTTGTCCTCTATTCTCCCATCTTCATTGTCATGTCCTTCACACCACTACTATCCTCAAAGCCATATCTTCCATTTGTCTCTGTACTCTCTGCCCTGTCCATCATCCAGGACCTTAACATCCTCACACATTCAGCATGGCCCCTAAGCCTCTGCAATTATCATTCTGACTTCATGGCTATCTTTTCACCCCACTCCACCCCTTAACTCTAAAAATGCCCATGTCTTCAGCTCTGTTTCAGGTTCATTCCACCTGTTCAGTGCACACTTTGCTTTCTTCCTCCATGGTCTTATGGTGAGTCATGAAGGATAAGGGGCTTGCTCACTGATTATTATTGTGACTCTGTTCTTCCTCCTGCCTAAGCTGAGCTCCTGAGGGAGTCTCCAACTATCCTCTGGACTGCACATCACCTAGTCTCAGCAGTATCTTGTACATAAGGAGATACCAGACAAGCAAGAGAAGGGGTGGCTGAAGGAAACTCCATCAGAAACGTAGTCCTGGTCCTCGAGTAAAACAGTCATGCTGCAATTAGCCAGATTGGATTGTTGCTGCAATTAAGCCTCACCTGAAACCCAAAGCAAATAAATGGGTGGTTGGGGGAGAAGAAGGTGGAATAGCTGACTGAAAATAACAGAGAGGGTAAGAAAGAGCTGAGGAGTTATGTGCAGGGTGATGATAGCTGGGGTCAGACCTGCAAGTAAGTGGGGCGTAAAGTTGAGAAGTGAATTGTTATACTGCAAATAAGAAAAGTACTCAGGACCCAGAGGTGGCCCATACCCAAGTGCAGAGAGTACAGGGACAGGTGTCACACAAGTGAAAGTGGCCTGATTCCCTGTTTCAACCCACACCCCAGAAGCAACATGCTCCAGGCTCTGTTCCTTACACACTGGCAGCTCTTTCCAGAGCCTCCAAAATCAATGTCCCCAGCTAGATGCCTCTGTTCACCCTCTATGACTGCTCCCCACTTCTCTTGGATCCTCAGGTAGGTTGTCTTTCTGCCATATAGCTGCATTCTCATCCCTCACATTGCTCAGCTGTAGCAGCAGGGCCTGGCCTAATTTTGCTTCTAGGTTCTCTCCATCTTTCTCCTCAATGTGACATGGGCTGCCCAACAGACATATCAGAGTCTCCCCTGCTTGAAGTGAGTTTCCAAAGGACAGAGCCAAGGCCATCCTCACCTCCATCTGTTCACACATACTTGAGCCTGGCCCATGGAAGCTTCTACTCTGGAAGTGCCAGGACTGAGATAAGGTGAGATATTCCTAGGCCAAGGGAACGGATCATTATGAAATGGATGGCTGGCTCTGGGATCATCTTGGATTGAGGTTGGAGACAGGAGATGGCTATCATATGTTTTTCTAGGGTCCCTAGTGTCCTTCCCTACACACAGCTGAAAAGGGTCTCAGGACCCCAGAAAGCTTTTCCCCATCTTAAAGGGAGGGCTTGAGACTCTGTGTGATCCCTAAGGACCAGGCCAATATGATAGCCTGAATGTGAGAATAATTCCCTAGGGGAGTCCCTTATTATTACTCTAGAGGCCTTTACTCACCAGACCATCTCCTGGGGACCTGGGGTATGGCCCTGGCCAAAGAGGAAGCAGATCAAGCTGAGTTGTCTTCAAAACTCTGATTCTTCGAGCAGACAATGAAACCTAGTCTCCTATCAACAGGAAGACCTCAAATCCTGTCAGTCAATTCCCAGAAGCTTGGTAAGACTCTCTCAAGGGAGGCCCAGAGGATTCAGAGACCCAGCACAGAAGTTGAAGGACAGAATCAGATTCTGGGTCTCAGCAGGTGATTTTCAGGCTCTTGCCCCAAAGCCCCATATATGCAGATTCAACACAGGACACACACAGGCTTTCTCAGTGACACTGACAGAATGGGCCTCTCCCTGCTACAGGCACAGCTCCCCACCCAGAGCAGGAGTAACCCTACATTCTTAGCAGGCAGGTCTCTTCCCCCATGGACAGGGCCTTCCTGCCAGGCTGGGAGCTCACTCCAGAGATCATGAGCCTGCAGTTCTTAGGTCTGACATGGTGTGTGAGGAAGAGGCAGAGCAATAGCTTGGGAATCCCCTACTCTGGCCTAACAGCTGCTTTGGATGGTAGCTGAAATATTTTTCATCTCCATTCCATTAATTCTGAGATTCCATAGGAAACCTGTTAGGAAAAGACAAACTAGACTGCTGTTGTTGCTCTGCAGGACCACCTCCTCTCCCTAGCACTTCAGGAGAACAGGGGATTCCAGGCATTTGTGTGTGGTGTATGTGGGGGGGGGGGGGTTGTTTCCCTGGGCAAGGCTACCCTTGATTTGAACACACAGGGGGTAGCAAAGACAATGTTTGCTGGTGTCTGACCCTTCCTCATGGCCTCTATTTTTTTAAACATCATTATCACTGCCCCAAGTCAGCAGAACCTAATGGAGGGTCTATCCCTCCCCTTGGATCCCCTCTAACTTCTCAGCAGTCCTGCCTATCTCTCTGATTTCAGCACCACAGACAGAGACAGGGCCAGTGAAGATGGTGGTTCCTTTCCAGCAAACTTTCAACTACTACCTATCTAACACACTCCCTTGCTTCCTTTCTCTCCCTGGATCATAGTCCTGTGAAATCAATCCCTCCAACCTACCCTTTTGCCCTTTCTTAGTCTCTTCTTTGCTGATAAAGTTCTGAATTCTGTGTGGTTAAGAAAGGGGTTAGGAGAAAAGGAGGTAAGGTCAAGTGAGGTAAGGCTTTGCTCAAAACTTGACATGAATGACTATACTTAATCTTTGGATTACTTGTTCAGTTTGATTTATTATATTTCCTCTCCCACCTTCCCCTCGATGATGCTGCTGTTGTAGTGACCAAGGATCATACATATTTTGTTTAATACTCATGACAAGAGAACATTCCCATGCTTGGCCATGATGCTTCTCAGGCCAGGCATGCTTAACTGGTAGTTCCAGTTAGATGTTAGCTGGGAACTGCACTCTTTTTATTTTTTTGTGATTTTTGAGTCACACTCGGCAGTGCTCAGGGGTTTTTCCTGGCTCTGTGCTCAGAAATTGCTCCTGGCAGGCACGGGGGACCATATGGGATGCCGGAATTTGAACCGATGACCTTCTGCATGAAAGGTAAATGCCTTACCTCCATGCTATCTCTCTGGCCCTGGAACTGCACTCTTGACTCTGATCATGGGATTCATTATGTACTCACAGAGTGATCCCCAGAGGTCATACTCATATCACAGCACTTTCACATTTTTAAGATGACAGTGATTTCTGGGAATCACACTATTTATTGGACCAGGAGCCAGGCCCTGTTATCATCCATATAGGCATAACATGTATTTCAAGACACTGAGCTAGCCTCAGTCTCCTTCACTTAGTGATTTTTATTGTTGTTGTTTGTTTGGATGCTATGTCTGACTATGCTCAGGATTTATTCCTGGGACTCAATGGGTCATATTCAGTGTCAGGAATCAAATTTGAGTCAGCACATACAAGGTAAGTAACTTGACTATTTGATTTATCTCTGAGACCATTTTTGGTTTGTGGTCAATACTTGGTGGTGCTCAGGGCTCTGTACACAGAGGCCACACCTGGCTAGGTGTGTTGGTGCTTAGGGTCACAGTTCAGCTGTTTGCTAGGCAAGTGCCTTAACCTTAGTACTATCTCTCCAGCACACACTTCATTTTTAAATCAACCCAATGATGTAGATATTGATGTCCTTCTACATGGTGGTAAAAGCATGGAAGTACTTCATATTGTCATCTAAAGAGCTCTCATCTACAGGCAGGGTGAAGACTTTGGTATTTTTAGCATCACGAGGACCAAAGGGGAGAGAAAGTAGAGTGTTGGGAATCTGCCTTACAGCCCACCCACTTCACACCCCATGTGTGCTATCTTTGCTTCTCCCTGGGTCAACCTGGAATAACTCCCTTAGTCTGGGACAGATGGTGTCCTGAGGAGGCAGGAATGCATCTGGCTGGGGAGAGCTTTGAAGATGAAATTGGAGCCCAGGTAGATCAAAGGTCAGAGGACATCTTTTGGGCTCTGGTGCCTGGATTCAGGGCTCTCTTCCAGCAGCTCCTCTATTTGGATCTATGTTTCCATGGCCTTAGCCATTTCCTGCCTCTGGCCCACATGCTTGTCCTCATGCCCAGGCCACAGCCCAGGTTTTTGCTGGGGGATCAGAAAACTCCTAGAAACCGGAAGTCCTGCACTTCCTGATCTTCCTCCAGAATTAGATGAGTACTTTCTTCTCAGGTGAGAAAGTGACCCTGGTCCCTTGGCTCTGCATCAAAGAGCCTGAAATTATCAGCAAGTTGCTTTTGAAAGAGTAGAGAAACGCATCGTGTGAGGATATAACTTTTAATTTAAAATACTGTGCCCTCTTGTGTGTGGGTGTCAGGAGGGATCTTGAGTGACATTTGCAGAGCTGCTGGGGTGAGCCTGTGAGGTCAAGCATGCTCATTAGCCATGCTTAGAGGCGGCTGTGGAGGGCGTGGGGAATACAGTTGCTTCGCAGCCAGCTTTCCTGCTGGCAGGAGGGAAGCAGACCTTCAACTCACTTCAGCACTCCACAGCAGGGCCCAGTGCAACACAGAGAGTGTTCATAGGACCAGCTGAGCCCGAGGAGGGGATTGAAATTGTTTTCCATTATCCTTAACCATAGAGAGGGAAGCCCCTTCTGTCCCCAAAGTGACTCCTTTGTGAAAATCATTTTGGCTTAGAGAAAACCAAATTTTGGCTGTCAGGGATTTCAGCTGGAAAGAAACCTGGGTCACCAAACATGTGTGAAATCATAAATCTCAGATTTTGATGCAGCAATGTGTGTGTAGGTGCGTTGAAAGAGAGAAAACCCTTGTGAGCTGGAGATGAGTAGATATATTTACTTTTGTTACCCCACCTCCATTCCTCTTGCAAAATCTTACCTGCTAATAGACCTTTCATTTCTGGGAGGGGTCTTTGGTAGATAATAAAAGACTTTGACCAGAAGGGCAAAGAGGAATTTGCATGGATGGAGGTTGGAGGAGAGATGGCTGAAAGAAGCTAGACGGAGAGCAAGCTGACAAGACCATGCTTAAATAGGTTTAAGATTATAGGCCACACATGTTGGCCAGGGCAAATAAAGATATTATCTTCTAAAGAAGCCTGACTGCATGTGAGTTTTCTACCTGCTGCTCTTCTGAACCCAGATACCCACCAGCTGGAGGGGTTTGGAGCCACGTGGCCTGGGACAGCAGAGAAAGGCCTCCATCACCATCCATCTCCATCCACGCCCATCCTAAGGGCTCTGATGCAACAACTTTCTTCACATTCTCCAACAGAATTAATTAATTTTGTTCTAACGATTTAATTATTGATCCATTACCTAGCCCTCTCCTAAGCACTGTGGGTAAGAACAGTGAACAACCTGTCTGTCCAGGAGCATAAAGTAAATGTGTAAACAGACTTGCCGAGTAACTCCAGCCCATGGAGAATAAAGGCAGCAGTAGAGAATTGAGGGATGGACAACAGTAAGTAGCTATATGGCCACCTGAAAGAAAGCCAGCCCTTAATCAATGCACCATGTGATTGGTTCTAGGCATGACCTTGGTAATCCAGATCCTTTGGGGGAGGGATAAACTCTAGAAAGACACTGGAAATCCTTGTACCCATCTTCCTGCATCAAGCCTTCCAAAGGCCTCAGCAGTCAGTGCAAGTAGCCCCACACAATGGAAAAGAATCTGACTTCAGAGTCTTTTCAAAATCCCCACCCCGGTCCCAAGAAAAACTGGGTACAGAATACCTGCTCCAGACCAGCTTCCTTCTCAGAGTGCCTTCTCCTTTGCTGCTTAGGGGCCTCAGAGGTCAAAGGCTATCTATATATGAACATCTATGGGAAGTGTCACAGGATGCTGGCTCTCAGATCACTTCTGGGTCAGGTGGTTTGACAGACTTATCATGTTCACTTCTGGTTATCAGAGCCCAGCCCAGACCTTAGCCAGTTTTCCCCAAGTACTGCCTTCTGCCAATCTCTGTGCTGAGAGGAGCTACATTCAGAAAATCCTGTGAAGACAGCATTAAGGCATTTGCCTTGCATGTGGCTAATATAAGATGGACCTGGGTTCAATCCCTGGTGTCCCATATGGTCCCCCGAGCTAGGAGTGATTTCTGAGCACATAACCAGGAGTAACCCCTGAGCATCATGAGGTGTGGCGCCCCCCCAAAAAAAATTCCTATGCAGAAAGTGAGTGTAGAAGCTCCACTTCAAAGTCCTCTGAGCCTTCCTGCTTTACTCATCTGGCCCTGGGGACAACTGAACCCTGCCTGGGACTGGCAGGAGAAAAAAAACATAGCACTGAAAGATCTTAAGGCAATGGGCCCAGTCTGGTGCTGGGATGGGAGAACATTGCTAGAACTCAGGCAGAGGTTGAGGAGTTGAAAGAATTTCTTTTTCCTCAGTTTTGGGAGCCAGGTGGGTTTATCTCCCTTGTCCCTTCTTACTCTTGTCCCGCTCTTGCAAGCTGCTGGAAATCTATTGCCAGCACCTACTCCGGTGAGCCTCCTCATGCTGTATCTGAGCCTTTGATATATAGGGAGTTTTTGCCACAGGAGAGAAATGTTATTGGACATTTTTCATGGTTGTAAAGATTATTTCTTTATGAAAGCACACACAAAGAAAGACTTACAAGTTTCCCTAAAGGTAGGCAAATGCATGATATGTATTTCCAGTATCCAGGCCATTATTTGGGGGCTGTCTGCCAACTCTGTACTCTCATGCAGGACACAGACACAGGAGGGGATTCAACAGAAGAGGGGACTCAGCTCTGAATGATCATGTGTGCATGAGACTTGACACTACTCTGATCCATCTCTGAGAATATCTCATCAACTTGTTGAAACTTTTACTATCAAAGACCCTTCCAAGTACATTTAGCTTGCCAGAAGATTTATTATCTGAATCCTTACAGCTACATTGTGGAGGGCCCTGATTTTCCATTGGATTTCAGCTTGATATTACCCTCATTAAGTTTTGGAGGAAGTCCAAATGGAGGAAGCCCTTCTCCATTTTGTGTCAAGTGGGGTTTCTAACATTCAGGAATCATTCACGGATACCAGGATGGAGCCTTTAACAATGCAGCCTAATCATGAAGTGGCATCTCTTTGTCATGTCCTATTGGTTAGGGGCAAGTCTCATGCCATCCATACTTAGGGAACAGGAGTGTACGTAGAAATTACCATAGGAGGGAAGATATAGGGGAGTGATCTTGGGGTCCTGGAATTTGGGGGGAAAACGCCTAAAATGAAGCCAAGATACCTAAGGTGACCATCCTCCATTTGAGTTCCAAATCAAAGAAAGAAGATAAACAATAGGTAAAATAGGTGAAGAGTATAAAATAGGAATCAAAGAACCAATTTCATTCATTTCTGGAAAGCCCATCCAAGCATATTATTTAACTTAAACCAGTTGAAAGAAGGACAGGTACCCATTTCCTCTCAAAGAAGACAGTAATACTCAAGAGACATCTCTAGCCAGAGATGCCTCCCTAACCACGCACGGGAAAAGAAACCCAGCAGGAGGGAATGGGGGCTTTATTTAAGAAGGCAATTACACTGGAACATGATTCACATGGGGTACATACCAATTTAGTAATCCAGCCCCTAGTCAAATTCACCCCCAAAAGAGACTCTGCCACTCCTCTTATATTGAGGGGTTGAAGCAGAAGACAAAATATTTAAGAGGAGAGAGAGCAGGATCTGTCCACTTCAGAATTATAGCAATATAGAGACGAAAAAAATGTCAGCCCACCAACAAATCCCTCACACATGCTCTCTAAAAACCCCTGATCAATTTCATATTCATGGGCCCCTAGAGCTGAGAGCAATAAAACTGGTAGGAATTATATGATGATTTTAGAGAAGAAGTTGGAGATGTCCCGAATGATGAGTTCAGGATCTGATCTTGGGCATCCAATATCCCCATCCTCTCTCTCAGCCTCCTTTCTCTTTTCCTGACATGACCACAAATTAAAGAGAAAACCAGAGCTATTCCTGATCCCCTGTACATCATGCCCATTTTTTGTCTTCCTGGGAAAGTTTAGCAAAGATGTTAACAGTATACTGAGAATCTTCTGGGGGCTGAAGTGGCCCAGGCTCACTCAGAACACTCACTTCTCATCATTGACCAGGGACTCGTAATAGCTCCTTATGAACAGTTTTTATGCTTTAGCACCCTTTGTTCCAAATGGATGTTTCTTCACTGGTGGTCTCTCACCTTCTCCAGGGAAATATTCTTAGTTCATCTGTGACACATCTGCATGGGGTTGGTCCAAGCAAACTGGTCATGATCTCATTTAGGCCCAGTGGGGTCCTTTTTCTCAAAGTGGGCACCTCCATTTCTTACTCAGTACCTGAGGAGTAGGAGTCTAAATAACCCATTTCTATGCTTTTTCCTTTTGATACCTCTCCAACACCCTGTGTAGTAACTTTAGTGAAAACTTTTGGCCAGAATTTGACTTTGGGAGTAATGAGGGCATGGGGTGGAACCACCATAACATGAGAAGAACATTGGAAGTGCCAGTTATGTGGTGCTGGAAGGAGTCTACTGCTAGTACCTGGGTGCCTTTGTCATGCTAGTATACTGGTGATTAAACAAAAGAGACTCATCCTATTCTTGCTGACTCTAGGAGGAGTCCTATGGGCCTGTATATGTGCTTCACTAAAATTCTAGCAGGGTTTATCCTAAAACTCAGAATTCCCAAATCTTCAAATATCTTGATGTAAAATGTCTTTTTTTTTTTTTAAAAAAAAGTCAGTGAATTGTGTACATTCAAAAAATATTTTGGTGACCTCTTCAAAGGTTTCATATTTTGGTTACCTCTTCAGGCCTTAAATAATTCCTTAAATAGAAGACCAAAATCACTTATATGATGTTAAAATCAATTCTCCACTGAAATAAACTGCTGCCATTGTCATCTCTCCACTCACATTCAGACAGGTAGAATAAAGCTGGGTGAAGAAGTTGCCAACCTGATGAAATGAGACGGGACTAAGTAATGTGGCTACATCCTCCTTGCTTCTCTACCCAAAGAAACACTTTGCAGGGTGTGAAGTCTTTTTGTGTGTGTGTGTGCTTATGGGTCAGGTTGGCACTTTCTGGAAATATTTGCAGGGCTCCCAGCTATATTCCAAATACATTTCCATAGAGAATCCGGGGTTTTCTGGGCAGATTCTCACAACACTCTCAACGCCTTTTTAGCTGTCACCAAAGTATTCATTCCCACTCAATGAGCAATTTTTGCCCTGGCTGAAGCACTTGCTGAAATGATTTCATAAATCATCTTTTTCTTGTTTTCAAACATTCACAAATCAAAGCCACCATCAAATTCAACATCCCCTCCTTAATTCATCTGCAGCCTCTATTTTCTCAAATCATTACTTTCTTAGACATTTTCCCTTACTTTTTTTTTTTTTTTTGATTTGGGTCACACCCGGCAGTGCTCAGGGGTTACTCCTGGCTCCATGCTCAGAAATCACTCCTGGGGCCCGGAGAGATAGCACAGTGGCATTTGCCTTGCAAGCAGCCAATCCAGGACCAAAGGTGGTTGGTTTGAATCCTGGTGTCCCATATGGTCCCCCGTGCCTGCCAGGAGCTATTTCTGAGCAGACAGCCAGGAGTAACCCCTGAGCAATGCCGGGTGTGACCCAAAAACCAAAAAACAAAAAAAAAAAAAAAAAAAAAAAAAGAAATCACTCCTGGCAGGCTCGGAGGACCATATGGAAGGCCGGGATTTGAAAGAATGACCTTCTGCATGACAGGCAAACGCCTTACCTCCATGCTATCTCTCCGGCTCCCTGGGTTTTTTTGTTTGTTTGTTTTGTTTTTATTCTCCCTTACGATTTACATCCATTATTACCCAGGTAGTTGTCTCTGTTTTAGGAAATGACTTTTTTCCAGTCTAAAACAAAGATTTTCATCACTTCTCTGGTATTTCCATGAAAGCCCAAGAACAAAACCCCATGGAACCAGAAGTATCATGTGGTCCATGAGGGTTCCCTAAGTTATTTTTTTAAATATGATTTATTTATTTAAGCACTATGGTTATGAACTTATTTGTAATTGGATTTCATCTATATTTGCACATCCACCTTCACAAATGCAACTTTCTGGCTACCAATGTCCTCCATTTTTGCTCCTATCCATTCCCTGCTATGTCTTTGAGACAGGCAATTTATTTTTCTCTTTTTCTTTGTTATGGTAGTTGTTAGTGTAGTTATTTTCTAACTGCACTCACCACTCTTTCTCAAAGTTTGATTGATTGTATTCTGAGGTCATTAGCTGAATACTCAAGTCTATTCCATTGATCCGGGGATCTGTCTTTATTCCAATATCATGCTGTTTTAATAATTATTGCTTTGTAGTACAGTTTAAACTTGGGAAAAGTGCTGCCTTTTATCTTTTTTCTCTATGGGTTGTTTTAGCTATTCGTGGGCCTTATTGTTCCAAATGAATTTCAGGATTGTTTGATCCACTTGTTTGAAGGATTTTATAGGTGTCCTTAGAGGAATTTCATTAAATCTGTATAATTCTTTGGGAAGTATTGCCATTTTAATGGCATTAATCCCAATCCATGAACACTGTATATGACTCTATTTCCTTATGTCCTCTTTTATTTCTTGAAGCAGTGTTTTATAGGTTTCTTTGTATAGGTCATTCCCTTCTTTAATTAAGCTGACACCAAGGTATTTGAATTTCTATATTTGCTATTGTGAATGGGATTGTTTTTAAATATATTTTTCTTCTATCATTATTTGTGTATTTATGAATAAGAAGGCCATTTATTTTTGTGCATTAATTTGATATCCTGCCACTTTGCTATGTGAATATATTATTTCTAGAAGCTTTTTGGTAGAGTATTTGGATTTGCTAAGTATAGTAACATATCATCTGTAAACACTGAGAGCTTAACTTCTTCCTTTCCTATCTGGATGCCCTTGTTTCTTTTCTTGCCTAATTGCTATAACAAGTACTTCTAGTACTGTGTTGAATAGGAGTGGTGAGAGGGGGTATCTTTGCCTTGTGCCAGATTTTAGGGAAAAGGCATTCAGTTTTTTCCATTGAGTATAATATCTGCCATAGAGTGGCAAGTGGCATTGACTATATTGAGAAAAATTCCTTCTATTATCATCTTGTTGAGAATTTTTATCGTGATTGGGTGTTGGACCTTATCAAGTGCTTTCTCTGCATCTACTGATATGATCCTTTTTCCTTTTGTTCATGTGGTATATTACATTGATTGACTGTGTATGTTGAAGCAGACTTCCATCTCCAAAATGAATTCTACTTGGTCATGGTATATGACTTTCTTGATGAGGTATTGGATCCTATTTGCTAGATTTTGTTGAGAATTTTTGCATCTGTATTCATCAGAGATATTGGTCTGTAATTTTTGTTTTTGGTGGTATCTCTGTATTATTTTGGTGCTAGGTTGATATTAGCTTCATAAAAATTATTTGGAAGTGTTTCTGTTTCTACAATTTCTTGGAAAAGCCTAAAAAGTACAGGCTGTAGGTCCTCTTGGAAGATTTGAAAGAATTTATTAGTGAGTCTGTTTGTGCCTGGGCTTTTGTTTTTGGGAAGCCTTTTGATTACCATTTTAATTTCCTCAATAATGATGGGTGACCATCTTGGTTCAAGCTTTGGAACTCAAGAGTCCAAGAATTTATCAGCTTCTTCCAGGTTCTCATATTTTGTGAAATAGAATTTCTCAAAAGTTGTCTCTGATTACCCTTTGAATTTCTATAGAATCTATTGTAATTTCTCCCCTTTGTTATTAATTTGGTTTAAGTTTCTCTCTCTTCCTTTCTTTGTGAGTTTTGCTCGTAGTTTGTCAATCTTGTTTATTTTTTTTTTCAAAGAACCAATTCTTGCATTGAATTTTAGATTTCCCACTCATTGATTTCTGCTTCCATCTTCTTATTTTTGGTTTATTTTGTTAATAACTTTTTAATGTTATAAGCTGTGCCATTAATTTATTTATATAGGCTCCCTGCTTCCTTCCTGATGAATGCAAAGCTATAAATTTTCCTCTTATTATCATTTTAGCTGTCCCACAGATTCTGATAATGTGTGTCTTCATTCTTGTTTCCAGTAATCTTTTGATTTTGTCCCTGATCCACTGGTTGTCCAGTAGTAAGCTATTTAATTTACAGGTGTTAAAATTTTTCCTATGTATCTGCTTGTTATTCACTTTGAATTTCAGTGCATTATGATCTTAGAAGGTAGTATATACAATTTCTATCCTATTTGTTTTTTGTAGGTATGTTTTATGTACTAGTATGTTGTCTATTTTGGAAAATGATGCTTGTGTGCATTGGAAAAGAATATGTGTCCAGTTTTCTGGGGATAGAGAAACCTGTATATACTACTAGGTCACTTTCTTCCATTGCTCCTTTCAGTGCTAGTATAATATTGTTAGGTTTCAGTCTCGTTGACCTATCAATAGGTGACAAGGCAGTTTTGAGGTCTCCCACTATTATTGTTTCATTATTGATATCTTCCTTCAAATTGTCAGCAGTTATTTTAAATATTTTGCTAGTTCCTCATTGGGTATGTATATGATTTCTTCCTGTTGTACATTTCCCTTCATTATTAAGAAATGTCCATCTCTGTCCCTTATAATTATTTAAGTCTAAAGTCTGTGTCATCTGAAATTAGTATAGCCATTCCAGCCTTTTTAATGGAGTTATCTGCTTGAGTAATTATCCTACAAACTTTGAATTTAAGTCTATATCTGTTTGTTCTGACTATTCAGATACAGTTTTTATAAGCAGCAAAACGTTGGATTCACCCTTTCTATTCATTTTGCAACTCTGTGTCTCTTAACTGAAGCATTTAGTCTATTAAACTTGAGAGAAATGATTGTCAGAGGATTTAGTGTCATTTTTTAGTAGGAATTTGGTTGTCTTGTGGTCTATCTTATCTTAAAGTAGATCTTTGAGCTCATCCTTTAAGGCTGGTTTTGAGCCTGTAAAGTTTCTAAGCTGTGGTTTATCTATGAAGCTGTTTATCCTTCCTTCAAACCTGAATGTAAATCTGGTTAGGCGAAGTACTCTTGGAGATGCATTAACTTTGTTAAGTTTTGTCACTATATCCTCCCCATTGCCTTTGGGCCTTGAGAGTTTCTTGTGACAAATCTGTGGTAATCTTATGGATGCTTCTTTGAATGTAATTTCCCTTTTTGATCTTTCAGTATTTAATTCCTACCTATGGGATTTGTCATTTTGACTAGGATATGTCTTAAGGTGCTTTTCTTTGAATTTTTTTTGGCTGGTAATCTTTGGACATGTAGAATTTGGTTACATGCACTCTTGAGATATGGGAGTTTCTCTGCAATGATGTACTTGATTGTTGATACTTCATGTTTTTTTCCCCTATGTCTCTGGACTCCAATGATTCTTACGTTATTTCTGTTGAGTTTATCCAAAACGTACTCATACTACAGCATTCCAGCACATGTTATTCAAATTTCAGCCTCTCCTTCCCAGGCAGAAACTTAGCCCAGAGCTTGCCACCTATAATTGGTGCCTAAAAGACAGAGGAATTGAAATCTTTTTTGGAGCCCATTAGAAAAATGTAGGTGGAATCTAAACTGGCCCGGAATAACAACCCTTGAAGGCTTTGATGATAGTAAGCTGGGTAGAATCAGGGGTCAAAATCAGGGTCCCTGGGAATTTGGGAAACCAGGTAGGTTTTCTTTCCTACAAAATGGCAGTATTTCCTCCTAGAAGCCCTTAATGACTATCTTACAATGTATACAAAAGCCCCTACTTTCCACTAGATCTGCTGCTCTGTGCCATTCCTATCTGCTCACTTCTGCTCCATCACAGGCTGTGCATTGAAGCCAGCGTGGTCATTTAGTGGGGATCCCTGCATTCAGGGCAGTGGTAAGGGTGCCCAATCTCAATAGTGGGTAAGGGCCAGAAGCCTACTGTGGTTCATATCCTGCTGGACTGACTTGTGAATTCATTATTTTGAACCTGGGACCCTGTATTATCAGTTTGCATTAGACCCTGCCTGTTAAGTTGCTGCTCTTGTTGGATAAACAGATGAAAATGGTCTGTTATGTGCCTGGTTTCTATCATGCATATAAAATGATAGTCCTGGGTAGGAAATATAGAATAAGGGTAAGTTACTTGCCTTGCACATGGCAGATCCAATATCACACATGGTCCCTTGAGCCCCATCAGGAATGATTCCAGAGCATAGAGTCAGGAGTAAGTGTTGAGAACTGCTGGGTGTGGCCCCTAAACACAGACCAAAAATTAAATAAATAGAAAAAATAAGCTGAGAGTTCCTGTACTCTGAGCAGAGTTAATCCAACTTTCACTGTGATTTACAGACATTCTTTCCCAACTCTAGACCTGCTTCTGAAAGACATGTGTAAGGTACAGGTTCTGCTTGTCCTCTGGTGTGATCCAAAGCTGGCCACAATCAAGCCAAGGATAACAGACTCTGCTCAGGCCTCACCAGACAGGGTACATACAACTCTGAGTGCCAGACTTTATTTTAGACCTTGACTGGAGACATTTATGGGAAGTAGGTGGTGGGATCCTGGGCTCATGGGTCAGGAAGAGCAGGAGTGGGAAGAGCCCTTGTTTTCTCCTTACTGCCTCTAGCTAAAGCTCCCTGTGGGTAATCAATGGAAAGTTGCTGAAGAGAGAGGAATAATAGCGAACTTTCAGTGAACACTTAACACAGGCTGCTAAGGTTGAAAATACAAGTTCTTGTTTAAACCCCACATGGCCTGATGGAGGAGGTATTAGAAGAATAATCGATAAAATACTATAAATTTGGGGTCAGAGCAGTGACACAGTGGTAGGGTGTTTGCCTTGTACGCTGCAGATCTAGGACAGACTGCCGTTTGATCTCCTGGCATCCCATATGGTCCCCCAAGCTAGGAGTGATTTCTGAGCACAAAGATAGGAATAACCTCTGAGCATCACTGGGTGTGACCCAATAAACAAACAAAAAAATTCTATAAATTTGATAAGGTGTTCATTCTCTTAATGAAGAAACTCATTTTAGAAGAAACCCAATCTCTCCACAATCACCCATTGAGTCAGTGGTATCCCCGCCCTGGTGGGACAACTATGGCATTGGCATTCCTTGAGAGAGTCCATTTGACACTTGTCTCTGCAACCCTGCCACCCCAGCCACCACTGACATGCTTTCCCTCATCCTAACTTGTAGTTTCTAGGCTTCTGGAGGCCTACAGTACATAATTCTCTGTGTTGTCTTCTACTTGGGACAGTTTAATTTCCTTTCATCCCCTCCACCCCCACTTGCCCACTGTTGATTTTCTCCAGGTGTAATGACTACTTGTTGTTGAGAAGAATCCCATGAGCAGGGGATACCAAATTTAAAGAAGCATTCTGCTCTTTGAAAATGACATCATTTGGGGGTAGAAATGTGTTACACCTGGCAGGACTCAGAGGATATTTATGACTCTCCTTAGGAGTGAAACTGGCAGTGCTCAGGGACCATAAGCAGTGCTGGGAATCCAACCAGCACTTCTGGATTGCAAGGCCTCTATACTCTCTCTCTCTCCAGCCACTCCTAATGACATCTGAGTAAGAGTAAGTCCCCAAAGAACACTGCTTTCTGGTCCAGAGCTGACTCTCCTTCCCTGGGGACTACTTCAGGATGATTCACTCGTTTTCTTTTGATTTGGGGAGCTATGGCTGAAGAGATAGCACAACAAATAAGAAGCTTGGCCTGTCCATGGACAACCTTGGTTCTATCCCCAACATCCCATATGGTGCTCTAAGCATGGCCAAGAGTAATCCTTAATGCAGAGCCAGGAATAAGCTCTGAGCAAGCTTGAAGTGGCCCAAGAACCCAAAATAGAGAAAAGAGAAACAGAATGTGATAGGCATGCATTTGGAAGGTAAGTAGGATAGGCTTGTTGGGGAGGGAGAGTAGGCTAAGATTGAGGAGCTGAGGATGGGCCAGAGCTGGTCACTGGGCCCTACATAAAAATTCTTCCAGCATCTGTCCACTTGGGTTTGCTGAGAGGTGGAAGGTTAGGCAGATTGAACAGCTCCTGTGCTGTTCAAAGTTCTGGAACAATTACTCGGTGCCTGATACCTCCCATGGCCTGTCACATTCAGTCCTCACACACCCTATGTCGTCATGATTTGACATGTCAGAGATATACTGAAGGTATAAGTGGTACATGTGTATCTCAGAGCCCCACAGCTGACACAGGAGCCCAAGTCCTTCTGACTGCGGAGCTGTGCTCAGAACCCTCCGATGGCATTCCATACTGCTCCAGCTGTCCTGGAGACATAGAAGGTGGGGTGTTTTTCCAAACTGGACAGAGCACACCAAACCTTAGGCCTGTTCCTAGCAAGTCATGCTCTGTAGCCCCCTCACACCCTGACAGAAGAGGTGGGGCTTGGGACCAGGCTGGGCTTGAACTGGGAGAAGAGGGGCAGAAGCTCACCCTGAAACTGCCATAGAGCCAGAGCATCCCAGTTCCTCCTGAAACCTGCAGGAGCCAGATGGTACATGAGACCAGGTAGGGAACTCTGGCTCAAGGTGCTCTTCCCACTGGTGGAGGAGCTGCCATGATTGGCAGTCAAGCACACTGAAGAGAATACAGTGTCACTCAAAGAATAAACAAAGGGATAGGTCCAGTTGGCAGAGGGAGTGAAGGGAAGGCCAGAGCTCTGGCACCCCTGGGATCAAGGCCAGCTTGGAACAGGAGAAAACAAGGGGTGGTACAGGAAGCCCTGACCCCAGGGTGTTAGTGTGGGGGTTAACAAATGGTTAGAGAAAAAGAGTGAAACCATACTCTTCAGGAAAATTATCTTCCCCCGGGGTAATGAATGGGCCTTAGAGGGTTGCCCCCAATCCCTTATTAACTTCCAAATGGGTCTTATATGTAGATATTTGCAAAATCACTGAGAAAGACCAGAGAGATAGCTTGAGGGTCATGGTACTTAATTTGACCTTTCATGGCCCTCTGAGCACTGTTGGATACCCAACATTCCCTGATCTCCCAAAACAATGCTGGGGTCACTTCTGGGATACTCAGTCACCTGGGTCAGTGGTTCAAGGTGAGAATGTGTGATACCTGAGCCCAGTAGTGCCCAGAATCATCAAGGCAGTGCTGAGAGGGCCTCCACACCCAGAAACACTTGGGGATGCCATAGGATCAAAGTCAGGTCAGTTGCATGCCAGGCAAACACCCCTCCTATTTCCTGACTCCCCCAGTTCCAAGCATAGGCCCTTCCAACCTAGTAGGCTAAGTACTACTATTGCCTAAAGATTCAGCACTGGGAACCCCCCAAAAAAGCACTAAGAAAGAGCCTCAGAATTTCCAGTCTCTGGAGACACTCTGTTAGCTGTGACAGGAAGCATTTGATTTTCGACCTCGCAAATGTTGGCAGATAAATAATTCGGCTTCCAGGGGAAATGATCGTGCCCACTCCCAGAGCCAGTGAAGGCTGTTCAGCATCCTCTTGTCTGCCTTGATTATATACTTACACATCTGCCTCCAACAGAGTTCATATGGCCTTGAAAGGGGGTCTGTGTCCTACCCACATTCCTGTCTCTGACCCCTAGTGTGGGCTGTTCATGGAGCTTTAAAATAAGTGAACGGATGATTAAGAAGAAAATGCTTTGAGCGAGTACCCAGCTTCTGAGGCAACGGTCTGACAGTGTGCGTGGGAGTGGATCCGGCACCCCCGGAGCTGGTGTGTTGAATAATTGAGTGAGGAATGCTTGCAGCGGAGCCAGTGGGGGATTCTTCAGACCTAACTGATGAAGGATAGATTTGGGTGGGGAAGGGCAAGGCCCAGGCCCTTCTTAGCATCATCCTTGAGGAGGATGAACCCAAGGAGAGGATAGATTTAGGTGCAAGCACCATCTGGGTAGGAGGCAGACAGAGCAGTGCATGCAGAGTGGGGAGTACCAGGAAGGACCATTGTGAATAGCTGTCATTGGGAGCAGAACTTGAAAAGAGACTGAAAGTCCATTTGGTCATTTGACATGTATCATTGGCACAGGGAGGAGGTAGATTTTTTTTTTAGGCATGAAGCCAGGGCCTGGGAGAGCATGAGAGTTGCTGGGGATGAGGACAAGGCCATCTAACGTACGGTCTTGAGCAGCCCATTCCCCCAACATGTCAACTGAGTGAGGTGCCCTTAAGTGGCTCCCAGCTCAGAAAATTGGGGAGCTGCTTGAAACAGGAGAGAAAGTATCAACCCCATCCTGAATGCTCTGCCCTGAGAAGGGGCTTCTTAGGAGGGACTTTGCCCAAGAATCCTGGAACTGTTCCCACTAACCAGGGACTGAGTTGGTCACTTGAGGAAGAGCCTGAGTGAGAACAGAGCTAGACAGGGGCTAGGCAGAGAGGGACTGGTTTGGGTGTGATCCCAAATTGAATGAGGAGGAAAGGAACCAGCACAGCTGCAGTGTCCCCAAGATCTGAGTCTTCCTCTTGCTGGTCTGGGCCTGGGCCTGGGCCTGGACAATGAGTTCAAAGGAGATATATGCTGACCACTCCTCAGCAATATGGTCTCTGCAGTAGGTTCAGGCCAAGCATGTATCCTCTTGGAGAAGAGAGGGGAGGAAAGGGAAAGGGAGGAAAAGGGAAGGGAAAGAGAAGAGAAGAGGAGGGGAGGGAAGTGGAGGACAGAAAGGCAAGGGAGAGGAGGAGGGGAGGTGAGAGGAAGATAATGGAGAGGAAGGGAAGGGAGGGAAGAGGAGAGGAAGGGAGGTGAGAGGAAAAGAGAGACTCCTTACCAAGACCACCCAGGACACAATTTCATTGGAAAGATATTCTTGGCCATCCTGTTACTGGGACAGAGGACTGTGCTCAGTGCTACTCTCACACTGCAGTCCAAGTCACCTGGAAACCTATCCCTGGTTCACAGGGTCACAGGGCAGTGGGCAGCAGAGGGTCACATTTATGGCATAGCATCATGGAGATTGCTGGCTGCATGATCCAGACAGCAAACTGCCAGCAAATGCAGTTCCCAGACACCAGCACATCACACATACACACACATTGCAATTTAAAAAGTCCTTCTTGGAGCAGTTATACACACACATTGCAATTTAAAATGTCTTTTTTGGAGCAGTTACTTAAGTCTCTCAAAGTAGTGCTATAGGTGCAGCTGAGGTAGGTGACCTTCCCAAGGTTAGGTCTTTTTGCTCAGGTCCATGTGCTATTGTACAATGTGGCTGTAGAGCCCTGCAGCTGTTTCCTCCAGGACATCAGGAGAATCTTTCCTGCTCTGGCTCTGAACTGCAAACCTGGAACTCACCTGATTTGTCTAGGTCTACCCAAGATAGTTTCCTTCCTGCTTAATGCAAAGTGGACAGAACTTGGATTTCACAATCTCTGCAACACCAACCAAAAATTCCTTCACTTTTGTCATATCGCATCATCTAATCATGATGATCATGTCTGAACAGGTTCATAGTTATCCTGACTCAAGCCCAAGATAGGAGCAGAGAGCCTGATGGGAGTGAACCAATAGCTGGATTTCTTGTGGTCATCTTTAACATTTTGACTCCCTGTGCTAACCTTGCAAAGAGAGTTTTACAGGCACAAACATGGTCAATCCTTGAACAAATCTCCAACACAGTTCCTATTGTCGCCACCTCAGAATGAGCAAACCAGGGCAGAGAGAGTCCACAGTGGGCTCAAGAGGCCCCTTTCGCTCAGGAGAATCAGAACTTTGGCAAAGTCCCAGTTCTGAGCCAGGAGCCCTCTGCAGACAGGGAGGAGATGGGAGAGGAGCCACCAAAGTTCCCAGGGCTGGCTGGGAACATGTTACACGTTGCTATGGAAACCCTGCATGATGCGCCCCTGAAAGAGCTGTTTGATAATGTTCTCAGAGCAGCGTATTCAGGCTCATAGCAGCACCAACACTCGCTCACACTCTGCCTTGGTATTATCCACAGTGGCAGGCACAAGGCAATGACACTGTAGGCTGGGGGTGGAGGTGGGGGAAGTCCCCTAGGAAAGGGAGACTCTTACTGGCACCTAATCAAGGGGTGCAGCCTGTCTCCACTCACTCTCATTCCTCCACTGTGCCTTTATTCTGGTTAATCTCTTCCTTGTCCTTCCCAGGGCCTTCTCCCAAAGCCATCTTGCTGCCTTTGCTAGGCAGAGGACAAAGGCATAGATAGTGTAGAATTCATCAGTCAAGCCAGGTGGGCTCAGGAAGCCTTCCCCACATGCTCACTGAGCCCCTTTGATGAGTTGTGGGTCACGTCATGCCATAGACGCCTGCACACTTGTTCCAGATCTTATAACCAGGGTTAGGTTTGCTGATGAGCAAGGCAGGAGGTATGGGGTCACAGTTACAGTGACTCAGCAATCACAACTGCCATCTAGTGTGACTTCTTGCCAGTGCTCCCACCCCTTCAGCCCACAAAATGTTTTGTACACACAATGTCTGATTGCTTGTCTGTCAACTCTCAATGAGCAGCTATTGGACCGTGCTTTGGATCCACATTAGACAGGCAAAGGCTTAGACAGTGTCCCTGCTGGGATAAAGCTTACATAGTAGGGGGTTGGGAGCAAGGGCAGACAATAAATCAGAGGGTAAAATACCCAGCTGTATGCATCACACAAAAAATTCAAGAGAGGGCCGGAGAGATAGCATGAAGGTAGAGCATTTGCCTTGCATGTAGAAGGACAGTGGTTCAAATCCCGGCATGCCATATGGTTCCCCGAGCCTGCTAGGAGTGATTTCTGAGCGTAGAGTGAGAAGTAAGCCCTGAATGCTGCCCAGTGTGACCCAAAAACTTAAAAAAATTCTTTTTCAAGAGAACAATATTGCAGAGAAGGCCTGGGAAGCTTTCTGATTTTTGTGCCTGTAGGTAGGGTAGGGGGTGTTTAGGGATGAGGTTCTAGTGAAGCAGATAGATATCTGAATAAAGAGTGGTCCCAGAGGTAGAGGCAGGAAATGACTTGGACAGGAAAACAGGCTAGTACAACAGTGAGGGGAACAGATTGGCTGAATAGATTTTGGAGGTATTAGAAAGAATTGAATTTTATTTGAATAGGGAAGAGAAGTCTTTGAAGTGAGGTAAAGAGGAGATAGGACTTATCATCTGTCTCAAAGGTGTTCCAGGATGCTGTGTGAAGAATGGTGGTGGCAGGAACAAGAGCAAAGTTGGCATCCATTAGATTTACAGTGACTTCAAGGATGAGGGATGGGATGTTGGTGGCACAGGCTGTGGATGTGACCTGCAGCTAGACTGCAGGTCATCCAGATGTGACATACAGTCAACTGAGTTGATGATGTCTTGGATATAGGCCTGGGGAAAAAGATTCTGGAACATTCCCAGGCTTTAAGGTGAGCATAGGGCACAGAGATTTCCTTCCTATGGCAGCTCTGAAGTATACTGTCATCTGCACGTCATCATCAGCTCAGTCACTGGTTCACTCCTGTGGCAAGGACACCCCTAAAAGACACAGAGGCAGAGATGGAAAGGCTGCTGCTCAGGGCGGGAGAAGCAGGAGGTGGAGGAAGGAGCTGGCGGTCTATGGTTTGGAGTTTCCATTATGTGAGATGAAAAGCATTCCATGGGTAAATGATAGTAGAACTATAATTCACCCAGGCTCATGTACTTAATACCACTCATCTCTGACTTAGAAATGGTCATGATGATCTCTTGAATGCTCTGTGTGTTTTTCCCCATGGCTAAAAAAGAGACAGGCAGAAAAAGAAACAGATTAGAGATCACTGTTTATAAGAGGTTAAGTCATATTCTGGATAGGGCCCTGTCAGCTCCAAATCTGGTGTGTATTCCTGCTCCAGGAATACAGGATCCTGTGTTCTCAGGGGCTCCCCCCACCATGTACCCAGGCCCCAGAGGAAGATGCCCTGGATGGTTTGACATCCGTCGCCAGGACTTTGGAGATGGGAGGCTAGAAAGCAGGCATAGTCCTATACTTTATTTTGTCTGTTAATAGTGTTGGCCTATCCAGAGCAGTTCTTGTGGAAGATGACTGGAAAAACAATGAGAGTTTTGAGCACTCCCACAAACATGTGTGCTGGGTCCTAGCCTGCAGCTACTGTTCATAGGTGCATCCCCCAGGAGCCAGACACTTCCATCACTCCATTCCACAGGTGGGAAGACTGAAGCTTACTAATGTAGGTGTCTGCACCCAGGCTCCCCCAGTAAGTGGGAATTGATCTCTAGAGGTTGGCCCTCCATCCTGCAGAAACCTTCTAGCAATGACCCAGGTTAAATGAGGAGGCTAATTAAGGAGGTGAACCCAGCTGCTCCTGGGTGTGCTATATTTTGGGGCCAACTCAAAGGGACACAGAGTAATTATTTCCTGGAATGAGCTGCTCCAGCAAAGGCCCCGAGTTGCTGCACACTCTGCCTCCTGCCTGGAGCTTCTGCTCCCCACAAGCCACTGCAAGGCCAGCGCACTCCCGCCCCGCCCCTCTCAGGCGGTGCCTCACAGGGGAAAACAAGATAAAACCAAATCAAGCTGAGCTTCTAATTCACATTCCATCTCCGGCAGCTCCTTGATGATAAGCAATTTTGGAATTGGAAATGAGGCAGGAGGGAGGCGGATGAAGAGCCTGTCCCCACGTGGGACTGTCCTCTCTGGCCTTCTGGGCGGGTGGCAGGAGACAGCGCCCAGCGGGCTGAGCAACTCCTTTGCTCTTCCCATTTGTTCAAGTTGTTTCTGCTAATCCCTAATAGACATTACACACTTGTGCATTTTCAACTGTACATTTCAGTGGCATTAAATGGTTCGACCCTCAACAACTCAATCTCCAGAACTTTTGCATTTTCCCAGCTGAAACTGTGTCCCCATTGGATACAACAGCCCATGCCTCCCTCCCACCTGCCTCTGGCAGCTTGCTGTTCCACTCTGCCTCATGGATGACTTCCATTACTCCAGAAGTAGCATTTGACAATATTTGTTTTTTGTGATGGGTATGTTTCACTTAGAATGATGTCCCTATGGTTTATTTGTCCTAAAGCAGAGTGCAAACATCTGTTCTTTGTAAGGCTGAATAATATTCCATTAAATGGATTTGCCACAGTGTGTCTGTCCATTCTTCTATCTACAGACACTTACATGAACACATCTACCTTTTGGCAGGGGTGGCTAACCCCCGTGACCAGTCTCCTTCTATTCTACCCCAGGCCTGTCCAGGAATATCATCAGGATAACTTGATGCCTCAGTACCCGTCCCAGAGTACCACCTTGCTCAGTACCCCCGGTACCTTTTCTAGATTCACTGAGGCCCTACAGATACCCATGCATGCCTATTGTGGCTCAGCTGGGAAAGATGGTCAAATGTAGCAGCTTGAATCTGGGCTGCATGATGTGCCAGTTGATGTCTACTGGCAAAGTATTTCATATCTATGGGTTTAGTTTCTTCATCAATGGAATGGGGACCACTACAGTACCCCTCTTTACAACCAAAGCTTGAATTCCCACTTGCCTCTTTTCTTACTGGACCTCAAGCAGGTTGCTTGCTGACTGTGTATGTCCCAGCTTGGTCCTTACCCTAATCTTGCCTCATGCATATGAAATGTGCTCAGTGTAGCATTTGGCCCCCAGGATTGCGCAATGAGCAACAGTCCAAAGAGTTTTTCTTTCTTAATTCTCTTTACTCTTACTAAATTTCATATTAGTGGGATTTATCAATTCCATGTAAATTTTAAAATGTATTAGAGAATTATTCATAATATTAATTTTAATATATATACCTACAAAAAGAAGACATTTTTTTCAATTTTTATAAACACTGTGGTTACAAGATTATTCATAATTCAACTGTTTTTTTTCCACAGATAGTTCATGATTGAGTTACAATCATGAACAAAACCTTCAACAATGCACTTTCTTTTGGGGGGAGCATGTTTGGGTCACATCCAGCGGCACTCAGGGGTTACTCCTGGCTCTGTGCTCAAAAATAGCTCCTGGCAAGCTCGGGGGGGGGGGCATATGAGATGCCGAGAATTAAACGGGGGTCCATCCAAGATCGGACACTTGCAAGGCAAACGCCTTACTGCTGTGCTCTATCACTTCCGCCACTGGTGCACATTTTCTGCCACCAATGTTCCCAGTTTCACTTTCACCCTTCTCGATACCCTCCCCACTTTCTGTCTCTGGGACATACATTCCTCTCTCTCTCTTTTTTTTTCTCTCTCTCTCTCTTTCTCTCTCTCTCTCCTCTTTTTTCTTTTAGACACTTTGATTTGCAGTATAGTACACATTTCCTGCCACAATTTACCCAGTTTCCCTCCCTCCCCTGCCCCCCTCTGGAATGGCATTTTACTTCTTTTTTCTCACACTTGCTCTGTCTCCCTTGCTTGCTCTCTCTGTCTTCTTTTTTGACACTGTGGTTTGGATGTGCCCTGCCCCACCACACCCCTGCCCCGCTAGATCATGCATACAGGGAATTAATTTATCTAGCCCAGGACACAGAGTGGGATCTCAGGCAAGTCTCCTGTTAGACATAGACATTTTGAATATGAAAATTGGTAGGTTGTCCTCACTGGGCAAAAAGAACTTAGGGATCCAAACTTGATATCATAAATTTGTAAGTCCTATTTGTCTGGGAGCGAGTCTATATTTTTGGGTTATTTTAAAAGGTCCCTCATCCCAAAAAGGTAAAGACATACTTGGGTTCTAAATCTACAGACTGTAAAAGGAGTCAGGAATTTTATAAGCCTTATCAAAGCAGAGATGGAGTGGTGGTAAAGACTTTGAGAGTGGTAGACTCCTGGTTCAGTTCAGATGTAGTCAGCCTGGGCCAGAACCCTGAACAATGTCTGGAAGCCTGTGGGAGAAACTTATTCTGACTATAAAGATGACACTTCAGAGACCGCCAAATGGTAGGCAGTTCCTGGCTACCAAAAGACAACAACATTTCTAGGGCTCAGCAAATGAAAATTTATTTTCAGCTTATCTTTTCTGGGTTCAGTTTGGTGGGGGGATATTTCTCCTTTATGCTGTAGTTTAGGGAGACCCACTAAACCCTGTGTCTGTTTGCTCCAACTACCTGATGTTGGAAGAACACGGAGGCAGTGGCACAGAGAGATGAAAGGGTCAATTGGAAGGGTCAGTTGGCTGTGAACAGAATTCTTCAGCTTCTGCACACCTGAAGACTGGCACTTCTATGTGGACTAATAATTGAAGTAAGATGGCGTGGTCACGTGTTCCATCACATGTCCATGTTCTGTCAGTGGGAACCCAACAAAGATGTCTAGGAATGTTGTCTAGCTGTGTACCTCAAAGGAAGACATCTTCTGATGAGCATCTAGCTTTTGTTTGTATTGCTCCATATTGCCATTCTGCAAATGTTTTCTGATGTCTCCTAACCTAGGGCCTGGTGAAGGAGATCCTTAACCCTAGGTCAAGTGGATTAGTGAGGGGTTTGCCCTAGTGAACCTTGAACAATCAACTGCACAAAAAGAGAAGTGTGTTGAGCTGTTCTTCCAGAATATATGAATTCCTTTCTCTCTGTGCATCTAGTAAAGTTATTGAGTCTGCTGTGCGCTGGCTGCTGTGCTGTGGGCTGGAACCCACCAGTAAAAGCATGTTCTCCATTCTCATGGAGCACACATTCATGTGGGAGGAGAGATAATCAACAACAAATTAATTAAGGAACCATTAAATGTTCACAGGTTGCTGACAGTGATCTGAAGGTAACATAAAAAGTGGTGAGACAGGGTATAATTGAGGTTGCATTAAATGTCAGGGTTTGACATGCTGAAGAAGGGGCATTTGAGCTGAGAACTGATGGGTGAGTATGAATGAACCATGCAAAGTAGCAGCCAGAGCACTTCTGGAGCTAAGAAGTTGTGCCCAGCACTGGAGCAGAAAGAACAAGGTGGTGGTGGTAGGGTGTGTATATGAGGGTAGTTACTCAGATATGACATTGCTCTGCTACTCTCCTGGTGAATCCTTTGTTCTCTTCATTCAATGGCTCTGCTCCTTTTATCTTGAATTCTCCATGGCATTCCCCAAGTGGTGATCATGTAGCCATTCTCTCGTGGGCAAGCGCTTTATGGGCACTGTGCTCCCCTGGTTCATCCACTCTTCTTTGCATGCATTTCCTCCCTCTGCTCTTCTAACTCTCAGTGTTCCCTCTGCTTCTACTTCATGTGATGTGTCTTCTGGCTCATGAGTGCAAGCATGCCAGCCTCCCAGGAGAAGAGGAAGCTTCAGGAAGTGACATTTGAGAGGAGGTAACATGCCTGAGAAGTCTTGCAGAATTGAATGGGATGTTTCCACATGGGTGGAGAGGGTTGAGCACTTCAGAGGAGTCCACAAAGGCATTGGAGCATGAAGGGTCATCAGGCCTTTCTAGAGGTCAGAGAAAGAGAGGGATGGAAGTGTATGTGCTATAGGGGAGAAAAACCTGTACTGATAGAGATGTTCAGAATGCGAAGGACACAGAACAACTCTAAGAGGCCAGTTGTTTGCTCTGACAGAATCAAGGAGCCATGGTTTTAAAGCTTGGTTTGGCAGGTAGTAAAGTTCATTCTGGAATTATCTTCTTTGGTGCTATGCCCAGCAGGCTGTCCCACATCAGCATCCACATGATACACCACTTCCCTGGAGCACGTGTGCATGGATCTATATATGTATGCCATGAAGGGAGAAATAGAAGTTTGGGGTTGCTGGAATATTGAATTTGAGTGGGGACAATGAGGGCTCAAATTGGGCCTGTGCATGCTTTCTGGACCTCAGCAATGTTCCATGGTGTTTGAATCTGTGAGGAGGATCTACCACAGGTTCTTCAGAAGAAAAGTGGCCTGGGCCCATCAGCTGTTTCAAGGATGGGTTGGACCTGGAAAGTCTAGAGACAGACGTAAGTCCCTCATAGAAGGAGGTTGGGGTTGTGGGATATAATCTAGGTCTCAGCAGTGAGGCTGGAAGGAAACAGAGTGGAAAGAGGATAGGCACAACCAACCAAGGACTCAGAATACCACATTGAGGTTTAGTCCTGGGCAGTCACTCCAAGCCTAGTCACAGATGCCAGGGCAAAGGGCTAGGTTGGAGGTACCAGTCAAATGTTGGTGCAGAGGAGCAGCAGCTTCCGTAGGGAAAGTTAAACACAGTAGCGAATGGGGGAATGCTATCAAAATAAAGAGCTGTGCCGGGGCTTTGCTAGTAGATGAATTCAAGAATCATGATGTGAAAAATAAGATTATGGGAATAAAAGCAGGAAACATAGTCTTTTTTGTTTGTTTGTTTGTTTGGGCCACACCCATTTGATGCTCAGGGGTTACTCCTGGCTAAGCACTCAGAAATTGCCCCTGGCTTGGGGGGACCATATGGGACACTGGGGGATCGAACCACAGTCCTTCCTCGGCTAGCACTTGCAAGGCAGACACCTTACCTCTAGCACCACCTTGCCGGCCCCGAAACATAGTCTTTTTTTTTAATCATGGGCAGCGCTATCCTCCTGCCAACACTGCTCTGAAGGCCTCTTTCAAACACCCCTTCAGGGGCCGGAGCAATGATAGTACAACAGGTAGAGCATTTGCCGTGCACATGGCCAACCTGGGTTCAATCCCCAGCATCCCATGTGTTCCCTTGAACATGGCCAGAAATAATCCCTGAGTGCAGGGCCAGGACTAATCCCTGAGCACCACTGAGTGTGGCCCTAAACAAAGCAAGCAAAACAAAATCCCCTCCAGGTCATTCATTCTTGTCTTTGTCCAACTCATGACAACAACTGAGTAAAGGGCCCAGTTCCTGAATTAGGAACACCCAGATCCTGAGCTTCAATGATATGTGTAGGTCTCAGGAACCTTGGGGCTGGACAGAAATGATTTCTTAGGCTTTGAAGGCCAGGAGGACTTCAGGGGCAGCAGTGGCCGCTCTTGGCTCAGTTAGCTTCATGTCAGTTCAAGGGATGCAACCTGCCTGAAGAGTCAAAGACGGCTTCCCCGATGCCAGCTTCAGCCCATCTGCTCTCTTGCTACTGTGTCCAGTTTCTCTTTATTCATCTCTGGCCTCCTCACACCGTCATGACATCTTATCCCCAGGAGCTCCAGGAACTTAGAGGCAATTGCATTGCCAATTTTATATGCTGGCGCAGTGCTAAGGCTTTTGTCTGGTTCATTGTACTCAGTTCTCATAAAGCTTTTCAAGCTGGGTATAGTTGTTACCCATTTTATGGGGGAACAACCTGAGGAATAGTGAAATGAAGGAATTTTCTTCTTAAATGTTAGAGTGAAGACTGGGCCTAACCAATCACCCTAACATTGGATTATCCTTTTCCTAGGTTACCTGGGAACTGAGGCTCAGGTAGTGTTCACACATTGGCCAAAGGACTTCAGAAATGTACTTCTAGCTGTGATGCTCTGAGTCTTCTGGACCCCAACCCTGTTTACTACTGAGCACAAAGGCTGAACCTGAAACTTATCTGTGAAGCCTCCCCCAGTACCATTTGCTTCACTGGGTGCTGTGCCTGGGGGTCAAGAGCTTTAGCAAAGGTTTCATGTGGTCTTGATGGGTATGTGATGGGGAGGACACTATAACCCTGGATGCTTAGGATATGCCTGTGATAACAGTTATAAAGCACCAAGTAAATCATTATTTTGGGACATAAGCATGGGTGGCTTGTTTGTATGTGTGGGAGTATGTGTTGTATCTGTTGTCATATGTGTGAAGGCAAGAGCCATGTGCGGATGCGATCTGGGTTTGTTTATATACAAGATGTCTGTGAATGAACAAGAATATGATATGTGTGTGCGCACACACACACACACACACACACACACGTCTCTATTCTTCTGTTCACAGAATTCTTCTGTTTGGATTTGTGGACACTGAATACCTGTATCACATGAAGAGATTGTGGGGTTCCCCCAAAGTGAGGAGTTTCTCCAGGCAGAACTCAATATACATCCTGCTTCTGTGACTCAGAGCCCGAGATCATGCTTTCCCTAGCACAGGAAGTTTTTACAGAGGTTTGGCGGAGACAGGACTCTGAGATGAGTAAACATGTGTGCAGGCAAGATGCCAGGTCTCCACTTTACCATTGCTCTGAAGTCTCAAAGTTGTAAAACATTTCCATGCACTTACTCGAGTTCAATTCAGGGGATCTGTGGAAGAGATGGAGCCTGGAAGCTACTTTGCTGCCTGTGAAAGAGCTTGACAACCCTATCCTTGCTCAGTAATGCAGCAGCTAAGGAAGAAGGCACTTCTAGAAGTCAGGGTTCCCTCTCAGCTCCCCAGTTCCTGATTATTGAATAAAGCAAATTACCTTCCCTACACTTCAGCTTCTTTATTTGCCAAATGGAAATAATGCCTCCCAGTGTGGGTAAAATCAGATAAGATTCGATGCACAGTTAGTCCATAGAAAGCATCAGTGAAGGATGAGGCTCATGCTGAAGAAGAAAGCGAGATGTCACAGGCAACTGGTAGCAGCTCATTAACCAGTCTTTGGAAGTTGCTGTATCTACTATACTTGGCAGAAGGTTCAAGAAGTAGGTGGATGATCATGGTTGGAAGTCTCAGTTGAGCTCTTTCCTCTCTGAGCCCCTCTGCCTTCTTAGAGAGAGAAGCCTAGAACCAGAGCCTTTGGGATGTAGGCTTGAAGAATAAGTAGGAGTTTATAGAGAAAGAAATTTGATATTTGGATTATCAGTAATGAAGCAGACAAGAATTGGTGGTGAGAAAAAGATAAGGCAGAAAGTAACCACAATGTTCATCACAGAAAGGAGTGTCTGTGGGAGCTAAGGACTTGAGTGATCCCAATAGCATTGGGAAGGACGTCAGAGCTTTTTCTTTCTTTTTATTTTCACTAATTTTTAAACAGTTATTTTTATTTTATGCACAAATCACATTAAAAGTCAGGTCTTTGCTGGTGTGGTGTGGTAGCAGGAAACCCACTTTGGCAGACATGTGGCAGTTGAGGTGCATTAGGCACAATCCTGGTGAACTTGCCATTCTCCAATCTGGCCCTGATGTCTATCAGGAAGTGACCTGGAGATCAGAGTTCACACAGAAATCCAGAGAGAACTAAGGTCTTCGAATGACAAGGCAGGAGAGGGTGAATTATGATTTATGGAGGACAGGGAAGACATTTATGGAGACAGAGGAGGCCAGGCTTGACACTCCCAGAAGTCAATACCCAGCCACAAGAAATGCCCAGGAGATGAAATGGGTCACAGCTCAGAAAGAGACTGAATCTGGGCTAATGGTACAACTTGCATGAATAGATTCACTGTGGTTTGCTCTGCTCAGCACTGCTTCACAGACACCTAAAGGGGAAACTGTGATTCTGCTTAGTAAGTTTGGAGACTGGGTCTGGGAATTGGTATCATGATGAAATTCACACATGTTCAAAACTGTTTGGAAATTTTGGCAAGCTAGTAGAACTGTACAAAACTGAGACTCACCTCCCCTCACAGAAAACAAAACATGCATCTATACGACAGTTTCCAAAAACTGGCATGACGCGAGAAGCTGCATTTGCATAAAGAAAGGTGCTAGAAAACATCCATTATTTCATCAGCAATGCCACTAAGCATCACACCCTATGAGAGGGAGAACAGCTGCAATTCAAAGCCTTGCTAGTACTTGGAAAAGCTGTAGCCCATATAGGGAACCTTTGTCCTAGGATACCATTACTAGTGTGACCAATGAAGGATCCTTTGAAGAATTATTACTTCTGGATGCAGAGATACCAGGCCACCTGGTCAGCAGAGAGAGGTCAGAAAGGGCATAAATATGATAGAAATCAACCAAGGAGGTAGGCCTGGCAGTTGGAACCCCTCATATCTTTGTTTACAGGGGTGCTAGAGGTGATGAGGCAGCCCAAGGGACTACAATCTAAGGAAGCATAGCTTGAGTCCCCATGCCTGGGAAGGAACTTACAATTTGATCATTTGGAGAAAACCTGTTGAGGATGTGGAATGATTCCCAGGCTATGCCGCCACTTTCCATTCTGGTTTCTGAACTGAGAACCCCCTGTCCTGCCCTGGCCAAGATCCTGATAGGTTCCCATTGCTGCCTGACATTAGAATATCTTTTTCATGGAAATTTTAAGAAAAGAGCCAGGTCATGGCTTTCTGCAAGACTATATGGATGTTTCTCAGGGACACAAACTCCAAAAATTGTGGGGTACAGAATTTAAAGAGCTCAGAAGAGAAGTCAGTGTGAGCCAGAGATTATTGGGAAAGCTTTGTCTGAGAAATTGGCATGTAGGAGAGATTGTTTCTAGGGATCTCAGGTCTGGTATCTAGGATGCCTGAATAGGTTTTACTTGCTAGCAGTCCTTCTCTACTTCCTGCTGCCTGGACTCTTATCAAGCTTGGTTTTAAGGTTCCAGTCATTCAACAGGTCAGTGGAGTTAATGAAGCAACAGATCCCCTTAAGATCCTAGACCAACAACCAGAATTATATTCTGAAGTCTGTCATCTTAACATGAGACCAGTGCATCAAGTGGAGGAGAGGGAGTTGTTTAGCTTAACCTAAAGAAATTGACTTGCAGTTTCAAAGAAATGAAGAAACAGGGGAGCCAACTGCAAATGGTAGAGAAAAACAAAATCTCTGGGAAAGAACTAAATGCAGCAAAACTAGGTAACCGACCTCAAAATAATAACCCTAATGGTACTTATTGAAATAAAGGCAGCAATCAATGAACAGAATTTACAGTACAAGTTTCAAACAGAAAGAACAGAGTTAAAGAGCACAGTAGATGAACTGAAAAATACAATAGAGGTCTCAATAGTAGACAATTAGCAGCCAATAGAGACATCGAGCTAGATCTCAGGGCAGTGGACAACATGCAGACAGATCTGTAAGAAGAAATATTTAAAGGTAAAAATAAATAGCCAGAGCAATTATAGGAATGATATCATGAGGAGCAGCATCTGCGTCAGAAGATAGTATATGGAGTAGAAACCTGTTTGAAAGAAAAGTAAACAAGATTTATCTTAACTTTGGGAAGAAAAGAAGGTTATTATTGACCCCAAGGAATAAACAAGTTTCAAATATTTCCCAGGTATTTTCCACTTCCCCAAATAACCGAACTTACAGTTTTTGAAGAAGAAACAGAACATTCTAAGGGGTAGATCATACATTGGAACACGAATTAATTCACATTTAAAAGTAGAAATTATATCAAGTATTTTCCCCTTTGGATAAGATCTTCAAACATATGAATAAGATATCAAACATAAAGAAAATAAATACATAAGCCCAAAACATGCATAGACATTATTGCTATTTAAATTTAAACTGTAATAAAATAATAAAATTAAAAGTAAGGAGTAGTTGCTAAATATAACTAAAGAAAAATGAATCATAAATAAGAGAATACCAATACGATTATCCCCAGATTTCTCAGAGGAAACCTTGCCGGCAAAAAACACTCCACCCTGCAAGATTATCATTCAGAATTGATAGAGAGATGAGGAATTTTACAGACCATCAAATATTAAAGGAATTTATCACTACTAAACCAGTCTTGCAAGAAATAGTAAAGGAACTCCTATAAAATAAAAAGAAATCCCACCTCTAAACAGCAAGACAGCACAGATATACAATGGTAGGGGGGTGGAATAAAATGCAGACCATCAGGATGAGTTTAAGATCAATCTGCCCAATAGTGTATTAGTATAGAACCTTATGATAAGCCTCATGATAACTTTGAAACAAAGATACATCGAAGGAAGATAAAGAATTGGAAAGGGGTTTCAAATATGGCACAAAAAGAAGATGACAAAATACAGAATAGAGAATGTGAGAAAAGCAAGAGAACCGTGACAAACTATATATATAAAACAACCACCTCACAAATCCCACAAATAATGAATGACAATTACTTACCTATCAATACTTATTTTAAATGTAATTGATCTGAATTTACCTGTTAATAGGTATGAAGAGGCTGCATGGATTGGGGGGCGGGGAGCAAAGCCAACTTTATTACTATGCCTACAGGGAACTCACCTCAGCTCTAAAGACAAGCATAGGCTCCAAATAAAAGGCTGGAAGACAATTTTACAACGAAGTGTCATGTAAAATAGCAGGGTAGAGCCATATTTCTCTAGTAGATGGCCATGTAAGGTGATTAAGGGATTCAACATAAATGTTAAATATATATTAGACATTACTTTAATATACCCAAATCATGATACATCAAATGCATAAGCCAGTTATTACTAAAACTAAAGAGTCACACTAATAGTGGAGGATTTTGATACCCACTTCACAACAAGGGGCTTTATTCTTTATTCTATCAGATAGAATAAAGAAATAAAAGGCTTAAATGAAGAACTAGATTACATTGACTTAATAGATATTTTACAGAACATTTTTACTTCCCCAAATAACAGAACTTATACTTTTCCAAGTAGCCACAGAACATTCTTAGTGTTAGATCACACCTTATTTTACCTAAAACAAAGATCATCCCTGGTTACTTTGTATGTTTGTTTACAACTTGGATTTAGCCACAAATAGAGATTGTCTTGTAAACCTGGGTGGGACTCTTTACACTGTCCTTACTGCCCCACTCAGGGGTGGTCTCTGTAATCAATAAAAACAGCAGTTCTGGCAGTTAGTGGGTGGAGATATAAAGTAGAAGACTGCCAGACTATATGTGTTTCACTCTCAGCTTGGTTTGGTTTATTTCATGCGAGATGCTAATTCAGACTCATTCACCTGGGGTTGGAGATACAATACAGGTTGATTTTACACTTAGGGAAAGACCATACTGTGGGACACAAACAAATTAATTAATTCACTTTAAAAGTAGAAATTATATCAAGTAGTTTCCCCTTTGAATAAGACCTTCAAACATGTTGCAAGTAAATAGCAACTTTAACAACAACTATTGGGTCAACAATAAAATTAAAACAAAAATTTAAAAATACCTGGGAATTAAGTAAAGGCACACATTATCAAATATATGAGACACAGTAGCACAGATTGTTCTTTGAAAAGAAACAATTAGAAAACTTAACTAGGCCCACCAAAAAGAAAAAGAGAAAAATCCAATAAATAGAATCAGAAATTAAAGAGGGGAAATGATAAGAAATCATAGAAATATAAATGATTGTACAGATTTATACTTAAAATATACACAATAATAACAAAAAATAAATGGTTTAATGTTTAGAAAGATGCAGCCTACCAAAAGTGAGCCTGAAGTAGAAAACTATCATAAACTTGTAACAAGTAAAGAAATTAATATTGTAACAAAAAATCTCTGCCAATAAAAGCACAAGCTGGCTTTACTCATGAACTATACAAAACTTTGATAGCAGAACATATGCCTATTCTTCTCAAACCTTCCAAATAAAACTGAAGTATAGGAATACTTCCAAACACATATTACGAGGCCAGCATTAGCCTGATACTAAAAACACACAAATCTTCATTAAAAAATTTACTGGCCAATAACCATGATGAGCATAAACACAAAACCTATCAACAAAATACTAACAAAATGAATTGAATGATATATTAAGGGATCATACATCACAGTGTCAGGGATTTATTTCAAAAATTTAACATGTGCAATGATGGATCAACATGTATAAATCAATTAGTATAATGTGCTACATTAACAATAGGAAAATTATTACATCAATATATGCAGAAGAAGCCTTTGACAAGGGTTAGTTCCCATTTATGTCAAGTATTGAATACAACTGGGATAAAAGAAGCACATCTCAATATAGTCAATATCATATACTACAAACCTATAGCTACTATTATCCTAAATGATGAAAAATTGAAAATATTTTTTAAGATCAAGAACAAGACAAAGGTATCTATTCTTACCACTTATATTTACTTTAATATCAGAGGTCTTAGCCAGAGCAATCAGACCACAAGGCATAAAAGAAAGCTGTACTAGAAAAAAAAAAGAAATGAAACTATAATTATTTGAAAATAATATGACAAGATATATAGAATCCCTAAAGGCTCTACTAAAAATCTATTAGAAATACTAAAGAGGAAATTAAAGAAGAAATTTAAAAATACTTTGAAAATAATTAAAGCCAAAAGTGCTAGATTACAAAATCAATATACAAAATTCTGTTGCATTCCCACAGCAAACAACATGAAGAAAAAGAAACTAAAAAAACTATGCCACTTATATTTAATTAAAATTCATAAGTATCTAGGAATAAATTTTTTAAGTTGTGAAAGCCCTCATGACAAAAACAATAATATTGTTAAAAGATATAGAACAAGACACTAAGAAATGAAGTTAGTCCATGCTCATGCATGGGATGAATAAATACCAAAAATATGATGTAGATTTGAAATGCAATGAAGTATTTGGGGGGGGGGGGGATGACCAAACCTGGTGACTCTCAGGCATTACTCCTGGCTATGCACTCAGAAATTGCTCCTGGCGTGGGGACCATCGGGACATGGGGGGATAGAACCTCGGTCCGTCCTAGGCTAGCACGCACAAGGTAGACACCTTACCATTAGCACCACTGCTCCGGCTCCCCCATTGAAGTATTTTAAGGAAATTGAAAAAAACACATTAAAATTTATACAAACAACTAAAGATGCAATATAAGTATAAGGGTTTTGAGAAAAAAAGAAGAAAAATGGAGCTTCATGTTACCTTACTTCAGACTATTTTATAGCCACTGTCATTAAAATAGTATGATACTGGAACAAAAACCACACAAATTAATTGAACAGAATCAAAAGCCCAGAAATGAATGCATTTATATATTGACAATCTATGAGAAATGAATTATGACCATAAAATGGAGAAAGGAAATATCTTTTCCACAGTGCTGCAAAACTGGACAGCCATCTGCGAAAGAATGAAATAATGTCACTTTTTTTCTCAAGGTGAGGTAGAATCATACCTCGCTTGCTCAGGAATGCTTTGGGGAACTGTATGTGATTTTAGGGATTTGAACTCTGGTTGAATGCATGCAAAGAAACTTAATTCCTATGCAACTTTTTTTCTGACTCCCCAAATACATTACCTTAATTCTGGCACAAAAATTAATTTAGAATACATTAAAGAACATTATGAAAAAAAAATCAAAGAAGAAAACTTTGGTAATTTTTTTATGATGTCAACAATAGAGATATCTTTAGGAGCTATACCCTAATGACATAGGAAAATGAAACTTTAAAATAAAACAATTGGGGGTCATATCTCTCCATTTTTTTCAAATAAAAAGTAACTTATGTAGTGAAATAAATTATGAACAGAATAGAGTTACTGAAGAGAAACTATTCATACCTCCTACATCTTATAAGGGTTTTATTTAAGGTATTAAAAAGCACACCCATGCAATTCAGCAATACAAAAACAAGCAACCCAGTTTAAAAAAAACAGGCAGTACCTTAATAGAGAATTCCCCTAAAGAGGACATACAAATGACCAACAGGCACTACTGATATGTTCATCATTGGGCCAGGAGGACTAATCCATGGTAGGAAACTTGCCACAAAGAGCAGGGGGTGCAGTTAGGGCATAATAATAATGTGACAATAATAATAATAGATGGAAATTATCATTCTGGACAAGAACTGTGTGCTGAAAGGTAAGGGAGGTAAAGGGATATGTATGATACCTCTTCAGTAATCATATTGCAAAACAGGGTGTTTAGAAGGGAAGAGGGGAGGAAAGGAGGGAGGGAGGAAGGGAAGGAAGGAGGGCAGAAAGAAAATTGGGGGCATTAGTGGCAGAAAATGTACCCTGGTGAAGGGAAATGTGCTGAACATTGTATGACTGAAACATAATAATGAACAATTTGGTAAGTGTAGCTCATGGTGATTCAATTAAACATTTATTTTAAAAAAAGATGTTCATCATCAATGATTATTAGAAAAATGCAAATCAAAACCACAATGAATAATTGTCTCACACCTGTGAGAATAGCTTTCATCAAACAGCTTACTAACAGGTTCTTCTGAAGATGTGGAGAAAAAGTAAAATATTGGTAGGAATGTAATTTGGTGTAACCATTGGAAAATAATATTGAGCTCCAAAATCTAAAAGTAGGTGCTGGAGAGATAGTACAGAGGGCAATGCATGTGACCACCCCTGCAAAAAAGCTGGCCCAGGATTGATCCCTGACATTCCAATTAGTCCCCTGTGTATTGTCAAGATTGATTCGTGAGCACAGTGCCTGAGGTAAGCCATATAGCAACCATGAACAGTGGATAGGCTCAGATTGGAAGTGTATGTCCCATCTAATCAAGGAGAGGCCTGGCCAGTGGGGCCCTGAAAACTTGTGGGTGGCATACCCATTCAGTGACCCTGAAGTCTGTAACTTTTAGTAGCTGAAAATACGCAAAATCATGTCAGGAGCCAACTTTGCTGTTTGTCATCTCAAGTCAATCGCCCCAATAAGAAGGAGGGAATCTCTATATGAGTTGTTTTTAGTTATACCAGTTTGTTCTCCTTGTGGAAGGGCGAAAATATGTACAGACTAGAAAAGCAGAAATCATTGTGTTCAGCAGTCAGACCCCATAGAAACCCAGTCGAGGGTTACCAGTAAACTTTGTGGTCGTGAATAACTGCCCCAATGTCTCTGGTCATGCTCATCTCAACATGTGAAGACACTAAGATCTCCTGTAATGGAATTAAAGTTGGATTGTGTGAGAATTAAAATCATTAAGTCACTGCATAAACTTTTACTGAGGTGTTATATACATCAGTTACTGTTCTAGGAATCAAGGACAGATATGAATAAAATAAGCCCTTAAATGTTGGTCCTTAAGGAATGTAGTAGCAGGGTGAGACCTGGGAAAAAGATGAATGGGCAAATAAATAATGTCAGATAAGAGGAGAGGAAGTGGAGACAGCAAGTATAAACTCTTTGAATACAGAAATAAACAAAGCCCTTGACATGTAGGGTAGCACATAGTAACTGTACAATAAATGAAGTTTAGAAGCCCAAACAAGTCATGGAAAGGGAATAACTGCTTAGCACATTGGTTATGACTCCCCTCAAAAATTTTAAAAAGATTGAGTAGAAAGGATGGTGCAGAAGTGCCCAGCACAGGGATGCTTGCAGAAGAGTGACAGTTATTTATCCCAGAGTGCATACTGTGTCTCAGTCACATGCACACACACACATGCATATCATGCTACATGCATACACAGATGTGCAGCAACTAGCTCCTCTTTCCATGAAAAAAAATGCCACTGAAAACAAAATACTCCTTCCTGAATCCCACTGTCTTGTATCAACCGTATGGCCATAGTGATGAAACAAGCTACTGATGGCAGATAAGAAATCAAAACATATGGAGGGTGCTCGTCCAGAGAGCTTCAATGACTTTTCATTATAATATGGAAACTAAGATCTCAAATTAAAAATAAAGGAAGGCAGGATGTGGCTTCTGCTGCACTCCAACCACTGAGGAGATTCATTGTCATACAATCACGGAGAATAATATGTTGATTGGCAAGAGCTAGGCTTTGTAGAAGGGGCAAAATTCCCCTTAGCTAATCTACAATGGAATCATTCAATGTCAGGCTCAGCTTTAATAATATTGTTCTGGGCTGAGTTGGATGTAAATATCCCACTCTTCATTTTGTAAGCAATCAAAGGGAAGTTTTATAGATGGGCGAGCATGAACAGTTATAATATCTGTGCCAAAAACACAGAGGCAAAATAAAAATCAAAGAATGCTGTGCCTTAGAAAGACGCTGCTTTGTGCCTTATCTCTCATCTCCTACATCTGTCCAGCAAGTTTTGTATCAGACATATTACAAAAGAAGGCACTTTAAATGCTGCCCTTGACATTATTTAAAAAAATATAGGACTGGCAAATCAGACTGGGAAAAAGAAATAGCAATTAAATCTGGACAATCAGGTAATCAGCTACATCTTCTACAGTGCAGCATCTGTAGTGATGAGGGGAGGAAAGAATCTTTACGAAGCACCCACTATGTGCTGGGTGCTTTGTCTATGTCAGGAGCCTTATCAGTTGCATTCTAATTAGAAATGAGGTACAATGGAGCCAGGAATATCTAGATTTACCACCTACCTCATGTAATTTTCTAGCTCTGTGACTTGAGTAAGTTCTGTAAGCATTCTGTGCCTCAAATTTTTTTTATCTATAAAATGGTTTGGAAGATTGTTTTGAGTAGTAGGTAAAATAAATTTGAGTAAGCCCAGTACACAGATCATATCAGGTGCTCCATAGTGAATATTATAAATCTAACTTATTTAAATGTACAATAGCCCAGTTAGAAGTTAAATTACATACATATAGATGGGAATATATTTCTATATATCATAACCTCCACCTCCATATCTGTGAAGGGTACCTTATTTGTTTCTTGGTGGGCTCTTTTATTTTGGTTTGGGGGCCACACCCAATATTTCCTCAGGATTTACTCCTGATTCTGTATTCAAGGTCACTCCTGGTGGCCCCCTTCGCTATAGGTCTGCTGCGTGCTATCTATTGTACTATCACTCCAAACCCTGAGGTTACTTTATTTGGAAATTAAGATTATAAAGTTAAAATATATATCAATATATACTAATATGTATATACTATATATATGTACAAATATACAGAACCAGATTCAGAGAAAATACCACATGAAGATGAAAATGTGAGGTGATGGCAACTATAAACCATGTAATGCTAGAGAGGGCTAGAAAACCATCAGAGGTAAGGACAGGAAATGTATCTAAGAACTATCCATGGGGGAAAAAATAAAAGAACTATCCATGGGATTATGGCCCTGCTCACAGATTAACAGAAAGATTAATAAACTATCCAGATTATAGAAAGTTGTTGCAACATCCTACAGGTGAAAAGACATCTTAACTTTCATATCAAGGACTGAAGTCCAGAGAGGTAAAGTTTGGAACTCAAGATCACCTCCCCAGAAGAAAGAACTGATATTTGAAGCCAGACCTGTTTGAACTCACCTCTTGCCCACTCTCCACTCACTTGTGTGGGCCTTCCACGAGGCCATGAAACTCATGACAAAAAAGGAGGTGGGTTTGAAAATGAGTCCCCATTTATCACACCCCAGTCCTAGAGGAGTGCCAGGTCAGAGTGGCCTGATTATGAACAGCTCATTAAGTAAAGAGCAGTGAGCTTTTGAGAGTGATTTTTTAAAAAAAGAATCGACTTTTATTTATAGTGACGTTCCAGTCATTAATTTCAAAGGAAAAAAGCCCAAAGCAGAAGCAGGTTCATTAAAATTTTGACATTAGTAATTTAATTAAATTGAGTCTTTGCGTCTTGTTGCGGAAAATGAAACGTTAGTTCTACACCAGTTCTCAGCCCATTTTGCTTGCCTGGCTCCCTCCCCTTACCTAGTTGCTTTCTTCTCCAAATGTTTACTTGACCCACCCTTCCCACCTTCAGTACTCTCTCTCTCTCTCTCACACACACACACACACACACACACACACACACACACACACACACACACACAGGCGCGCACACACACACCACCTTTACTGACTTCATGGAAGTTTCTGGGATCATAGAAGCACCAAGAAACCTACAGCAGAGGAAATGGCAAAGAAGCCAGCTCTGAGGGATCATGGGAACACCAAGGAAGTCAGCATTATGGGATCATGGGAAATGTGAAGGAAATAGAATCATGGGAATCCTCATGAAGCTAGCACTGGGATCATGAGGATGCCAGGAAGCCAGCACTGTGGGATCATGGGAAATGCCAAGGAAGTGGAATTATGGGAACACCCAGGAAGTCAACCCTGTGGAATCATCAGAAATACCAGGAAACTTAGAGCAGGGCCATAGAAATGTTAAGCTCGACTAATGGGCACGGTGATGGTGATCATAGGTGAAGACTAGGAAAGTAAAATTCTTGAATATTCAAGGTAACTCTCACACTGACTTTAGTGTCTTAAAGGCAGGATTTACTTTACCTAGTTTGTTTTATTTCTAGTATAATAGGTTCTTATGAATTTCTATTATATGAAAGGATTAATACAAGTAACTAACTACTACAAGCTACTAATTAACGAACACACAAATATATCTCTACAAGTACCAGGCCTTTAATGAGGACCACAAGATACAACTGACAGGAGCTGTCATCAAGGCCACAAAACCCTGTCGAATGATCAAATTTCTTGAACACATACTATGAGAGGGATAAATTCCTTATTACTGATAATCTATTCAACTATTAAAACTATTGTTTTACTTTCAGCGATATAAGGTCAGAGAAGTCACATTATTCAAGGCAACTGAGCAAGACAGTGACATAACTTCTGGCCCAGATCATGATGGTACTGGTGTTGCCCTTTACATCCACACCAAGCTCTCTCAATAGGAGAATAAATGGGAAGGGGAAGCCTATCCAAAGGTCTCTAGGTCAGCATGGCTGGTAGAAAGTGTCCTAGGAGGCAATAATATGTGCAGTAAGTGGCTGCAAAGCTCTGGGAAGATGAAGAATTAAGCCTTTGCACTTGTTACTCTCACTTTCTGTAAAACTCTTTGATCTAGAAAATCTCACTTATCTCTAAAGTTAGCATAGATATCACCTCTTCCAGGAATTTATCTCTGATTTCCTTCATTGAATTCGGTCTCCTCCCTACTCCTAATTCCATCAAATACAACATAACTCAAAACAAAACATTGTTATTGAGATAATATGGTTACAACGGTGTTAACACTGACACTTTTGATAACATAATTTACTGCACATTTACTACTATCGAAGTGCCAGAGACCTTCTATTGCTGTCCTTGCATTTCTAGTTCACTTTCTTCCAACTCTCCACCTCTTACCCCAACTTAATGATTCAATTCTGTCCTCAGAATCCAAGGATCTGTTTACATTAGATACTATTCCTTCCTTATTTTATTTTCTTACATATCACACATGAGTGAGGTCATCAACATTTCTCTTCTCCTGACTGAGTTTTATTACCTTGATATCCTCCAGTTTCAAAGTGTAGCAAAAAGGTAAGAGATAATCTTTTCTTAAAGCTGAGTAGTATTCCATTGTGTATATATACCATAATTTCTTTATGCACTCTTCTGTTATTGAGTATTTGGGTTGTTTACAGATCTTCTTATAAATAGCTTATAAATACTATGTAGGCAATGAATATAAATATCTTTTGAAAATAATGCTTCTGTATCTTTGGGCTAGATGCAAATGAGTGAATAACTGTGTCAAATGGAAGTTGTATTTAATTTTTGAGACTCTCCATACTGTTTTTTTTATAAATTATTAATAAGAGGACAGTTCCATCAACAATGAGTGAAGGTTTTTGTTTTTGTTTTTTTTTACTATACCCCCTTCCGCAATACTGGTTGCTTCCAGTTTTTGTTTGTTTTTGTATAGGTCATTCTCACTGGTGTGATATCACATTGTCATTTTAACCTGCATGTCTTTAATAAGAGATAATGAATGCTTTTGCATATGCCCATAGGTCCCTGGATGGATTGGGAGCAAAATTCCTTTGTTATACTTATCCAGACTCTGTCCTGAATATTCTACAAGCTTGAACTCACTGAATCTTCTTTCAAATTGGGGGACTGAGGGACAGTGCTTGAGAGACTTGTTCAGCTCCCACCAGGAGTTATTAGGCAGGGTTATATTCCAAGCTCTGTTACTCCACCACACTACAGCCAGGTCTCTTGGGGCCCTCAGTACACTATCCTTGGGTGATGCGATTTGGCAAGCAATCTGACCTTGACTGTGACCCCTTGTCCTCAAGCTCCAGGACATATTGAAGCAGTGTGGGGGTGGATGGAGATAACTCCAAGGCAAAGGCGATTCCAGCTTTAGGGGATGGGAGGAGCCTCACTGAAGAGTCACACCCTCTCCTTCCTGATTGGTGGGGGCTGCTGCTCTGGACTATATTTACTGAGGATCTGGCACCCTGGCTGTGATTGCTTTTGCTCTTCTCCCTCACTATGTTTCCCTTTTCTCTCTTGAAAGGGTTTAACCGATCAAAGCTCAGGTCCTCCTCTTCACTTTTCACTGACTAGCACTAATGATCCCTTCATTTCCCCCAAGCCCTTTTGGCCCCACTTCCAGTTGATTGCCAGAGGAGACCCAGAGCAAAGCACAGACTGTTGGTTTAATCTCCAGGCCACACTCTGTAGCCCTTTCAAGAGTCTAGGGAGCCCAGAGAGGAAAGTCCCTTCCCTAGGTGCATCTTTAGCTACTTAGCTCATACCTATATCCGAGCAGGAGAGAATTCAGAAAACCTGATGGAAGGAAATGCTTATACCAGGCAGGTGACCTCGGAGAAACCTCAGACCAAACCTGTCCGGAGGAAATGAGACCCCCAAAGGCAGTCCTTCTTAGTGAAGTGCTGCTTGGAGACTGGAGTAGGCCTAGCTCGCTGATCCTATGTGGTTTTCCTTCTCCCCACAGTTCTCCCCAGTCACACGTGTGGGAACCCGGGGCGCCTGGCCAATGGCATCCAGCAGGGCTCCACCTTCAATCTGGGGGACAAGGTGCGCTACAGCTGCAATCCCGGCTTCTTCCTGGAGGGCCACGCCGTGCTCACCTGCCATGCCGCCTCTGAGAACAGCGCCACGTGGGACTTCCCGCTGCCCTCCTGTCGAGGTAGGTGCCCAGAGAAGGGCAGCTGGGGAGGAGATGCACAGCTTCCTGGAGAGGTGCATTTTCTGTAGGGTGTCATTGATCAACTTCGGTCTCCATCCACAGCTGTTCTATCTCGGACTCCTTAATCTCACCTGATCTCCTGGATGGATACTCCCTCCCTCCACCTCCTTTCTCATCCACTCACTTAACTCTTAGCCTGGCTGCTCTCCTCATCCTTACTTCCTTGTATTTTCATTGTATTTTCACTTCCTTCCTGCAATTGTAATTCTCTCTGTGTTTAATATTTCTTCTCCCTCCTCTCAACCTCCAAATAGGCTCTAAATCATTTTATCCAACACCTCCAAAAAGTAGCCTCTAAAAAGTAGCCTAACTTTTGTCATGATCTCGCAATCTCTGTCTCCCAGCCATACAGACTTCTTTACCCTGGTTTCCAAGATTTTGCTGGCTTTAACTCCAGAATCCCTGTATCCTTGAATCCATTCCCCAGGCCCAACCCTCCCAGGCCGTCCTGGACAGCTGGTCACCCTGTTCTCACCACCCCAACCAAATTTATTTCTAGGATAATTTCGCATGCCTCTTATCTGAGGATAAAAATGAATGCACCCTCTTTTCTAAGTGATCTTAAAAAACACATAAAAACATAAAAGATAGCATATTTATTATAATCATAATTTATTATAACCCTAAGTTCTATATTTTCCTGCTAGCTTTTACGTTGCATTACACATGTGTATTCATTACAAATATGTACCTAATGCATATTATAGTGCACTACAAAGTACGTGGTTATTTTTAAACCATCGTTTAAGAACCGTGACATTGTACTAAAGGGTTTCCCTTGCCAGTGGCAACACTAAGCCTCTAGAAAGTTCCATCTAGCCTTGTCTCACTTCCTATTTATTCCTCAGTACCCTGGCCTTTGGCCCCAATATTCTGCATTCTGTTGCCAAATCAGGTGGGAATTTTTCTAGCTCTTATATTCTTTGACCTTTAAACAACCCTTGCATGGGTCACCACTCTTTTCATCTTAAATATCTATCTTTAAATTCCATAGATCCCAGTAGAGCCAGATATAGGCATTGGAGGATAATTTCAGGAAATTGAGTCATGATTGGAACAAGTAGCTCTTCTTGGGGTCAAGTTCTACCTTTGATCTGAGAGGAAGCTTTTCTGTAATTAGTATAAAAAGGAAGGAATCAACCCTCCTTTTCCCATAAAGACTATCACTCTGGTCCCTAAGGAACCCCTTTCAATGGGACAGATTAAGGTGAGATGATGGTGTGGTCTCCAAAATCTATGACTCTGGGATCAAAGCAATCATACAGTGGGGAGAATGCTTGCCTAGCACACAGCTGACCTGAATTTGATCCCTGGCATCCATAGGCTCCCCTGGGCACCTCTGGGAGTGTCTCCTGAGCACAGAACAAGAATATACCCTGACCATAGCCAGATGTGGCCCAAAACAGAAAGACAAATAACAAACAAAAAATTATGATCAAGCCATAATTTATGGTCATGAGGACTAAAGTGATGATAGTACAATGGTTAGGGCCCTTTGCACTCAGCCAACCTGGGTTCAATCCCTGGAACCTCATATGGTCTCAAGTGTTCCAGGAATTATTCCTGAATACAGAGTCAAAAGTAACCTCTGATTATCAGCAGGTTCAAAAACAGTAAAACTAAACTATAATTTATGGAAACAGTTGCCTTTGTTTTCTTAAGTAGGGGTCTTTCCGGGCAATACAAGACTCATAATTCAGGGCCCAGCCCTACATTTTAGGGGACCATCAGAGTTACACCTCATGGTGCTGAGGGCCATGGTCACAAAGACTGATGTCTGAGTCTGTCCTATTTGAGGAAGCTTGAACCATGTCTCAGACCCTGGGGAGTTTTCTTATGACCTTTTCATTAATTACTCAAGCAAGTTTTTCTGCCCACTTCTCTCTCTCTTTCCTTTAAGCATCAGAGAACCCAGCATACTCTACTCTGAACATCTTGCATCTCTTGCAATTTCTAAGCCACTGTGTGTCACTTAATTATGGCCAGGGATGACTCTCCAATCTCCTTCCCGCTCAACCTTGTCTGAAGCATCAGGACCACATGGAAATTACACTTCACCAAACCCTACCCCACAATGTGCTTAAAGGGAGTGGGAAGACATCCAGTACTGACTTTGTTTCTCTAAGCCCCCTCTTTCGCACCACCATCCCTCTCAGCCAAGCCAGCCAAGCCCTTCCCCCATCACCCAGTGGCATCTCACACTCCTCATTCTTTAATTCCCCTGCAAGTCACCATGTCTTGGCAAGTCTCCTTCTGACTCTAATATCCTCATTCTACTCCTCCTCAGGGACTTCCTTGGGTACAGCCCCGCCTCCTCATTCCTCACCTGACTCAAGGCCAGGCCAGGCGTTTCTCACTGGGCAGCCTTCCTCTGGTCCCCTATCCTGCAGCATCCCAGTCCATTGTCCACACTGCTGAGACAATTTTCATGGATTCCAATCTGACAATGCCACTCATGGCTCCGAGTCCCTCCCATGGCTATCCATCAGGATGAGGTCAAGTTCATTATTTAGTGGAATACACGTGACTTCCAGGGCTCTAGGCCAGCCCTTTTAAGTCCCCTCTTGCAAGTCAGCCTCATCAGAGAATGTGCCTCCTCCTTCCCCCTAATATACCAGGAAACCCATTAAGGTTTCAGCCCCCCCACCCCCAGCAGAAGAGCTTTGAGCCCCGAGACCCAAGGAGCCTGGGCACAAAGACAGAACTGCTTATTGATCAGGAGAGGAAAGCACATGCTCCTATCCTGCCCCTGCTTGTTTCCATTTCTCTTCTCATTTGCCACCACCTGTCATAGAGAAGCTCCTCCAATCCATCAGTGACTTCCTGACAACACTTGTCCAGGCTGCCTCCAGTAGGTGACCAAGGAATTGAGGGTGCTCACTTGCTCACTCCTACTGCACTTACCAGGAGCTGCAGTCATGCCAGAATTAACAGGCTCCTATTCTGGAAGGCTGAGAGCTTTCTGGCCTTTCTTCCTCTCATGTAGACTCATGGACTGGCATCTGTGCATGGATAACCAGGGGGCAGTGGTCTGTAAATATTAGCTGAATGAATGGCTGGCTGGGTCTGATTTGCCATCAGGATCATGTAGGCACAAGTCAGAATGGAAAGTGAGTGGCCTGGCTCAGCCTGCCTGCCCAGCGGCTCTGAGTGACAGAAATGTTCTGAGTCCAGCACTTACTGGCCTGGACAAGGATGAGAATAGTATGCCTCTGCTTCATAGCAGATAAGCCATATCCGTGGTGGAAAGGGCAGCTCCAGCCAGAGACATGGCTCAAATTAAGGGGAAATGGGCAAGAGCTGGGATGGGTGTGAATCTGAGCTCCTAAGATTCCTGGCCCACCCAGCTGACAGCTAGCTGTCAGAGGGAAGTGTGCATGGCCTCCCTGTCTGTCTTTTCCCAAGGCATCTCTCCCTGGGCCCCACTATATTGCTAAGCCTCCTCAAGAAGGAAGACTATATAGATTTCATCAAGAAGCCTTTGGCTAGTGAGGATCTTAACCTGGGATGAGAAAGGATACAAAGGACAGGCACTGGGTTCAGATACTCTGGGGGCTGAGAGGCAGGTGGTGGAAACCCAGCAGAGGAATAAGAAATGCTTGGTCTCTGGGGTTCCAGCCAAAAACCACTGCAGGCTGTCCTCAGAGCTGAGGACATGGGCATTGGGTCTGTTGAATCCTGGATCACAAACACTGCTCTGCAGTCCAGATTTTCTAATCAGAGGAGGTGGAGGCAACAGAATGTGAAACTAAAGCAGTAGGTGGGCTAGGGTGAGAGATATGCTTGACCTAGTCATGTCAGCTCATAGCTATGAGTCCCCTGAGACTGCTAAGATGCTCTAAGTTTTAGGTAGCAGCCTCAGGTTGACTACTTATTTATTCATTCACTCAGACTCAACAACTTTGTACTGGACGCCTGCAATGTGCCAGACAATCATTGATTGACTGTGTTCATCGACTGCCCTTTTAAGTGCCAGATATTGTTCTAGATGCAGAGCATGGCAGGGGGGAACATGTCAGTACAAATCCCATGATCTCATGGAGTGTATATTGAGCAGTTGTAGGGCAGAAAAAAGACAAACTGGATAAGCACATTTTGGATCATTCTCAGAACTGTGAAGGCAGTGGCAAACTCATGACAAAGAAGGTCACTCTAGATAGTGCTGTTGGGAGATCTCTCAGAAGAAATGGTCTCTGAACTGAGTCCTTCATGGCAGGAAAGAGGTTGTGTGTGAAGAGGTGGGAAACAATACTTTCAAAAAGAGGAGGGGTAGGTCCAAAGGTCCTTTGACAGGAGAAAGCTTGGCATGTTAGAGGAATAGCAAACAGGCACATTTATCTGCATAGACCAAAGTGGGGAACCATGTGATAAAACAAAAGCTTAATTTTGGCCTGGGAAGCATCAAAGAGTTAGAGATTTGCATGCAGGAGGCCTGGCTTTGATCTCTGGCTTCGAAAGACTCCCTGAGCACCACCAGAGCATTGACTTCCTGGTATGGGCCAAATGTGGCTCTTGAATACCTGGAACCTCTCTGGCCACTGGGACCCCCTGCCCCTTTTTCTACCTCCCTGAACATCACTATGAAATTCAGAGCAATTCAGAGCATGGGCTGGGGAGCAACATGCCTAATGTAGACTCTGAGTAATACTGGCTATTACCCAAAAGGAGTTTTATTTGGTTTCTAAGTTCAGAAGGATGCTAGGGAAGATTTTAAGCAAGGAAGGATGGTGTACTTACTGAATTTCTTTAAATGATAACTCTGGATGCTTGAAGGATGAGGGATGATGATTAGCAAAGACACAGTCACAGACAAGCAAAGATGAGTTGTTTAACAGGGAAGGTGGCCTCAGTGGAGATGGGAAATTTGAGGAGATTGGGAATTTGGTTTGGGTGTCTGGCACTGTGATGGAAAAACAATGGAGGTGAGTGATTCTAGCTCTCTCTATGTGTGATCCTACTGGGGTGAGAGTTCCTGTTACTAGAATGGGTGACAGCAACAAATTGTGAGCTTACAGAGAATTAAGAGAACTTGTTTTGTCCAGATGAAGCTGGAATTGTGAAGAGACCTGCAAGTGGGGATGTCAAGTCAGAGGGAAGGTGACATTTTGAACTAAAGGGAATCCAGAGGAACATGGACTCTGGAGTTGCAAGAAAAAGAGAGCAGAAAGGGTTTGGTTAGTGAGAGCTGAGCCCTGCTGTTTGGATGGATTCTAAAGTATGCAAGGATCCCCCAAGGACCACAGCTCACAGCTAGGCCCTCAGAGTGATTCTGAGCATTGACTTTCTGGTATGGGCCAAATGTGGCTCTTGAATACCTGGAACCTCTCTGGCCACTGGGACTTCCTGCCCTTTTTTCTACCTCCCCGAACATCACTATGAAATTCAGAGCAATTTAGGGCATGGGCTGGGAGTTCAGTAACCTGGATTCAAGTCCTGTGTGAGCTACTTCTCTCTTCCTGCACCCTACTTTCATTGTTGTACATGAAGACAGTTAGTATAGGTCACTTGTCATGTGGGAGTGAGGCTCAGATGAATGCCTGCTCAGGGCACAGTAGAGGAGGCCCTGTCTTGTCATACTGTCTCTGAAATCAAGGCACTGTGATTCTGACAGTGATGGTCACTCTAAGCCAGCAATTATCTTTCCTTAACTATGAGCCAGACTCTGCAGTCTAATTTCAATACCTGTCTCTACCCTGGCAGGTTAAGATATTGCTATTTCCTGGCACTAGTGAGGGAGCTGGGGCAGCTGTGGTGAGTTTGACCAATGGTCACGTAGCAAGGAGGTGCTACAGCCAGGATTCAGCCCAGTTCACTCCAATCCAGCGTGTACCCTCTAGTCATGCCATGACCAACATTGTCTAGACTTGGGACAGGAGCATTAAGATAATCCTGATACTTTTCTAGTTCCTTCATTATGGTGGTCTTGGGTCAAGCCAGATCTCTCATGGTGTGTGTCCTGGGGGTCTGCCTGCTCCCCATACTAAACAGTCTGGCAGTTCTGACCACTGGTTGGTGGCAGGCTCTAAAGTCTCTGTGTCACTCTGCCTTAAATTCACTGACTGAACTTGAGAGCTTGATGATCTCAGGATGTCTGACTGATGAGGCAGGAAGTACAATGTCATGGGGACAGACTACCAGCTTGCCTCTGGATTCTTGGGCTTATCCCATGATGCTCAGGATAGAGGCCTCTGGGGAAGGACCTGAGGATCTTCTCATGGAGCCTCAAGGTTGAGGAAATCTGAGCCTGAAGTCTCCCCTCTCTGCCTGAGTCAGGGGTAACTGAGCCTTTGCTCAGAAGCAGCACAGAGCCACATCTTGGGCTCTGGAGGAGAGGGGAGTAGGAAACTGGTAGACCCCACTCTAGAGTCTGACACCCTTACTTGTGACAGCACTGCAGCCACTGTGAAACCTAGAGCAAAAGGGACTCCGGGCTAAGTTTCCCTTTATGGCTAAGTTTCCATCTCCCAACTGTGACACAGATCCTCTCCAAGCCTGTTAGAGACCACAAATACCACCCCTGGACATCTGGTGATAGCAGATAGACTGTCAGGTCACACAAAATAGTGTAAAATCCCCTTGACACTAGACAATCAATTTAATGGTGACCATATACTGTAACTTCCCTGTGGCAACCCCAGGATAAGTGGATAAGCTAGCCACTATACCACAGGGGGTTGTCTCCTGCAAGAGGTGGCCCTGACTGGTCAGTTTTGGGCTTGTTGGCAGATGGGTAAAGTCTTGCTTTGCTTTATTTCAATTGAGTGGTCTCACCCTTCTGTTTCGGACCCTAACACCACCAAATCTGGGGAGGCCGGAAATAGGGGGTACAGGTGTGGAATCAGAAGTTCTTGGATCTGATTGAGGCCCCTGTATTCATAGCTGGGTGGCAGTGGACCAGTTTCACTTCAAAATGTGTTAAATTGGGGCTGGGAAGGTGGCGCTAGAGGTAAGGTGTCTGCCTTGCAAGCGCTAACCAAGGAATGGACCGTGGTCCGATCCCCCAGCGTCCCATATGGTCCCCCCAAGCCAGGGGCGATTTCTGAGCACATAGCCAGGAGTAACCCCTGAGCGTCAAACGGGTGTGGCCCAAAAACAAAAAAAAATGTGTTAAATCTCAGAATTCTTTCTCAGAAGATTGAGATAGAACCTCTGTCTCTGAGGTTTGTGGATACTATGGAGGAAATGCAGAAATGTCCAGCTCAATGCCCAGACTAATAGAAAATCCCAGTTCTGAGAAGTAGAAAATCAAGAACCATGTCTGGGTGGTTCACTTATTTCCCCCCCCCCCCCACAGCAGTGGGGTTTAGGAGTTGTAGTACAGGAAAGGGATGTTCTCAGGTGATGATAATTTCTTTATGTTAAGAAGGTGTGTCCTTGGTAAAGCCAAGGATAACAGGGCAGAGCCCTCAGCCCCAGAAGAGGCCACTGATAAGGTTGGGAAGGTTGTTGGGGCTACCACCTACCAGAAAATGGGAGCACAAAAAGTTTTGGGGCCCTCCTACTTTGTTCTCAGTTTTGCACTGGGACCATTAGGATTTTCCTTTTCTAAGAGACTAAATGGCCTCAGGGAAGGAAAATGTGATCATAAGCCCAATATTAAGGCCCTCCTGAAGTTTCCAGATGGTCACGATGTGTAGTGTACAGCATTGCCCTGAAATGGGGGAAGTAAAAAGGAGCAGTGAGAATCATTGTAGAGTTAGCAGATGCCAAAGAGAGCTGAGGAATCATTCTCTAAATTATAGTTCATTGGAGAATTTCCAAAGGAATTAACATTGATCATAAATGTAGCCATAAGCTTAGGCAGGCAACCATCGACCTAACACACCTGCACCTAAGATATACATGACTTAATGGCCATGCAGCATGCTCATTGCCGGAGACGGGGATGTGTGAATTAATATTGCAGGACTGTGGTGTCAGCTGAAGGTTATATTTTATGGCTCTGAAGTTGTAACCATGAAATATGATGCCTTATTTAAAGTGTGAGAAAATCTCCAAACAACTTTTACAGCATCTTCAATCAAAGCAGGGAGGTGCTGGAACAAGGGTTTCAGCAGAGCCCAGAGGCAGGGGCAGCTCAGCTGGTCCAGAAGTCATCTTCAAAGCAGCCTGGCACCTCTGGCCAAAGCATCTCAGGCTCCCCGAATTCTCAGTTCTGTATAGTCAAAGATCCTTGACTCCCACTGGGGAGTTTAGACATGTCAGCAGTCTTGCCACACCTTCTTGCCAAGCAAGGATGTGTGAAAATGTCAGGGTGGGAGGCTCTGCTGGTGTCCCAAACCTCTGAGCTTTGAATTCCCATCCATTTCTTTGTGGAACAAAAGCTCAGTACATGCTTGCCAGTGGTAGATTAGGTTCCTCTCCTAGGGTTTACTGACCAGACAGTAAATTCTCAATGTGATTGATCAATTAGTTAGAAACAGTAACTAGGAGAAGATATAAAGTGTTTAAGGGGGGGTTAATGTATGGAAAGAGGATTCTATTTCTGGAAAGATCTTGGAGGAAGTGACATTTATTTTGGGACCTGAAGAATAAAGAGTAGGCATCCAGGTCTAACAAGGGTGAAAGAAGTTTCTAGAATGAAAAAAAAATAGCCCTTTCAATGATCTGCAAACAGTGAGATGCCAGATGCCTCCAAAGACCCTGGCTCAATCCTCAGGGACTATGGGAGTCAGAGGGGTTCTTATAATTGAGTGGCCAGGTTGGGTAGCTAGTTCTGGGAAGCTGTTTTCAAGCAGGGATTGGCCTTCCAGCTGCCTGGAAACATAAGTGTTTTCTAGAAGAAGGGTGAAGGCAGAAGACCAGGTACAGAACCATTATAGACATGACTTGATCACTGGTTGTGTCTGGGATAAGGAGTGGGTGTGACCCCTAGCTTCTGGCCTAAGGCTCTGGGGAAAGTAGGACATATCCTGGATGGTTTCCAAGATGGCATGTCCACAAGAAGGATACTCAGTGGCAGGAAAGGATGAGGATACCTGGGCTGGGTGAAGAGAGAGAACCACAGGGAAAACTTGATGGGTTTCTAAGCCTGGAGCCAGACAGAAGCTGTGGCATCCTCTTTCTCCCTAGATCTGCTTCCCTTTCCAGTTTCCCTGGAACATTTGTCTACCTGGTCTCACATACAGATGGCTAGCAATGTTGCGGCTGTCAGAGACCTGGCCTCCTCTCCAGAGGGGAGATCCTGCCCCATCTTGCTTTCTTGGCTCTTCCCAGGTCCTTTGTTCCACCTGTTCATAGTGTTTCTAACCTTTACTTTACTTCCACAGAGGAATTTCCTATTTGCCTTGTTAATGCAAGCATCATAATTTCTAGGCCCTCTAGATTTGGTGCGTTGGGCATGGTTCCATTTTGTCCCTCAAGACTCATACTCAGCATGGGGATGGGGACAGACCCAGAGGGAGGGTCACCCTTGTCCATGGAGCTGTTTCCACCCTGGTCCCTGTTGGCCTTAATAGCATCATCTTAATCCCTAACAGAAATCCCAGGATCTTCTTTCTTTTGCTTCTCTTTGCCCACCTAACCCTGATTCTGAATATGTCTGTATTCTTCCTTTCACCATCAAGACCTTGTTCCAAAGCTCTCTCCTTACCTTTGGTCTGCCACCCTGCTACTTTCAACCACAACATCTGTCCATTATCCAGCCAACAGTCACATTTCTAAATTAGGGCTGGGCTTTCTCTTTTATTTGAAACTCATCTAGGAGTCCCTTCCCTGTGTGAGAGAGTTCCACAAGGCCTTTTTCAGTGCATCTCTGCTGTATTTTGTCCTTCTCTAATTATCTCAAGTGTCAGCACATCTTAACATAGTAGAAAGCACCCACTCACGCCAGGCCTCCTTGCCTTGCTATATATATCCACTATATCCTCTGCTGGGCACCAACAACATTCTACTCCAGCAAACTTCTTTGTCAAGGTTCAGACTGAAGATAGGACATCTTCATCATGATTACCCATGCCCTTACAAAGCAATCAGGAGGCCTAGAGAGAGAACAAGGCTTAAGACCTTACATAACATGGACCAAGGTTTGACCACTGGTACTACATAATGGTACCCCAAACCTTGCCAAGAGTGATACCTGAGCAGAGTCAGGAGTAAACCCTGAGCACAGCTGGGTGTGCCTCCCAAAACAAACATGCCAACAACAACAAAAAAAAAATCAGCAGTCAAGTCGTCTCATCACCTCACCTAACACTGGATGGAAACCAGAAGATGCACTGTCTTTTGAATAGCGAAAAATAAGAGCACCATGTACAGAAAACTGATTTTGACAGCTGTGACTGGGCAGAACTATCCTTGGGACCGATAAAAAAAAACCCTGCCCTAGACTGTGGACCAGAACTCTTATTAAAAAAAAAAAAGGGGATTTCTTATTGCAGAAGCCCAACTTGGACAACAGAGACTGAGCAGAACCCTTAGATCTATAATATCCCATACTTCGCTTGGGCACTAAATGAAAACAGGGAGCATCGGATACAGAAGACTGTACACAACAATGGTGGAACAGAACCTTTAAAACCGTAAAGACTCCAACCTAGACCCTATCCTAGGACCTGTACAAATACCAAGAACGCTGGATAAGTGGCCTCATTGTCTCACCCACAACTGAGAGGAAAGTTTCCTGGCACCACATACAAAGCCCTTGGGATGAGGTAACGAACACCTATGGAGACAGGGGTTGATCCCATGATAGTATGCTTCAAAGATGGAGAAGCCCTGAATCTCTTAGGCCACAGGAATTTTCATTCTCCCCCAATGCTTACTGTGCCTTTACAAAAAAAAAAAAGTGGAGGGAAAGCCAAACCCTACCATTGCAGCACCCCTTCTTTTTCTTGTTTTGTTTCAATTTGTTTGGTTTTGACTTTATTTTCCTTCTCTCCTCCACTTTTCTCTTCCCTTTTCACTCCTGTGATTATTATTTGGTGATTTTTTTTCTTTTCTCATTAGCCGGGTGCATTTTTTTTCTTCTTTTTCTCTTTTTTTGGTAGTTGCAGCCAATTTTTTCTCTTTTCCTTTTTTCTCTTTTCTTCTTTCTTTTTCCTTCTTATCCTTTTTATCGCAAACGACAACAGAATAGACAATCTACAACAAGCTATAAAGTGGAGACCAGTAGCACTAGTATGCTGGGGGGAAAGGGTGGGAGATATGAGATGCATGCTGCAAACGGGGGTGGAGGGAGGACAGCACTGGGGTGGGAGTGCCCCTCATTCATTGTCACTATGTACCATAAATAAGGCTGTGAAAAATAAAAAAATGTATTTATAAAAAAAATCAGCAGTCATGTGGCTGGAATGTAGACAGTTTCCCTGCATAGACAGGTCCATGCAGGGCCACGGGCATGGAATTGACAAATCTCCTGTCTGCTGTACAGCTCCAGAGCTTATCTCCCTGGTAATGGTCACAGTGAAGTTATTGACATCAGAAGGAGATCAGACTTCATAGGCTCCTGCCAGAGAGATATCCTGGCTGGAAATAACGCACATTCGATACAACAAATAAACAGCTCCGTCAAACTGGATTTAGAGCCAGTCAAGGCAAAACTGCTTCACTCGCTCCCTTCCCTCTCTCTCTCTCTCTCTCTCACCATCCCTTACTCATTCCAAGATCCTGAGCATTTGGATGGGTGGCAGCAATAGAAGTGGGAAGGAGGGGAGGGAGAGTAGAATTGGCTCCATCACTTTGGATGTGGCCAAGCTCTGCCTGGCCACAGTTCTGGTATCATTTCTTTCCTTTTGAATTCAAGTCATCCTAACTCCTAAGTCCCACAATACCAATGCTCTTGCATTTCTTCTGTCGCAATACCTTGCCCCTGGGGTCGGCCAGGCAGCCAGTTCACAAAGCAAGTGTGTGTCTGCAGGCTCAGCCTTCAAATCATAGCCAGACTGCCAGTGTCTAAGAGCCTCTATAAGTGCTCCTTCCTCTGCTTCTATGTTCTCTCTTTCTCTTCCCTCTCTCTCTCTCTCTCTCTCTCTCTCTCTCTCTCTCTCTCTCTCTCTCTCTCTCTCTTCTCTCTTTTTCTACACCACAGCTCAAGGATCCTGTTAAGTCACAGATCGGATCAACCTCTAATTATATCACAAATCAGATTAGTGAGTGTGAGCCTTATACTGACTTGCCATCTCATCCAAGTCAAAGGGAAAGTCCTAGTAGTGGCCTCTGGGCTCCTGTGGGACCTCTACATCTTCACTCTTCTTGTTCCCACTGCTGCTTGCTCCTTAGTTTTCTCACTACTCCTTTTTTGGGGGGGGAGCACTACAGGTTTTAAGGTTAGGATTAGGGTTTGGGTTTGGTTTGGTGTTAGGTTTGGGTTAGGGTGAGGAACAGGGTGTTAGGGTTAGAGTTGGTGTGTTATGGGTGGATTAGGGTTGGGTTAGGATTAGGGTTAGGTTTAATGTTAGGACTAGCTCAGTTTTAACTGTAACATTAGTATTAATGTTAGGGGGTTAGAATTTGGGTTATGGTTATGCTTAGGTTTAGGATTCTGGATAGGGTAAGATTAGCAATAGGGTTAGGTTTAGGGTTAGGGTTAGGATTAATGTTAGGGTTGGGTTTAGGATTAGGATTAGGTTTAGGATTTTAAGGCTAGGATTAGTTTTTTTAATCAGTGATTATAAAATTTTTCATAGGGCCCGGAGAGATAGCACAGCGGCGTTTGCCTCCCAAGCAGCCGATCCAGGACCAAAGGTGGTTGGTTCGAATCCCGGTGTCCCATATGGTCCCCCGTGCCTGCCAGGAGCTATTTCTGAGCAGACAGCCAGGAGTAACCCCTGAGCACCGCCGGGTGTGGCCCAAAAACCAAAAAAAAAAAAAAATAAATAAATAAAAATAAAATAAAATAAAATAAAATTTTTCATACTGGAGTTCAGTCACAGAATGTATACCACCGTTCATCAGTGCAATCTTCCCACCACCAATGTCCTCCCCCATTTTCCTCCCTCACTCCAACATCCTGGCTGTCTCTCAGACAGGCATTCTACCTCTCTCCCTCACTATCATTGTTATGGCAGTTGTCATTGTGTTTAGTGCTCTAGCTGCATTCACAGCTCTTTATGACAAGCTTTGTGTCATGAGCTGGTCATCCTGGTGTTCAATTCTATTGTTTCTGGATACTATTGCTGTACTGTCTTATTTTTCTTATATCTTGCAGATGAGTGAGACTGTTCTATGTCTATCTTTCTCCCTCTGGTTCATATCACTCAGCATAATAGTCTTTGTGTCCATTTATGCATAGGCAAATTTTATGACTTGAATTTCTTCTAATTGCTGCATAGTATTCTATTGTGTAAATATACCACAGTTTCTTTAGCCACTCATCTATTGTCAGGTATCTGGGTTGTTTCTAGATTTTGGCTGTTGTAAATAGTGTTTTGATAGGAGTGCAGAGGGCATTTTTTGTGTTGTATTTTTGTGTTCCTAGTTTAGTTTTCTCACTACTCCTTGGTGTGCTGGTCTCTGTACATCAAGACCTTTGCATGTACTGTTTCTCCCTAAATGCTGATCCCCACAGATTTTTCCTCTCACTCCTGTGAGCCTTTGTTAAAATGCAGACTTCCCCATGAGGCCTTCCTGAGCACTTCTGAGAGGCCCAGACCCAGGAGCTCCAGCCTCCAGTTCTGTTGTCATCTCTCTTACCACAAGGCTTATTTCCTCCTCTTGGGTGTTGATGTTTTCTCCTGAAGAAAATGGGAGCCCCACCAGAGAAGGTATTCCATTTGTACACATTCCCACTAGTTACAGGAGGGCCTGGCATGTTGTAGGTTATTAACCATCTAAAAATGAATGAATGATGTCTCACAGACACTACCTCCTATGTCAAGCATCCCCCTTCATCTCCTGCGCTCTCACTGTGCCTTCAGCATCTCCATGGAATTTCTCCTGGTGGCCCTTGGGTATACCTCAGCCTCTACTTTGAGAAACATGGGGATCTGGAGAAACTACTTCTCTGGAAGTAGGTCCTGCCCTTAGAGAAAGGCATAGGTAATAGAGCTGCTGAATAAATGCACATTTTGCACCCTACTACACTGTTGTCATCTCTAGCTCTCACCCAGACTCTCTTTTGGTATATTCCATAGGAACCCGCTGCCTCATATTTGGATTAAACTCCTTCCTGGCTGTTGTCTCCATGGCAAAGGGCTATTCTCCTAGGTCTCCTGCTCCAGGAATGTCACCTTTCATTCTGCTTGGTGCTCATGCCTAAAGTCTGGAATCCATTTCACTGAGTTGTTTAGTCCTATAAGATTCACTTCTCCAACATCTCAGTGATATACCTGCTACCTTCTTCCTCAGGGTCCTAGCTCAGGTCTCCTCTGGCCTCACCCAGATTTGGATAATTGTGTCCCACCATAAGCATCTTAATAGTTCCCCCTCTGCAGATCTTCTCTATGTAGCAGCCAAGGTAAGCTTTCTGAGCTGCAAGATTAATCCTATTTCTTCACTGCCTTTGATCCTCAAGATGAAGTAGAAGAAAAGAACAGCATTTGGGGGGTATCCACTAATCACTGACTAATGCTAGGTATTGTCACCTTAATTATCTTATTTTATTAATCACAACAAATCATTGTACAGAGAAGCAAAATGAAATGAGGGATGGTGTTGGGGGTGCTAGAGAGGGCGGGCGCAAATCGCTTCAAGAGCTGGAGTGTGTGCTTTGCATAAAAGATCACTGATTTGATCTCTGCACTTCATAGTTCCTTGCCAGGCATTAAACTTTGAGCCCTGAGCCAAAAGTAGACTTTGAGCACCATGAGATATGTACCCCTTCCTTCTAAAAAACAGAGAAGTTCAAGAAATAAATTGCCTGGTCATATTGGGGAATTCTAGAACACGAATTCAAATCTAGAAGACATCCTTGTTCCTAAAATTAATTTTGTTTGTATGTTAGGGAGCTATACCCAGGGGTGCTCAGGGCTTACTCCTCCTATGTGTTTAGGAATTGCTCCTGGTATTATCACAGAACTATAATGGATGCCGGGGATCAAACCTGGTCAGCTATGTGCAAGGCAAGCACTATCCTTGCTGTACTCACTCTAGTTCCCTAAAATTTATTTCTTTCCAAAGTTGTTTTCCCTTTGTCTCCAGATCTTAAAGTTTCAGCATTTTATGTCATGTGGTCCCTTCTATTTCCACTACAGTCGTCTGCCATTCCTCTCGATTTACTCTGGTAAATCATCTACAGTTCTTTACCTTAGACATGTCTGTATTATGGGACTGTACTTAACATGTGATGCCGTTTACCAAAAATAGCCTTTCTTTTATTCCCCCTACCCAGTGGACTTATACTTATCCTCCAAAATCTAGTCTAATAGTACTTTTCCTATAAACTTTTCCCGGGTGACTCACCTAAAGAATTAGCCTCTTTTCCAAATTTTCAAAGGATGACTTTTATGGTAAGGTAACAGAAGAGTGTACTGGATAGGAACAGAGGCTTTAGAATCAACTGTCCAACATAGAATGCCAGTTCCTTTTTTCATTCTGAAATATATCACCTTCTGCAAGTGATGGAATTCCTTTGTGCTTTGGTTTCCATGCGGTAAATGAGAACAATACTTCATAGGCTTCATAATACTTCATAGTATTAGGATTAGATGAAATATGTGGAGTAGTTAAGATGATGCCTGGTATATTATAGACATTCAACAAGTACTGGCTTTTATTATTGTTCCTCTGCTCCTTCTGATACATGTATTTGAGCCCTGTTAGTGCCTTTCCCTGCCTCACAATTTAGCCCCTATCTCCTACACAGCACATGCTGCAGTGTATCGTAATCACTTACTGCCATGAAGGCTGCAGGAAAGCCAGCTTGGAAAGTTGAAGTAACTTCCCCAGCTAAGTGGCTTCAAATGATGGTCTGCAATCACTGAAAAGCCTCTGCTTTTCACTCATCAGTAGCAAAGCACATTCCTTGAATTTTTTTTTAAATTGTGGGTCATATCTAGCTTGGTTCAGGGCTTACTCCTGAGCTCAGGAATCACTCCTAATGGGGCTTAAAGGAGTTAACTGTTACCATGCAATTCTAAGGATAGAATTCAGGTTGACCATATGCATGTTGAGAGCACTAACCCATGGACTGTCTCTCCATATCCACCTTACATCATTTTTTCCATATCCACCTTAGATCATTTTTTCTGAATGTCACCATCCATCTCAGCAGGAAATTTGGCTAGAACAGTGAGACTATAGCAGTTGACCCTGTAGGGGGAATAAAACACTACTTGCCCCAGAGACTCAGTGAGAACAGATAGTGGCAGTGGTCACTTGGGCACAATGGAAAGCTCTTAGACTGAAAGTAGACATGAGATTGGGGGAGAGTGGTTACCAGGAATGGATGGAAGCATTGATACCCAGATATGATATTTATCTTAGGTCTCAAACATAGAAATGACTTTAAACAGGTCATTGTTGGCAGAGGGCTTGGCCAGGGCATGGGTAGGATTCTGAACTGACACCACACTAGAACAGAACTGTCTGGGACTGGAGAGGAAGAAAGATAGCAAAGGTCCTGCTAAGCTATGACAGTTTTGAAAAGTTTTCACTGAGGAACTGCCCTGAGTCTTTTTCCTGCTTCATCATCACTGAGGTGTCCTAAGACCCACTGGGAAGAAGTGTCTGATTCACTATAGTTGTGATCAGGAAATTGAGTGTGATGATTTATTTCCCCTCCTTCCTAGATTCCCTGGAGCAGTGGGGTACAATAAAGAGTGTGGATATAGGGCTGAGTTCAACTCTCAGCTTAATGGCTGTGTGACCCCAAGCAGGTTGCTTAACCTCCCTGTGTCTTGATCTCCAACTTGAGTCCATGATTACAATCAAATCTACAATCTATGAACAATCCTGGCATGTGGTGAGAACTGTAGAAATGTAGAAATCTGGGATGATTATTTTCAATATTCTACTTCCCTGTAATAGCATGTCTCATCCTTTCTATCACACCCTAGAATGCTCTATGTCTGTTCCGGGTAAATCCTAGGAGAAAGCCAGACATGAACAGTGGACCCACTAACTCTTGTCTCTGTACCCACAGCGGATGATGCGTGTGGTGGGACCCTGCGGGGCCAGAGTGGCATCATCGCCAGCCCCCACTTTCCTTCGGAGTACCAGAACAATGCTGACTGCACATGGACCATCCTAGCTGAGCTGGGGGACACCATCGCCTTGGTTTTCATTGACTTCCAGCTGGAAGATGGCTATGACTTTCTGGAAGTCACAGGCACTGAAGGCTCCTCCCTCTGGTAAGCACCCTCTCTCTTCCCCCACATTGCAACCAGTGGACATGGGAGGGGGTGAAAGTTGCCTTAGTCTCTTTGAGGTCTCCTTGAAGTCAAAAGCCTCTTGGCTACATCAGCACCAGCCATAACAGTTTTATTGGGATAGCATGGCATTTTCAGAGTGGAGTTTATTTTGACAGGGATTGCAGTCCAGTGTTTGAAGCAAGTTGCTAGAGAAGTTTGGGATGGGCCATGGTCAAGTCGTTTGTCTTAGGCCTAAAAGTGTTCTGGTCACTGACTTTAAAAAGTCACGGTGAAATGACTGCAAACCACATTCTCATTTTGAAAGGTGTGTTTGTGCACTGCAGAGGGCATTAAAGTGTCAGTGGTATTCATTTTCCCATCTGGTCCAGGGATAGGATTGTCCCTGAGGTCTGATGCTGAAGGTATGTGAGTGCAGTCTTAGGTTCTGACATGGCTACCAAGTTTGGCTGCTCATGAAGGATTGTCGTTGTTGTTGTCTCTGGAATAAAAAGAAGTGCATGAGCTGACATGCTGAGGTTGTGAAAGGAAGTGTCCAGTCTCCTGTCTGGGTTACAAGCTTAACAAGCACTAGGGTGGCATTTAGAACACTCTTCAGTTGTCCTTCAGGCTGTGTAAGCAGGATGAGAGCATCGAGCAGAGCTATGTCATCTTCTCAGGAGCTGGATCAGCCTGAAGTGACCCTGCTAGATGAGGACAGCAACTCTGCAGCCTCTAGGCAAGAACAGGGCCTGTCCCTGGGCCTGATGAGGGCCGCAGGCATGGCAGAGGACTCAAGTAAAGTAGAAATAGGAGTGACAAGAGTAAGAGAAGGAAGAGGCCAAGGGAAAACAAAAAACTTGACCCCCCAGGCTTGGATGTCTGAAGGGAAGGAACCTTCAGTAAACAGATACTATAGTTCTTTCCTCCCAGGTTTCATCTAAGTACAGTTAGAGAAATAACTACACTAACAACTATCATGACAATGATAATGAGTGAGAGACGTGGAATACCTGTCTTGAATACAGGCAGAGGGTAGGGGGGAGGAAGGAGACGGGGGGCATTGGTGGTAGGAATGTTTGTTGCACTGGTGAAGGAGGGTGTACTGTTTCATGACTGAAATACAACTACAAACATGTTTGTAATCATGGTGCTTAGATAAAGATATTATTTTTTAAAAATACAAAAAAAAAAGAAGAAAAAAAAAGAAACACCAGCCGCATAAGGCACATTCCTCTGAAAAACCTGACCAGAACCAATGAGGACTCTAATGAAAAGGAGAACATGGGAATAGACTACTTCCAAATACAGACTGGCATTTGGGATGAGGGTACCTAGAAAGCACAGTTCTCCTGGGAGAGGGTTTCTTATCAGGAAGTTAGAGGGCCTCAGATTTTACAGCATGTCCTATGAACATGGTCCAAGATGGGGGGGAGTAATTCAGGGGACCAAAGCCATAACCTGCCACGTGGAGGTGAAGTTCCACCTGCCTTATGGGAACCCCTGGCTATGTGGCACAGGCAATCAGCAGACTGTGTGGATGAGTCTTTGGGGCCTGTCAGTTCAGTCTCAGCTTGCAAGAAGGTTCTAGCAGGGGAACCCTGAAACTCATTCCCTGAGGTTCATCTCTATAGGAGGAAGCTGAACTCCAAGAAAGATACAGCCCAAGCCAGGTTGGGCTGCAAGGAAGGGAGACAGAGAGCTTCCCAACCAGGCAGATCAGCCAAATCAACCCTGGTAATTAGTGGGGTGACAGCTGTCATGGCCAGTTACTGTCATTTTTTACCTAGTCCAGTTATAGATCTCTGTCCCCACTGTTTTATAAAAATTACTTTTTCTCATTGTGAATGGATTATAGACTACTTCTTATAGAACATATAAAATGATATAGAGAAGTGAATAATAAATGTTCAAATTTTGATATTATACTCTGACCTTTTTGATTTGCTTAGGGCAAGCTAGTTGGCCACATATAAATACACATACACAGAGGCAATTTTGTTTGCATTTTTGTTATTTATATACTAGTTTGGGGGCTAGAGGTCATTAGGCTCTTGTGCTCTGGGGCTTCTCCCTGAGTGACTTGGAACCACATATGGGACTGGAGATCCAACCAGAATCAGCTGCCTGCAAGGCAAGCCCCTTAGTCCCTGCACTTCCTCTCCAGACTTAATAGCATTTTCATCATGAAAATTTTCCCTCTATCATTATAAATGCCTTTGAAGTACAATAGGTATGATAATAGCCTTCTTTATTGAGCATTTGTTATCAATACATATCTGGCTGGCTCTAAGCCCTTACAGCCATAATTTCATCTGATAAAAACCCCATGGAATAGCTTCACACATGAGGAAAATGAGGCCTGAGAGGTTAGTTCCTTGCTTAAATCCCTACAGCATCTAAGGAGCAGAGCTGTGATGGCTGGGCTGCAATCCTAGCAGATCATGCATGGTTTGCTCAGTGGATCCCTTGTTAGGTCACACCTATCAACAGATTTGGGGGGGGGGGGTGCGGAGAGATAGCACAGCAGTAAAATATTTGCCTTACACATGGCCAACCTCGGATGGACTTCGGTTCGATTCCTGGCATTCCATATGGTCCCCCTGAGCGTGTCAGGAGTGACTTCTGAGTGCAGAGTCAGGAATAACCCCTGAGTGCTGCTGGGTGTGAACCCCCCCCCCCAAAAAAAAACCCACACACCATACAGGTGCAAGGATGGGTCTTCCTGCCAGTTCACTCTTTCCAGCCCAAGGCCTCTTCCACTCACTTGTTCATCTATGGGTCAAATGGTCTCCTACAGCTTCTGCCCCCAGGTGTGGGTCTACAGAGTCCAAACTTCTGGAGTGAAACAAATCTGAAAGAGTATTCCTTTTCCTATTAAGTCACTCAGTGGGGAAGGAATTAAGCAGAGGAAATCGTTAGGGGACTCATTCAGAACTCTTTGCTATAAGATTAAATTATAATTATTTACAGGGATGGTGTCACCACTGCCAGGCAGGATGCATTTGTCGGTCTGATTTATACTTGCCTGGAAATTATGGATAAACTCACTTGGAGGCTTAAAGCATCTGTATGGAGAGCGTGATCTAACAGACTCCCCCACTCTCACCCCTGCCCTTGTCCCAGGGGATACATAGACTTGTATGAAGGTTCAATGCTCCTGTTTCAGATCTTACTGTTTCTCTAAGCATCAAGAGATTTCAGGGTATTCTGCAGCAAAGCCAAAGCCACAGCAATCATGAGAGAGGAGAGAGGAGAGAGGGGAGAGAGAGAGAGAGAGAGAGAGAGAGAGAGAGAGAGAGAGAGAGAGAGAGAAAGAGAGAGAGAGAGAGGAGAGAGAGAGACAGAGAGAGAGAGAGAGAGAGAAAATTTTGGATAATGAGGCAGCCCTTCACCATTGAGAGGACCTTCCAGAGAAAAAGATCGAGGCTTCACTTAGTAGAAAGGACTTGGAAAGTTCCTGATGTAGCTTTTTACTCTTTTTCTGCTCCCCAAGTGCGGTAACCACAAAAAGCTTTAATTAGGGGATCCAGATGTTTATATCTCATGGACTGGGAAATTACCAATTTGAAGAAATCTTGGGTTTATTTGTTTTTTTTAGCTTTGTCAAGTAAGGATATTAGAAACAACCTTTCCAGGCCCTCAGAAAATTATTTCATAAAACTAAGGATAATTCAAGACCAAAATTTTAGTAAAATATAGGGATTAGTCCCCACTGACACTCATGTCCCAGGAAAGGCCCACGTATAAGTACAGGAATGCTCCTGTCTGCTTGATTGGTCCATACCTTGATTCTGGGAATCCAACAATACTTGCTTTGAACAGCACAGTCTGTTACTCTGGTGAGCATTGAACCCTGTAACTCTGGTGTGTTGCGAGATTTGCAAGTACTTTTTAGACTTATTCGCCCTAACGTTAATTGCTTTGTATGTGCAATTGAAAATAAGCAAAAATGAGATTTGAGTTGAGTGAAGGTTATAATCCAGATAGATTTGGTATTATGCTCCACTACACACTTACATGTGTGCTCACATACATATATGCACATATACACACATACTCACAAAGTCACACACAGCCACATCACCCTGACACATCTCTCCAAATCCCACATCAGACAAATACCACCAAAAAAAACCCTTGTACATAATACCGAGTGGCAAGTCTCCTGAAGGTGAAGATCCATCTTTGCTTTACTGTCATGCTCGCCAGGAGCAGCTCTTTCTTTATTCTGGTCTGACCCAGTCAGTAGGCTGTGGTCATCTTTGCGCACTGGATCTTGAGGATGTGGAAGGTCTTTTAAAACTCAGAATTTTGAGTCTCTGGGTGGTATCAGGATGGTGTTACTAGAATAAGCAGGAATTTTGTTAGGAGCTGTATATAGAACCAGTCTCACCATTATGAAAAAGAAAATTTGCTAAATAAACCTGAAAAAGTTCTAGACCCAGAATCTATATCCCTATGCTCACTGTATCATACCCTGCACTTTCCATCCGAGGTTCTTCAGGTTTTTCCTCTGGACTACAGGAAGGAAGGGGAGAATGCATACCTTCCCCTCATGCCCTCCCCTCTACCGTTCCAGCTGCTTTCACTACAAGGATAGCATTTGGTTAGTACCTGCAGTGTGGGAACTGAGCTAACATCCTGGTCCTAATTGGAGTGAGCAAGTCAAGAATGATAGATGGACTCTCACCCACCACCTTTCAACAGTTGAGCCTGGGGATGGAGACACAGTTTCATGTCTGAGAAGCAGAGCTTATGGTCTGAGGCACAGAACACATTGAAAGGGCTCAGCACTCAGTGCTGGAAGAGCGGTGTCACTCTAGACTCTGAGTAAGCATCATATTCCCAAGTGGAGTCCAAACAGGAATTCACTCTTTGAGGGGAAAAGGGTAGGATGAAGCTTCTTTAGCACCTCAGGCAGGGTCAGCCTCATGTGTGGGGATCTCCCCTAGGTCGTCTTTTCATTCTCCAACAAGTGGTGTCTCACCAGGCAGAAAGGCAAGGTCCAGGCTTTAGCTGATCCTACTCCTTGAGGAGTTGCCAGAACCCCTTTACTGGAGGTGAGAATTTGTCTACATCAGGTTGGGCAATGCCCTGGAGTATGGGACTGGATGGGAAAGTGTTGAAACTAGTCTGTACACCCAGTATTCAGTGCCTTGTTCTCTGTGTGGATCTGGCCAGCACAGTCATTTAGTTACTTTGTTAGAAAATACCACAGATGAGGAAAAAAAAAAAGTAGAAGGGGCCAGAGCAATGGCGCAGTGGTAGAGCATTTGCCTTGCATGCGGATGACTTAGCACAGACCATGGTTCAATCCCTCCAGCATCTTATATGGTACCCCTATCCAAGAATGATTTCTGAGCACATAGTCAGGAATAACCCCTGAGCATCACCAGGTGTGGCCCAAAAACAAAACAAAACAAAAAAAAACAAAAACAAAAAAAAACCCACAAATCAGACCAACAACTCTGCTCTATCCACTGCTCTATGCTGGGTGAGGAGCAACGGTACTTGTGAGCTTTTAGACACAGCCAAGTAGGAGAACAAGGCAGAAAGCAGGGAGACATGTAGTGAGGCCACTGCATAAAATAGGGAGGGAAAAGCAAGTTCTCTGGGACACAAAGGAATGGTCTGTGATATGAGTCAAGTGTCTGTGATGAGATGCAAGAGTGTGACAAGAACAGAGAGTCTGCAATGTATTGGAGGGGTTCTGTGATAAGAGGAGAAAGTGTCTGTAATGTGAGGAAAAGTCTCTGATATGAGGGGAGGATCTATGATGAGCAGGAAGGTTCTGTGATATGAGGGAGAGTCTGTGTGACTTGAGGGGGGTCTGTGACAGGAGGCAGAGAAGCAACGTGGGTCCACAGCATCTCTGAAGACTTCCCTCTCCTTTCTTTCCCTTTCCCTGTGACCATTTTTATCCTAGATAGGAGGAAAGGACTGGGCAGAGCCAGTGTCTTTCCTGCACACAGATGGAAGCAGCACTTGTCCACAGCATCAGCAATAGCCACTACCAAAAGAATTTCTGTTAGATTGTAGAAACACTCCTTCCCTGTATCCTTGGTGACCACCCTATGGTCAGCTTCTTATGTGCTTGTGGGCCTGTCTACCTTCATACTTTATGTTTTTAGTCTGAATATTGGGTATCTGCCCATATGTTCTCTAGGTCTTCATATCCCTAAATTAGCCCTCTTGTTAATATGAGAGCAAAGTGCTTCCACAGAATAGTAATGTTGGAAAAGTAAGATAAGCCTGTCCTGGATTTCCTGGGAAGGCATTGTGAGAAGGCAGGGCCTGGAGACAGAGGCTCTCTGGTCATTTTGATGAGGGAGAAAGGGCTAAAAAGCGGTTCAGCATCCTATATCTGCTGCTTCGGCCTAGTGCTGTTAACCAGTGTGGGCCCCCCTGATCCCTGATACACAGCATTGGGAAGAGGTCTCAGGCTGCTGGTATTTTCTGCCCACAGGCTCACCATTGTGCTTTGCCTTCTGAGCCCTATTGACCCCTGGGTCTGAAGGAAGAAATGTCCTTCCTGCAGGGTTTCCTGCACCCTGCTTTGGGGGTAGGTGAGGAAGGCTTACAAGCAGGCTGATTTTAGGAAGAAACTTTAGGGCATACCTAAGCTCTGATTCAGTGTTTTATGGTTAATTTTTTTCAGCTCATCTCTCTGTATCTCACATCAGCTCTGAGGGGTTTATTTCCTTCTGTTCCCCTTCATTTGCTTGTTTGCTTTTGGTTTTATAGGTGAGAATACAACTGCTACTCTCCCCACACACCGACTACTTTACAGGCATGCCATTTGAATATTTTTCACGCAACACTCTATCTCCTCTTGAAAGACCTTATTTCAGTTATTAAGCATTTTGCACGGAAGTTGAGCCAACCAGACCTATTTGATCTCTGGGACTTAACTAGATATTTCATTCAGGAACCATTAGATTCAAATATGATTAGAACGAGAATAGCAGATCAATGGGGATTTGTTAATAATAACCATTCAGTTATTTATTTATTCATTCACATATATTTTATCAAGCCACTGGCTTCGATCATTCCCGTTCTTTGTGACTTTCCCCCTGTTTATTTTTGGCAGTCATTTATTAAGAGCCTTCTCTGAACTAGACTTGCCCAGGTGCTAGGAAGACAAAGAGACAGGCCTTCCTAAAGGATTCGTTATTCAGTTCCCACATGTTTATGTAAGAGTCACGCACCATGTAGGACTCTGGAGCTCACAGTCAGGCTGAAGAAGCAGAATATAATTAAATGCTTTACAATATCATGTATTTTTCCAAGGAGTATAAAGAAGTTCCCATAGGGACTTGAAAGAGAAATGTAATAAGCAAGGATTCTTATGATTCAAGAAATAAAAACTTACCTTCAGCTGACTCATGCTAAAAACACAGTGATGGGACGAGAGATGTGGCTCCAGGGTAGAGCATTTAAACTGCATGTGAAGCCCAGGGTTCAGACCCTGGCACTGCAAAAAAGTACAAAAACAAAAAGAGAGCTTCTACATAGGGAATGTGTTTGGCTTCTGTAGTTACAAAGTTTAGGAATTGGCTAGAATTGGTGGATCAGGTATACATATAGTCTTCTTTCAAATCTGTTTCTCTTTCTGCAGTCCCTTGCAAAGGGGACATCACCTACCCCATCCATCCTTCTGGTTCTGCGTTCCCAGCAGAAAGCAAATGTCTTTGCCATCCTCCAGATGATCCTTGATTGGACCAGATGGCTCATGTGCTTCACCCTGTGAATATCCCTGTAGTCTGAGAGGATTCTCTATGCCAGCTCCAAATGTCCTGACTGGTGGAGCCAGAAGGATAGGACGTAGATATGGTGCTTGTACATGGCTAACTCAGGCTCAAGCTTCCTTAAGCACAGAGATAGGAGAAAGACCTAAGTACGGCTGGTGTTTCCCCCTACCGCCACTACCAAATAATACAACAAAAAGCCACCTGATTAGAAGAAGAGAGGTGGTTCACCTAAGAAAAAGTGGGAAGATAAAACCAAAGACTGTCTCTCCCTCCCTACAATGAGGCTGCTGGGGAGCCCCAGAAACATTGAGTTTCTATCAGCATAGAACAGCAAAAAGTAGCCATTGTATTTGGGGTCAGCAAGTGGGGCACTGGTGCAACAGAAGAGATTAGAGTGGAATGGGAGCACAGGTCTGAAGGCTGCATGTCCTTCCCTGAGATCATGAGCAAGGAGGGCTCATGGATTTGCAGAGAGATGCCAAGGTGTATTCAGAGGAGAACAAACTCTGAATTCCAACTGACTCCCACATGGAGGCTCAGAAACCAGTACTGAAGCTTCTCTGTGGACAATTTGGACAGATGAGCAGCCTTGAACTGCAGCTGACACAGTATAGAAAAGAGAAGGCAACATCTAAAATACCTCAGACAAAGTCGGCAGGATTGGAAGGAGCAGAAAGGTAAAGAAAGAAAAGGCCAGAGAAGTCCAGGGTGATTCCCTGATTCCTGATTTGATGACTGTCCCAGGGAATAGATGGGACTGGAGCAGGAGGGGACCATGGTACTTGGGCTGTCATTCAAAGTCAGCACCAGCATCCCCTTCCTTGGCAATATCTTCTCCATCAGCACAGTCTGCCTTGCCAGCTCCACCTTTATTAATATCCTTCCATCATCATGTTGAATTCATGCAAACAAATGACACAGGCTCTGCTAGTGTCTGATACTGAGCAGAGCACTGAGTGTACAATGGCAGAGAAGAGAGATAAAGCTGCTGCCTTTGTAGAACTTCCGGTCTATTTGGGGGAGCCTAATATTCATAAAAACAATCTCCAAATAAATATAAAATATAATTATGATGTGAGTGCCATAGAGGAAATAAACAAGATGAGAGTTAACGGGCACAAGGACCTTCTTAAGATACAAGGAAGGGACTGCGATAGCACAGCAGATAGAGCATTTACCTTGCACATGGCCAACTATGTTCGATCCCCAGCATCCTATATGGTCCCCTGAGCCTGCCAGGTGTGATTTTTAAGTGCAGAGTCAGGAGTAGCCCAAGTGCCACCAGGTGTGGCCCAAAAAGAATAACAAAATGATACAAGGCTGGGGGTGAGCAGGACCAAAAGGATGTATGCAATAAAACTTGGTTTGATCCCCATCACTCCATACATCCATACCACTCCCTGAGCCCATTCAGGGGTGATCCCTGAGCACAGAGTAAACCTTGAACATAGCTGTGTGAAACCACAAAATTACAATAACAAATTAGAAGGCTTAGGATCAGAGAGATAATATGGGGTAAAGCTTTTTTTTTTTTTTTTTTTAGTTTTTGGGTCACACCCAGCAGTGCTCAGGGGTTACTCCTGGCTGTCTGCTCAGAAATAGCTCCTGGCAAGCACGGGGGACCATATGGGACACTGGGATTCGAACCAACCACCTTTGGTCCTGGATCGGCTGCTTGCAAGGCAAACACCGCTGTGCTATCTCTCCAGGCCCGGGGGTAAAGCTTTTGACTTGCCTTCAGTTAGCATGGATTTGATCCTCAGCATCACATATGGTCCACTGGGCATCATCAGAAGTGAACCTCTGGGGCTGGTGAGGTGGTGCTAGAGGTAAGGTGTCTGCCTTGCAAGCGCTAGCCAAGGAAGAACCGCAGTTCGATCCCCTGGCGTCCTATATGGTCCCCCCTAGCCAGGGGCAATTTCTGAGTGCTTAGCCAGGAGTAACCCCTGAGCATCAAATGGATGTGCCCCCCCAAAAAAAAAACAACAACAACAAAAAGAAGTGAACCTCTAAGCACAAAGTCAGAATTAAGCCCTAAAGACCATTACATGTAGCCCAAAACAACCCAAACCCACCAAAATATATAAAAGCTCAAGAGAAGCTGCTTTGAAGGCACAGGCTTCTATCTTTGACTGTTGTGAAAGTATCACCATGGTAAAAACTTGTAGAGCAGAACTTCAAGCCAATTGCCCCATATATGGAACTAGCATAGTCCCAAGTCTGACTTTTGGCATTTTATCCTGTCTGAATGTCAGGAGCAAGGCAAGGTCAAAGTCTCAAACTGGCTTTAGGAAGTTTAGCAGCAACTGGCTGCTGAGCTCTGTGTCATCTTAACTTGCTAAGTAAGGGGCCGGGTCTAGTCTAAATAGAATTCAGAACTACTCCTTAAAAATTGCTATGCCCTTGCTTCCTACTACTGGCCTGTCACCTTAAAATCCTTTTAGCTACCCCCAAGAAGTTGTTCTCTTCTGATGGACTCTATGAAATGACTGTTGTATCTCTCAGGAGTCTGGCCATAAATAAGCAGCCCTTTAAAATCTCATCTCGTGTATCTCTCAGGGTTGGAAATAGCATTACAAGCTCCACAGCTAAGCAGTAGGAAAGGATTAGTGCCCTGGCATGATGCTGGCATACATCAGGCTGGTGCACAAGGTTTCAGGACTCCTATATATTTCTCAGAATATCAACACAACTACCTTGCATCCATCCTGACAACTTGCTCTCAGGAAGAGAACAAAGGCCACAGTTGGAAGGAACCATTTATAAGCTGGGGCTGCCCTTGTAGGCATAGTGGCTCTGCAAAAGCTTGCAGTTTGGCAAAGTTCTGTGCACAGGAAACTGTGGTCAGGCAGCTGGTCTGTTCCTGTTGGTTTGACTATAAGCAACAGGTCAGGACTAAGCTTTGTGCTGGGGCCTGTGCCAAGACCATGAAGGGCCGCCGACAATTAGATGCTGTCCTAGACCTCTCTGGAGGAACTGTCAGAGGCCTGATCAGTGCTGCTAAGACAGATGGAAGAAGCAGTTCTGGGTTCTTCCAGTGGCTTCTCATTCTGGCCAGGCCTGTCTTCTGAAATGATACTTCAAGTACTTGGAATGTTCGAGGTCCCCATCCCGATTCAAGTATCAAATAGTCCAAATAGTCTCAAATAGTTAAATAGTCAAAAGTTTTATTCTGTTTACTCATGACTTCACCTGTAGGTTTTACGTTTCAGCTTATTTTGCTTCCTGACTTCTGTAAGAGCATCCTCTGTCCTTGGGTTAACCATTAGCTTCTACTCCTTCCAGTCAGATACCTTGCTCAGCCAAAGTCTAGAGTGTGGCTCCCACACTCCCCGGGAAAGCAGGATTGATTCACACAGAAAACTCAAGTTCAATAATCTGATGAAGTGGCAAATGGATGGCTCTGAAGACACTGAATCAAATGTTTGGGAAGGAAAAGGTGGAGCTGGTTTGAACTGCACAGGCAGGCTCCGTTCAGCCTCTCACTCACCCTTGCAGATTCCATCCAAATTCATGGAGGATCCACCTGGTGTGCTAAGTCTTCTGTATCCATCACTAGCTCATCAGCTGCTCCTATTGTTCTACACCCTGAAACCACCCACCAGAGGGAGGATCGGGGCACCATTCTCCACCTTAAATATCACCCAGTTTCTGTGCCAAACCCAAGAGATGCATTTAGGTCCAATCTTCCTGGACACTTCTTTCTACTTTCCCTTTATTGGTATTTCCTCCTTGTGAGAGCTCCTTTATCTCTTTCCCTCTTTGATGATTATTGAGCCTATGAAAGACCCAAGAACCCAGTATTTCTACCCCATGTATTTCCCTGGCCTATAAGCTACCTGCTCTTCAATTGTGCCTATTTATTTACAGCTCTGCTCTCCAGCTCCCTCTTCTGGTCTTCCCATGGAGCATCAGTCTATTAGGATGCTCTTAGAGATTGGTGTTACCTGCTGGAGGTCCTCCCCTGGATGTCTCAGCAATAGCTCCAACTCAGCATGCCCCAGTGCCTCTCATCATGGACTCCTAAGATGATCAGAGTTAGTTTCTTAGTTTATGGTGCCACCTTCTACCCCATTATCCCCCAAACCTGGGAATCCTCCCACTTTAAGCCTTCTCTCCCACCAGCCCCATCCAATTAATTGCTAAGTTCTCCCAGGGCACCTCCTCCAGCACAACCAATCCCCCAGCCCAGCCCATTATCTTTTCTTCTTTGTGCGTTGTAATAGCCTCCTTACTGATCTCCCAGCCTCTCTGCACTCTCCAATTCATCCTCCCCACTGCTACCAGAATGGTTTAATTAAAATGCATATCTGACAAGCTAAGCCTCAGGCAGAAAGATTTCAATCATCTTCCATTACAGAATAAAATCTAACACTTGATAGGGTGCCAGGCCCTTCCAAATCCAACCCTGGCCTAATACCCAGCCTCATTTTTAGGGTTAAACTCTAAAACAGTTGTTTAATCCCACAAAGATTTATGTCTTACTTGTTCCACTTGTACGTTGTCAATGGGCTCTGATCCACATTGTGATGCAGGTAGATATCCAGCTCAAAGCATTTTCAATGTCTTGTTGCTGTACCACCTAGCTTATGTGGCCTTCTCCAGGGCCACAGCAGAAAAAGAGCATATAGATTTTACTGGAGATTTGTCTCTGCTCCCTCACAGTTAAAGCCCAAATCACCTCCAACTCATATTCCAGAAGTACCATCTGCTCTGGTCTAGCTGTGAAGGAGCCAGAAGTGGATTGTGACTGAAATGGGCAACAGTACTTCAACCATGCCTCACATTTTTTGTTTTGTTTTGTTTTGTTTTTGGGCCACACCCGGTAACGCTCAGGGGTTACTCCTGGCTATGTGCTCAGAAGTTGCTCCTGGCTTGGGGGACCATATGGGACACCGGGGAATCGAACCGCGGTCCGTTCAAGGCTAGTGCAGGCAAGGCAGGCATCTTACCTTTAGCGCCACCGCCCGGCCCCATGCCTCACATTTGAGGAACACGATGTCCCTACTCTAGTTGAAGGCTTTAGCTGCATTATCTTGTTTCACCCCCATTCCTTTGACTGCATACCGTGTTTTACTCCACCCCCCTAAATTTTATAATAAATTCATCTCCTTTTCTGAGCATTAATTTTTTCTTTTATATTACAAATAGCATAGACACATGTTCCAATGTCTGCCATCTAAAATCAAAACAAAAGGGACTAGAGATAGTATAATAGGTAAGATAAGGCATTTGCCTTACATGTGGCTAACTTGGATTGGATAGCTGACATCCATATGGCCCCCTGAGCCCCCAAAGGAATGATTCCTGAGTATAAAGCTAGGAGTAACCTCTGAGCACTGCCGGGTATGGCCAAAAAACCAAACAGCCAAAAACAAGATCAAAACAAAATTGGTATACACAACCTTTTTTCTCTCTCAGGCTCATTCAGTTATCTGTCCATTGCCAGTACAGGTTTCTCTCTGAGTTGTCCCCAAGTTGTCAAACCTATATTCAGTTAATTCTTCATCTTGGCTTCTTGGCCATATATAGTCATTGGTCCTTCTCTTTATGGCTAATATGAGTAACGTAGCTGTGTCTATGGCTATTCCTTTGCTTTCTCTTCTACTGTTTTCTGCATATGATCAGTCTGGGGAATCCTGGGACCCTCCTCTTTTTATATTCTTTCCCAAACTACCTCCACAAATCACAGATTATCTTTTAATATTATCTGTATCAGTGGTTCTCAGCCTGCAGACTAGTGCTGACCTGCAGGCATGAAAACTACTGATTTACTTTGCTGGTATTTATCCATGTTAGTGTTGGTCCTGATGTATCTTCAGGGCTCCCTGTGTATGAAGTGATAGCACAAAAGGAATGCTTCCAAGATGATTGTTAAAATTGTGTGGCAAAATGTTTATAACATCAAATTTCCTTTTCAACCATTTTTAAGTGCACAATTCAGTGGCATTAAGTAACTCGCATTATTATACAGCTATCACTATTACCCAGCTCTAGAACTCCTTTCAATTTCCCAAGCTAAAGGGCTCTCCCCATTAAAACAGTACCTCCTATTCCCTTGTAACCACTATTCTACTTTCTAGCTCTGTGAATTCGATTCCTCTATGTACTTTATAAAAGTGAAATCATACGATACTTATTCTTTTGTGTTGATTTCACTTAGCATAATGCTTTCAAGGTTCATCCATGAGATAGCCCTTGTCAGAGTTCCATTCCTATTAAGGAAAAGAAATCCATTGTATGTATAATCTACATTCTACCAATTCATTTGCCCATCTATAGGCAGATTTACTCATCCCCCCCTCACCCCTAACCTCTCTCTCTCCCTCCCAATTTGCAGTGTCGGGTGTTTATGCATCAGGTCACGTCCCCCAGTGAAAGGCTTGTTCCTATCACACTCAAAATAAAATAATACAACAGGTCTCCATAGTGTTGGCTTATCACTCAAGCCCAGTAACTATACCCTAACAAAACCCACCTTTCCCCTGTTTAGTGGGTGGGAAAAGCAAATTCCTTCAAGGACTTTCATACCACTGAGAGTGTAAAATTCTTAAAAGTTGTGTGGGGTGGGGAGGAGGGAGATTTGAGACATTCATGATGGGAATGTTGTACTAGTGAAGGGGGTGTTCTTTACTTGACTGAAACCCAATTGCAATCATATTTGTAATCAAGGTGTTTAAATAAAGATATTAATAAAAAAAAGTTGTGTGTGAGAAAGAAAGAGAAAAAGAGAGATGTTCTTTTTTTTTTTTTTTTTTGGCCACATCCATTTGATGCTCAGGGGTTACTCCTGCCTAAGCTCTCAGAAATTGCCCCTGGCTTGTGGGGACCATGTGGGATGCCGGGGGTCCTTCCTTGGGTAGCGCTTGCAAGGCAGACACCTTACTTCTAGCACCACCTCACTGGCCCCAAGAGATGTTCTTTTTAATGTAAAACTCAATTTTCCCTCCTTAGAAAGTCTCTTCCTGGGCTGGAGAGATAGCACAGCAGTGGAGTGTTTGCCTTGCAAGCCGCCGACACAGGACCAACAGTGGTTCAAATCCTGGCATACCATATGTTCCCCTGTGTCTGCCAGGAGCGATTTCTGAGCACAACGCAGGAGTAACCCCTGAGCACTGCTGGGTATGATCCAAAAAAAAAAAAAAAGTTTCTTCCTGTCCATATCAGTAACTCCTCATTCTCTGTCATAGCATCTTGTTAATTTAGGCTTTGTCAAGACCTAGTATATCATTGCTTACAAATATTTTCTATGTCCCCTTCCCATACCTACCACAATCTTCAAAACCTAGGAAGCCCTCAGTGCAGTACTGAGCACTTAGTAGGTGTTTGTGGTTCACTGATTTGGGAGCAGGGAGCACACTTGCCTGTGCCTCACTGGTGACAGTGTCCTGGGGCTAATTGCAAAGGTTAACACGGAGCCTCTCCACCAAGTATTTTAAGTAATAACCTTCCTGGGGGACATTTGCAAATTAGCCCTGACTCTTGCTGATTACTCATCCTAAACTCAGTCTGATTAATAATTAATCAGCAAAGTGCTTGGACAAAGCAGGCTGATCAGTGCTCGAAAGGATCTTAAATTATGCAAGTCACTTGGCCAGTCTTAAAAAAAAAAAAATAAGGGGAAGTGCTCAGCGGTCTCCAGCACTGGAGAGGTTTGATTGCAGCTAGAGTGAGGTGAGGTTTCTCAGCTGTTTGTTTTTCCTTTTTGTCTTTCCAAACCCCCACTCCCTTTGACTAAGAAATCAATTAGGCTCAAGCTTGCAACCTCAGAGACTATGCAGCACTGAAATAGAAATGTGTTAAATATCACTTTCTTTTTTGTTCCTTCCTTTCAAAAGAATCTTGGTCTAGGAACAGAGGTTAAAATTAGCCAGTTTGTTAACCAAATGCCTGTCTGGCACCTGATGTCAATTTCTGCAGCCATGTCAGTTTCAGCTACCCCCTTCATTTCCTCTCAGTACTTGGCACTCTGGACCTGGCAGTAATGAAGTGAGAGATTTGATGGGCACTGCCCATTCTGTCCACCCTGTGAACGATCAATTTGCCCACAACCTGTTCCACCCTTTAGAGTGCTCTTTGCCTGCAAACCACAGGGAGATAGGAGACAGGATCATAGAAGGAGACAAGCCCCGGGATGGGTGGAAACTAGGTGACCACTGCGGACCTTGTTAGGCCTATCTGCAGCTTCTTTCCTCAAAGGCCATTCCACTGAACCTCATCTCCAAATTCCTAAGAATGAAGGGAGGAGCTCAGAAGAAGCAAAAGTCTCTGACACTGGTCTCTATGTAGAAGAAATGTGGAGGCCATAGGATTTAGGATGGTAAGTGCAACCCATTAAAACCTGCAGAGATGACAAGAGAATGCCCATAGGGGTCAGATACCACATTTCACAGTTCCCTAGGGGGTCTCAGTTTGTACTAGGGTGAAAAGGCTGCACTGAGGGAGCTCCGGGGACTTGGCTAAAGGAGATATCAAAGAAAGCAGTAGGAAATGGTTGTCTTCCTCTGAAATGAAAGCATTTCTGTGTGTCTTTTGACAGGCACTGGGAAGGGTGAAGAGTTGACCAGATGAGGCAGCTTCCAGGAGCCCTACTGAATTAATTCATGCCAGTGATCCATGTCAGTGATACACCTATGTTCTGAAACACCCATTAGAAGCTTAGCTCTTATTTCAGCATGGTTCTGTGCCCACCCTCTACTTCAGAAGACCCACCCGGAAGGTAGTTAGACTGCAGTCTCGGTTCCTACTCCAGTTTACCAATTCCCAAAATTCTGAGACTTGCCTCAAAATACCTTTTTTTTTTTTTTTGGACTATTCTCCCAGGAGTTTGGAAATTTGGAAATAGATATGGAAGTTTGAGAACCACTGTCAAATGAATTCTTGAATAGAACACTTTCTGAAACAGTAATACAGTGAGGATGTACTTGGGCCTGTGCTGAAGCAATCCATTTTCTCATGAATGGATTCATTCTACAAGTTATTGGTTTAAAATTTCTGAAGTTCCATTTGACTTAAAACATTTGATTATGACTGCTGCACAAGTTGGAGCAAATGCATCTGTTCTATAAAATGACTGACTCCTAACATGCTACCCCTCCAGATCCCACTCCTCTGGGTCTCTAGAAAGATCTCTTGGTTTGCTGCACCCCTGAACCTCAGGGGAGACCAGAGTGCAGAAGAGAGTATGGTTTTTAGGAGTCAGTGCTGAGTTCCAATCATAGTTACACGATAAACTTGTGGGGTGGCAGATGACTGATTGTTCCTGGGTTTGAGGACAAGAAACATGGAAAATCAGCTCTGGCTGTGCCACTTTTATTTTATTTTTAAAATTATTTTATTTTAGTTTTGGTTTTGGAGCCACATCGGGTACCGCTCAGGGGTTATTCCTAGCTCTGCACTCAGAAATCGCTCCTGGCAGTCTCAGGGGACCATATGGGATATCGGGATCAAACCTGGATTGGCCACATGCAAAGCAAATGCTCTACCCACTGTGCTATCACTTAAGCTCTGTCCTGACTTTAAATCCAGCTTGTGCTCTGGCTCTGACCTTGCATGGCTGGGGCACCTGCAAGAGCCTCCCTCTGCAGCCTTTCCCCTCCCCATCATTTTCCCTCACACAGGATCCACCCAGCCAGCGATTTTTAGGTCTCCAGAGCATTAGAGGAAGAAAAGAGCAGTATTTTCTGCAGAATGCCAGCCATGTGCTAGACATTTATGTTTATGTTTCCTTGGTATCTCAAAGTTACTAAGAAACAGACACAGCAAGGTTTCCTTCCAGAGCCACCAACTAGGAAGCAGCCACTGGAAATTGGTTTTCTAGCCTTTTGCACTTCTGCACCTCTGAATTGGGGTGGGAATGCCAGGCCTTCAAGAAACTTTGGGTGTTCTGGAAGCATCCCACACACAGCACCCAAAACAGGCACACACACCACATTGCACATACAGAACACATATGGCGCACATGCAAATAGAGAGCATGTACTGCATGCTTGCACACACAGAATGCACTACAAATATACATACAAATGCACGATAGACTATGCCACATGCAAGCACACAGCATTCCACATACTGTCTCACAGAATACATACCACAGGAACATATAAAACACACTATACACAGAGAACATACTCTCTGCATATGAATATGTAAAACATAGCACACAAAAAATGTACACCTTTCAGAATACATAGCACTCCTGTACACATCCCAACACATATGCACATGGAACACACCACAGAGAATGTGTGCCACGCAATGCACGTATAGAACATACCACACATGTACATGAACAACGCAATGCTTACATGCACACGTCACACATGCCTATGTAGAACCACCACACAGGCACACAGAGAAAACATTGCACACACACATGATGCCTGGGTGGGCCTGCAGCCCTGCTCCTGTTTGCTTCCTTCTGCCCTTTGGGCCTGCTTGGAGGGAGCCACAGGCTGGCTCCTTCCCAGGTTACCAGGCTTCAGCGGCCCATCTGCCACTTGCAGCCAGTGCCCTCCAAGATGACCCATGAGCACAGAAGACAGACTGTGGCAGCTTCCCCACAACAGAAATTGTCATAGCAGGCAAATGGCCCAAGCCATACTGCTCATTGCTAGTTTGGAGCCTTAGGGTCCAGTAACCCTGGACATTTAGTGTTGTCTTTAACGATACCTCCAAGCTTCCCTGAACAGGGACAGCTCAGCCTTGGGCCCAGTCAAGAGGAGATACAGGCTGGCTGGCCTTGCTCTCTTATCTCTTCACTGTCCCTTTGGGCTTTCATTATCTTACAAATCTGTCAGGGTCTTTCTGCAGTGCCTAGATCTGACTTTGAGTGGGGCAAGATACCTGGTAGCTAAGGAGAAGGTTTTAGTCCTTCCAACAGCTCCCCCTTTTCAATAGTCCATCTTCTCCTAATCCTGGCACAAGGTGACTCATCAAAGCTCCCCTTTATATCCCCCCCAGTCCCTCCCCATGCCACTCCCTTCCCCACCCCTCACATAGCCACCCCTTCCCTGGTGCCTGGGCAAGTAATTACATTCACAGGGAAGTTGACAAGTCTCTGGCGACTCCTAGCCAGGCTGGGAAAGCTTCATTATTCTGTATCTGGAAATATGCAGCTCCATCAGCACAGACTGTGATAACACCAGTGTAAAAGTTCTCTATTCAGGGGAATTAATTAGGATTCCTTATTAAAGATCCAATTAGGCAAAAGGGCATTTTTATCTGTGATCGTCAGCTGCTCCTATTTTCCTGAAGCTATAATTCCGAAGATTTTTTTTTAAAAAAGGAGAAAAGCAGGGGCTGTGTTTTTCTTCTGAAACAACCTGCTCTTTCAGTGTCAGTTATGTCTTCATCAGGATGTGAAAATAGATTTTCTCATTCAATTTGCAATGCTTTATCTCTTCAGAGTCTGGTAATGACTCCACTCTATCCCTTTAGCAGGAACCACAGCCCCAGATGGGCATTTGGAGGGTGGGACTTTGGTAAGGAGAATAGCAAGAGAATATTTTTTCAAAGCAAGTCTCAGCTGTGGGGAAATGCCAGCTGACCCCCTTACCACTGCCTGTGTGATCTTGGATGAAGCACTCAACAGCCCTTGGAGCCTCTGTTTCCTTCCTCCTAATCTATCCTTAAGGCAGAGCATGATGATTATAGATTAAGAATAGTTAGGGTTTTACAGGAAGTACCAAAGAACCAGACTCTTGACTAGAGAGTGATCTACATCTGGATTGACTAGGAGGCTTTGAGCCAGTTAAGTTACTGATTGGGCCTTGGTTTTCCAATTTGGGGCAAATTTCCTCCAAGACACTGGGGCATTTAATTATGGTCATTGGCCAAGTCAAGCATCTCACCTGATACATGCCTAGCAGTATTTTGTTTGAGGGCCACACCCAACTGTTCGTAGGGTTTATTCTTGGTGCTATGCTCTGGAGACACTCCTGGCAGGGCTTGGAGGACCATATGTTGTGCCTGGGATGAAACCCGGGTCTGGTGGGTGCAAGACCAATGTCCTAACCAAGGCTGCTTACTGCATTATTGAAGAGAGTAGCCTCTACTTCTTTATCCTAGAAAAGACCAGACTTGGAAGAACAATGGAATCCAAGGGTTCTAGAAAATTCTGTGGTAAGTAAGTTGTGGTCTAACTGCATAGCTAAGGACCCCAAGGGCCAACCTTAGTCAGCTTGTGTGGCATAGCCAAAGTGGGAATCTTGGCTCATCATTGTTATGTTACTTTCCATGTTTCCAGAGAGCAACAGCATGTCAACAATCGTGGAGAGAGGCACAGCAGTGTTCACTGCTTCACGACCTGTGTCCACGCCCACCCTTCTCTTTCCCTAGCTGCTAAGCTCACTCCCCATTGTCTGTGCGAAAAAGAACCTCAGTTTACCTCCTGGAAGAGCCACTTCATCTCTGTGTCCTCATCTCACCTTTCCTCATTATTCTACTCAACACTTTATTTTTGTTTGTTCATTTGTTTGTTTGTTTGTTTTTTATTTTATTTGGGGACAGGGAGTTGGACTAAACCTGGAGGCGTTCAGGGGTATGCCTGGCTTTCTGCTCAGGGATCATACCTGAAGAAGCTCAGGGGACCAAAATCAAACTCATGTTAACCTCAAAAACAAAAACACAGTCTTTAAAAGCAACAGTTCCCCATATCATAAGACCTTTCTCTCCGTATCTTCTGAAACCTTACCTTCTCCTGTCTCTCACTCCCTTTTGCAGCCACATCCTCCTCCTTGCAGTTCCTGACAGGAAACCCCAGGGTTTGTCCCCTCAGGCCCTTTGTACATCCTGCCCCTTCACACTATCCCAAATGCTCTTCCTTGCTTCAAGAATCACCAGGACTTCTTTCCACACAGCCCTCAGCATTCCTACCCCATTCACATTCTACAGAGGACCTCCCTGACCACATGGCCACTTTAAAAGAACACTTTTCCCTTTTTATGGCATCCTTAGTCTGGGTGTTGAGGGAGCCCTAAGGCTTCAGCCACTCCCCCTGCCCCCTTCCTAGCTTGAAGAAATGCAGCAGAGAAGAGGTATGAGTTTTGCCCCAAATTCCTGGAACCAGTGTCCCAGGTGTTCTTCAGGCCTGCTGAGGCAGCTGTTCTGTATCCTGTGACCCCACTAGATTAGGGAGCACCTAGAGTGCCACAGAGACCACATTCACGACCTGCATCCAAGAGGCACATGGAACAGGGAAGTGTGCTCCTGGAAGAGAGCATAGTCTGGGCTGAGAACCAAGAATATCCTCGCCCTCTCCACACCCCGAGCCTCCTCCCTCTTCCCCCCTGCCAATTCCCCCATCAAATAATTCCTGATAATGAAGTTAGGATGATTCATTGGTTTTCTGATGAGCGTGAATTCATCATCAAAATCTACATATTTCAATCCCTTGATATGTGCTCTCAGATTCCTAAACTGATTAATATGTAAAGGGCTTTATCCAGTGACTTAACAAGAGAAAACCCAGCTGGTTTTAGGGGCCAGCATGGTCTCCACCTCTGGGGTTCTGGGGCTGCTGCTGGGTTGATGTTGGAGATGACACAAGAAGCTCATTGGGCAATGGGATGAGATAGCCATAGGCCACAAAGGAGAGAGCATGGGCTGCTGAGAGTGGGCGTTGAGGCCCCAACCTGCAGAATCAGAGCCTTGGCCTCATCCAGGTGATTCAGGCCACACAGTTCCTCACTTTCCACAGATTCAGAGAGGCAGAGAGTAACAACACATCATGTCTTGATCCCTTTTGATCTTACTGAGGGACAGACTGAGTGACTTTACTCTCCATGTCATCCTGAACCATGTTCCCATCTCTAGAGAGATTATTCTTAGCAAGAGGATCTGAATGTGCCTTCTACCCTCTGCCCCAGGAACTCACCTTGCTGCTTCCTCTGGTATCTGAGGTACCTTGCAGGTCAAAGAAAACTCCCTAAACTCTTCCATCCTGATCACCATTTACTCTACTCTACCAGGGTCAGCTGCAGACCCAGACAGAGCCAATCTTCTATGCTTTCTCAGGCCCCCAATACTGCCTCATATCCCCAGACCAAGCCACCTCCAGCCTTGCTCTCTTTCATTGGGGAACCTCCCACCCAGACACACATCCTCAGACCTCACAGGCTCTCTGCCCAGCTGCTGTGGCGGCTGACTTTAGAAGAGGCTGTTTATTAACCAGAATGCCTTGAAGTGAGCCGTGGGTTCCAACATCAGTGCTGGGATTGGCCAACATGTTTTGCCTTTCTGGGCCTCTATTTCTTTAGTTTCCTAAGAGGACTCTCAGGAAGAGTACTTGATAACACTCAGGGGTTTTAAGGGTGTCATTAGAGCACAAAGTGGCATATTCCATCTATCTTGCCATCATGGCTGTTATTCCTTCTCCTAGTCACTCCCTCTGGAGGCAGGCTCAGGAATGCCCATATTTCTTATGGGGAAAAAAATGAAGCTCACAGACTTTAAGGCTGGGATATGATGGGAGTAAGCCAGGAAGCACCTATTCTCCATAGAATTTCCTAGGGCTTCTTGGGAGTAAGAGTTGGGACCCCACAGAAGATGGGAATTTCCTGTGGGACATTTACCCTTTAGGAAATGAGGGCCCATCATTTTGTTTGGGCAACCTGGACACCCAGTCAAAGGAAGGCTGCTACTTGCACATCATGAATCTGATGTTGGAATTCTTATTCTCCTGGTTTCAGCGATTGTCTTAGTATGGATTTTCCCAGAAGCTGAGAAAAGAGTTCAAGTGTGTGCTGTATCTTGGGAGATACAGGCAACACCAGTGGGGAAATAAGGGGGTGTCACAAGGAAGGGACCATGTCTGCTCACAGGTCTGAGACCTAATCCCATGGGGAGATTCTGGGGAAACTACCCAAATTTCTTAATTAGACTACTCAGGGAACTTGGCAGAGAGCAAGGGAGTGTATGTAGGTATTTAAATACCATTCACAGAAATTGCAAAGGAGTCATGCTCTTGGGGGTTAGATTACCTTGGCCCCAAAATCTCTTGTGCACATGAAAACAGTAACCTTTCATGAAAAAAAATGCCCTAAAACACAAGGGGTGTAAATACTGGTCACTGGCAGTTAGCTAAAAGGGCAAGGATTATCAGTAAGATTCTATCAGCACTTGCTACAGATTTAAATTGCTGTAAAGACTGTGTGGAGATAAAGGAAAAGGGCTGGATCACTTAGGTTCTAAGCAGCTTTGAGATGGGCCTCAGTTTACTGGCCATGATTCAAGGGAAGGAGAATTTCCTTGAGGAATCTCTGAGTCTTTGGAAAGTTATGGAAATCTATGTAGAAAACAATGGCTCTGGTGAAGAGGGCCAGAGGGATTCCTGACTGAATTGGGCAGCCCTATTGCACTCACACAGGCCAGGAGGAGATGTGGGCCCAGGCAGTGGGTATTTTCTGTCCTTCAAGAAGAATAGTCAGCAAAAAGGACACCCCATTAGGACCAGTCCACAATATAAAGTTTACCTAGCAAAATAATTACACTAACAACTATCATGACAATGGTACTGAGTGAGTGAAATAGAATGCCTGTCTCGAATACAGGTAGGGGGTGGGGAAGAAGAGAGATGGGAGGCTTTGGTGGTGGGTAGGTTGCCCTGGTAAAAGGGGTGTTCTTTATTTATGACTGAAACCCAACTACAAACATATTGTAATCATGGTGCTTAAATAAATACCTTATAAAAAATAAAAATCATATATCAGCATAAAAATCTGTAAATGAGACATCGAAGTTAGTGGATATGTTGATTGCCTCATTTGTTTGTCAAAATAAAATCTAGTCATGGAAAAAAAAATACACCCTGATGATTTGGAAACTCAGGAACAGGAAAGTCTGTTTTGTAGTTATAGAACAACACAACCCATGGGTTCAGTTCACCCACACACCCACAGAGACACTCACACAGCCCAATTATTCACAGGGATGCAGGAGTCTGATGTCAACATTCAAATCTTTTTGGAAAGTTTTGCCTTTCTGGCTGTGCATCCAGTGAAGTTGTTCTATTTCGACAAGTTGTAGGCACCAGGGGTTGAAGTCACAGAATTCATGCATACTTGAGCAGGAACGCCCACTTGGGGGCTTATTTTAGGCACACCCCAGTCTTCAACTGCTTTACTTTGGGGAATTATCATGAGAAATTTCAGAGCTCAGCTTGGGAAGAAGGAAAAGGGCTTCGAGTTCAAACACATTCATGACCCATTTACTCTTCTCAAGAGTGTGGGTGTAAGTGCCTCTGTGCTGTACTTCCAAAAACTTCACCCTCTCCCCTCCTCAGGCTGGAAGGCCAGTGGGAAGAGCTCTGGAGAACAAGTGAGATAGACCAGTTCTTCATCTCTCTCAGTGCTCCGCACAGGGGGCACATTTTGGCGTCAGAAGGGTGCTTGAGACAAGGGTTGTTCAGCAAATGCTGAGACTGTCCCCCATCCTTTTCTCTATATAATTTCAGTTCTATCTGTTTGAATCCACCCCCCCCCCCCCTCAGCCTTTTAGGTGAACCAGTCAGAGATAGGATTCGGATGTTTCCATTTCAGTGGATAGATGGGTGGCATATGGGCTGATCCATTTGTATGTTAAAAAGTATGTTCTATGTATTGTACATGGAACACTTTGCCAGGAAGCCTTTACTGATCACCTTTTAAAGGATAACAGCAACCCTCTTTCCAGGATGATTTGTTGGCTCTTTTCCCATCTTTATTTTCTCATTTGCCTCCTATAAATACTCTCAACTCCACACCCAGGGTGCTAAGACCCCGTTTCTTCTTCTGTCACCTGACTGGCCTCAGTGGAATAGAGGAAAAACACAATAATTTTGCTGACTTGATTTCTAGCAAACAGGAGGCAGTTTAAAAAGAATAGAGAATATTTACTTTTAAAAAAATCTTCATTATGAGGATTATGTAAGATACTTTTAAGAAAATTAAGAAAATATTAGGCCAGACCACAGTGGAGGGAGCATTTGCCTTGCACATGACTGACCTAGGTTAAATCCCTGGCATACAATAGGGTCCCCCAAGCACTGTCAGGAGTGAATTCTGAGCATAAAACCAGGAGTAACCCCTGAGCATTGCTAGGTGTGACCTCTAACAAATAAAAATGAAAAATGAAAAAAAAATCCAGGTAAGCAAACTCCGGAGCATGAGCATTTTGATGTGATTCTTTCCATTTTTTTTCTAGGTCTGGCTTTGTTGTTTTTAATTTAAAGAACTTTGTCCTGGGAATATAGATATATATACACACACACACACATATATATATAAAATCTTCGCTGTTATTTATAAAAACAATCTAGGCTTATTGCAAATAATTCAAAATGTCCCCTAGAGTACAGAATAAAATGTTTAACTCTTCTGTCTGTCAAGCCCTCTACTTAGTTCACTCTTCTTGAAAGCAAACTTTCTTTTTGTTTGTTTGTTTTTGGACCACACCTGGTGATGCTCAGGGGTTACTCCTGGCTATGCACTAAGAAATCACTCCTAGCTTGGGGGACCATATGGGACACAGGCGGATTGAACCACTGTCTGTCCTAGGCTAGCACAGTCAAGGCAGGTGCCCTACCTCTTGTGCTACCGCTCCAGCCCCCAAAAGCAAACACTTATTAACAAGTTGGTATGTAGCTTTGTAGACCTATCTCCATACCTATCCACAAACACAAAGACAGATAGACAGAAAATAGGGGGGACTTAAATGCGTACATATTATTCTATAGGATAAAATGTGTATCTTTTCTAGGTGTTTATATTGCTGTCTTATTTTTTTTTTCTTCTTTGGTTTTTGAGCTACACCCAGATATGCTCATGACATAATCCTGGCTCTGTGTGCTCAGGGATCAGTCCTAATGGGGCACAGGGGGCCATATGTGTTGCTGGGATAGATCCAGGTCAGTTGCATGCAAAGAAAGCACCTAATCCATTGCACTATCTCTCCAGCCCCTGCCTCATTATTTTTAAAAAATCATTATTTTTAATTTTTATTTTTGGACCATACCCAGCAGTGTTCAGGCTTCCTCTTGGCTCTACCTTTAGGCTTCATTCCTGGAAGAGTTTGGAAGATTATGTGTGGTGCCATGGATCGAACCCAGGTTAGCCGTGTACAAGACAAGCTCCCTAGCCACAGTACTATTTATTACTCTGCCTCAATATTTTAATAATAATTTCTAATCTACATTCTCTGCTTTAGAGGGTGCTACAGTTAAGAACTTCATGGTTATATCTTGGTACATATGTCAGAATATTTATAGGATAGTTTCCTCAATGTGGAAAATATGAATCAAAGTGAGTTTAAGCGTAAGAGAGTCTTTTGAAAAAGCTGGACTGGGGACTGGAGTGATAGCATAGTGGGGAGAGGGCTCGCCTTACACATGACTCATTTGAATTCAATCTCTGGCATCTCATATGGTTCCTTGAGTGCCACCAGAAGTGATTCCTGAGTGCAGAGCCAAGAGTAACCTCAGAGCATTTCTGGGTGTGACCTCAAATTTAACAAAATAATTGGGTCATTTTCACCTTTCCATTAAACCAAATATGAGAATGGTTACTCCCTACATCCTTACAAATTTTTTCCTGTTGTTCTGTTTCCATTGCTTGCTTCATTTTATTTATTATGTTTTTTTTTATTTAAACACTATGGTCACAAGGTTTTGCATAATATAGTTGTAGTTTTTACCACAGATAAAGTTGTTCATAGTTGAGTTACAGTCATACAATATACAACAACCTTCACCAGTGCACATTTCTTGCCACCAATGTCTCCACTTTCTCGCCACCCTTCCTGATGCCAGCTTCTATTCCTTTCTTTGGAACATGCATATTTCTTTTCTGTCTTCCTTATTTTTTCCCTTTTAGATACTTTGGTTTTTAGTACAGTATACATTTCTTGCCACCAATGTCCCATTTCCCTACCACCTACCCTTCTCCGTGTTCATTTCATACCTCTCTAGCTCTCTCTCTCTTTCTCTCTCTCTCCCTCTCTCTCTCTCTCTCTCTCTCTCTCTCTTGTTTTCTCTCTTCCTCTCTCTTGTATTTTTTTGTTTGTTTTTTTGGGGGGGCCACACCCAATGACACTCAGGGATTACTCCTGGCTATGCACTCAGAAATCACTCCTGGTTTGGGGAACCATATGGGACACTGGGGGATCGAACCACAGTCCATCCTAGGTGCTACCACTCCAACTCTGCTCTTGCATTTTTTTTGTTACTGTGGTTTGCACTATTGCTAACTAAGGGTTACTATGCATATCACTTTATCTTCTTTCAGCTTTTTCAGAGTGATCAGTTCCAACTATCACTGTCATAGTGGACCATTCTCTACCCTAATTGCATTCACTGCTCTTTGGGCAAACTTCTTACCATGGACTGATCATTCTGATCCTCCTCTATTGTCTCTGGGGATTATTACCATGCTATCTATTATTTTTATGCCCTCAAAATGAGTGGCTTTATTTTGTGTCTCTCCCTTTCCCTTTCAAAAATTTTTAAAAAGAATTATGCCTTTTTTTGGATTTCAAGTTATTAGCTATTTTTAGTTATTAGTAATTGATACAAGTTTTATGTCTTTGTAGTCATTGATACTCCATTTTTCAAACTGCCTGTATAGTCTTCACCCACTTTTCTATTGAGATGTACATGTTCCTATCCTTTTTTGAGGAGCCTTTTGTAGAGTTTTAATATTAATATCACACCTGTTTTCTCATCCCCCTCCCTTCAGGATACTCTGACAAAAATACCACAAGCCAAGTGATTAATAAACAACAGAATTTATTTCTCATAACTCTGTTGGCTGAAAAATCTAAGACCCAGAAGCCAGCAAGCTTGGTATTTGCTTCCTGGTTCAGAGATGTCTGATATCTTGGCTGTGACCTTTGGTGGTAAGGTGATGGGGATAAGCTCCATCTAGAGGTTCTCTTTATCAGGACTTCCAAGGACTCCACCCTTCTGACCTCAGACCCCTCAAAAGCTAGTGCATTTGCCTCTAGACACCTCCTACACATACATTGGGAATGAGATTTCTGGAGAAGAAATTTGATCTGTAGCCCTCTCTCTTTCGTGGGGTACAGCATTTCTGTCTGTTGCTAACTGGCCTGCTAGCCTCATTTTATTCTTTCTCCAGGCAGGCATTTTTCATTTTTAAGTGATCAAACCAGTTGACCTTTTCTTTGTGACTCAAGAGTTTTGTGCCATGGCTAGGATTATCTCCCTTCTTGGAGATTAGAAAATCGTCTTTTCTCAAGAATGCTGTTTTATATTTCATACTTACCTCTTTAATCTTTCTGAATTATATTTTGTTCCAGGTGAGAGATAAAGTTCTTACTTTTAGTTCCAAATGAATAATAAAATTTCCCCAAGCCTTTTTGATTTGAAATAGCCCAACTTTGCTATTATTTTTTCCTGTGTCAGGAACACATAGTTTCTATTACCATAGCTTTAGACTAATTTTTGCTTTCTAGTAGGACAAGTCCTCCTGTCTCATCATTTCTATGGCTAGTGCTATGGAGAGAAATTTACCAGATAAAATTGTGAATAGGATTTTAGCTATCCCTAAGAGATTTTATTGTGAGTTTGATTAGATTTTCACTAAATTTGTAGGTTAATTTGGAATGAACTGACATTTTTACAATAGCAAATCTGCTTATATAAGACTCTAGTATACCTTACTTTTTTCAGATCATTGTTAACATTCTTTAATAAAACTGTATATAGCTTTACTCATTTATATCTAGTAAATTTCTTGTTAGGTTTATTCCTAGATAGTTTTAGAGGTGTTACTTTTTTTGTGAGCACTACAGTTTTGTCATTGTATTTTCTAATCGTTTATTGCTAGTAAATAAGAAAAATATTGATTTTTTTGTACAATTCTTTTCAAACTGGCCATCTTCACTGAACTCTCATTAACTCTAATAGTTTTTAAGTTGATTATTTTAGATTTTCTAGGTTAGGCAATCCTATGAGCTTGCAAGTAATACAATTTTGTGAGTATATATATATATATATATATATATACACACACACACACACACACACACACACACACACACACACACACACACATACCCTTTTTCCTCTTATGTGACTAGTAGCTCCAGATCTGTGTTAGCAGATCTATATTGTGTTAGCATTTCTATATTGGAGGCAAAAATAGTTCTCGATCACCTCTGATACACTGAATCCTGTGCTGCAGATAAACTCAGCAACATTTCAAAGACTATGTTGCTCCCATTGTAATAATTTTTGGAAATCATATATTGAATAATATTGTATTTAAAATATAATGTCATTTAGAGGATAGTGGAAGATAGGCCCAAATGTGGAATCCTGGGATTTTTTATCACATCACTAGATGATGCCACATGTAACTTTGTATCCTGTTACTTTGTGTTTATAACACTGACACTTTTTCTATGTCATTATATACAGCGTCAGTCCCAAGATATTCCCTTAATCAGGGGTCTCAAACTCGTGGCCTGCGGGCTACAAACGGCCCTCTGTACAACATTTTGTGGCTCTGCCCTAGAGGAATCTTTTTTTGTTCTGTTTTGTTTTAGTTGTTTGGGTCACACCCCCCAATGTTCAAGGCTTACTACAGACCTTGCACTCAAGGATCACTCCGACTTTGCCTCCTGCGGCCCGCAGGTAAATTGAGTTTGAGACCCCTGCTAAGTGAATAGATACACTTAGATCACCTCCTATTGTCCATGTTATAACTATTTCTGTGAAGAGAACATTGTTATAGAGAAAGTTATCCCCTCCCCAAATTTATGATTATTTCTTTAGGAGCAGTTTCCAGAATGAATATTTTTTAAGACTCTTGATTCTTATTGCCAAATTTCTTTCTAAAAGCATTTGATCATTTTACACTGCCACCAGCATGGTATGAATGTCTGAAGAAATGTAATTTTTAAAATTAAAGATTATGAAATGTGTCACAGAGAAAAGAGAATATAGGCTTTGGGGATGGATAAGACAAGTTTAAATCCTATTTTCTTTACTGACAGATTGGAGAAAGGCTCTCTGGGCCTCAGTTTCCCTCCCTTCAAAATGTATGGCTAATATCTTCTATAGTCTTGCCAAATACTGAAAGAGGATCAAGAGGTGAAAAAAATCAAGGTTTTGCAGGTGTCCATTGTCATCCACTTTTTTGGACTGTTTGCAATGTTTTTCTTTGAGGGTGTTTTCTAAAAACTATGTGCAACTAAGGGACTTTAGCCAAGGTCTTCTTGCTAAGAAAACAGACCTTTCCAGCACAGACCATGGCCCCCAGCTGCCAGCCTTAAGGCCAGTAACATGAAAGAAATTTCCTATGACCTTCCCCTCATGGTCCTCACAAACTTCCTGAGTTCAAAGTCAAAGTCCTTGTTCTTGGGAGAAAGTGGCTCAAGCTTTGCAGATACCTCTCCTAATTCACTGCCTGCATCCTCTTTCATGCCATTTGCTGATCTAGGAAACTGTCATCCACTCAAATTCCTTGGCTGCCAAATCCTGTTAGTCCTGCTTCCTAAATATCTTTGCAAATTGTTCCTTCTCTGAAACACTGATCCTTCCGACCTCATGTGGGTAACTCTCATGCAACAAGCACAGGACAACTCCACACAAGAGTCTAGAACTGTATCTTCCCCCTCTGTCATCCGTTTTGAGCCGTAAATCTCCTAACAGTCCAGATCTGGCTTTTTTGCTTCCCGGCTATAAATCCTTCAGGGGCTGCTGCTGCCCAGGAGGAACAGTTTAAACCCCTTTGCTCAGTGTTTAGCCAGCCTACTAGATATTACACCTGCATCATGCATTCCACTCTTGCTGTGTTTGTGCATGAGACAGTCATTAAGTATCAGGGACCAGACAAGCTATAGAAGCAAATTGTGGGTTTGTTTCAAGCTTACCATTCCAGAATAAGAATTATATTCACCAACACTTTTTATATTCTTTTGAGGCACTTCGTGTTGTGCCCAGCATTTATATGATTAATCTCTTGTTACCATTTTGGTAATTCTGTAAGATAAAGGGTATTATATTCAGTCCCCTCTGACAGACAAGGAAATCAAGGCTTTGAATGTTAACCTAGAGGCCCCAGGTGCCTCTGCCTGGAAGTTATAGATCATGTTTTCTGTTTCTGGAGTCCATGTCCACCACCCAAAGTATCCTTTCATTCTCCCACATGGATGAGTTCCTGATACACTGAAGTGCTAGTATCTTCTCTGTAGAGCTAACTTATAAGACATAGGGGTAGAGATCTCAAAATGAGCACAAGTCTAAAACTTGCCACGAGACAGGGACTAGCTAAAGAACTTGACAAATTAGTCTTGCCCTAAGTGTTCCTGGTGGGCCATCAATCTGTCTAAACCCTAGTTCCAATCTCCTATGGTTTGTTTTACAAGAAGACCCTCTGCCTTTCTCTCTGGACCTTGCACAGTCTGCCTTTCCAGGGTGCATGGTCTCCACTTGATAACAGAACTAAATTAAATTGGATTGAATTGAACCAAATTGAATTCAGAAGCAGATATTCTCCAGCAGTGACTGGGATTTGAGTTCATTGTTGTCCTAATCATTTTGTGGTAGATAACATTGCCTCCTCCATAAGCCAGCGTATATACTGAGGTGTTTGAGGAAAGTAGATCTTAAGGGGCCTCTGTGCAGAAAGGGTGACCTTGGCTGCAGAGATCATTGTTCTTTGATGTTCTTCTCTAATAGGTCTAGGAAATCAGACAATCTAGACTCAAGAGCCATCTGTACCTCTCAGAGGACTGCATGACCTTGAGCAAATTATTTAACCTTTCAGGCCTGTAGTTCAATGGCTATCTATGTCCTATGGGGAATATGACATAAAACATCCTATGGAGAGATGATTCAAATGAGAAATTGAATGTAATGCTCTTACTATGCACCATGCAGACTGTCTGGTCCCAGCTGTCAGCCCCAAGGCCAATTACACAGAAGAATTTCCATGAGCTGCTCCTTGTGCCCTGCTCTATGGACAAGCACACATGAGCCTCATGAGCCAGGGAGGAGAGATGGAAGGAAAGATTGGCATTCCTCAGAAAAACAGTGTCTTGAGCTCTCTTGGAGGATGTTGACTCCTCCCAATTCACTGCTTGAATTCTCACTGCCATCGACCTTGCAGCTAGCAATGCAACTGTAAGGATAAGAGCTCACATTTTTGGGCAATCATTATAAAAATTATCTTTCTCTAGAATGTCTCCACTTTCTGTGCTGAGTTGGATTGTGAGGTGGAGTGGGAGCTGTGACAGTAAGGCCAGGACAAAGGCCAGCGATCAGGAGACTGAAGTAGCCAGTAAGTGTCGCCAGGCTCTGTGCTAAAATTGTGGGGAAATTAATAAAAGAGATGAAGAGGTTGAGAGAGTCATTGCTTTTTTTTTGGGGGGGGTCACACCCAGCAGCTCTCAGGGGTTACTCCTGGCTCTACGCACAGAAATTGCTCCTGGCAAGCTAGGGTGGGGGGACGACCATATGGAATGCCGGGATTCCAACCACCGTCCTTCTGCATGAGAGGCAAACGCCCTACCTCCAATGCCATCTCTCTGGCCCCGAGTCACTGCTTTTTTAAATGTTCTGAGGGCCATGAAAGGTTTCTGTAGAAAGGGAGTGATATGATTAGCTGTGAATGTCTGAAAGATCTGCCTGACTGCTTCTGGAGAGCGAGATGGAGTAATGCCTACATGGGCAGGAGTTGGTATTTGGTGCAATAGCTCATGGGAGAACTGGAAAGGTCTAAACTAACACAGTTGCAGCACAGACTGAAGGAAAAAAGGAAGACTGAAGAAATGCACTCAGTTTTCCAGTGTGTCTGAGAGATAGAGGAGGAAAGTTGACCTCTAGGTTGTGGACTTGAGCAGCTGGTGGATGGCACTGGGTAGTACAGGGAGACTGGTCTATTAAGTTTCTGACACCCTGGGGACCACCTCAGTAGATGGATCTGAAGTCTGAGGAAGGATGTATGATGTAAATAGACATCTGGGAGCCATCGACACAAAATTGGGTGCAAAGAGAGAATTTGCAATTGTAAGAATGCAGGAAAAGGAAGTGATTGAGAAAATGAGAGGGTGTGAGAGGTACTTGGTAGGATTCACTGGTGACCCCAGAGGCACTGATGTCCAGTGGGTCATGGAAAGGCTGGGATGGAAAGGTGGTCACCATGTGTCTGCTACTGTCACAGTGACTCTAAGGGAGCTATAGTGTGCTCTTAATATTCTGTCAGTCTGACTGAAGATCTGGTGAGTCCCAGCCCTGTCTACTTTTCCATTTTCCAGGTGATGAACTTTGTCTTGATGCTATTTGAAAATCACAGAATAGGCCTAGATCTCCTTGCCCCACATTTCAAGTTCATAGTGAGGAGGGAAAGCTTCTGTCTGAAAGTGGGAACATGAGTGAGACACTCGAATTAGGGAGTCTTGTGCCCAGCTCAGAAGCAAGAGTCCTTTGGGGAATCTCATCTGGGTTCTACATGGGCCCTTGTATATGAACCCTTGAGTGATCTTAATATTCCATGTGTGTTATCTAATTTCTTCACATATGGATACTGCTCTGTTTTAAATGGATAGAAGATTACAGATACTTGTCTCATAAAATGTAGTTCATTTTATTTAGGGTATGACCCCAAACTCTTTGCTTTAAGTGTGACTCAGGTTCTTGTGATCTAATATATTAGAGAGAACCATTTAGAAATCTTGACTCAGATGCTATCAAAATGTGAGTTCACAAAAAAAAAAAATGTGAGTTTACATCTACCAACCAACCACTATTTGAAATGTTCATTATCATCACTCATTTCATCATCTCTGCTATTCAGTGAGGTGAAGGCATCACCATCTATGTCTTAGGAAATAATTTTAGAGGCAGAAATGTTTAACACAATTGCTCAAAGACACACAGCTGACTGGAAAGATTAGCAGAGTTAGAATTAGAATTGTAGCTCTCTCCTCTGACTTCAAAGCCTAATAACACACACCAAACATACTCCTACTCTCATCTAAGAATAAAATGGTAACTGTTTTCAGGTGTTGATATGCCCATTGCATAATTGGTAGAAACTAGAACAGTGGAGTAGTTGCTAAAGTCTGATCTAGGAGACAGAGAGATTGTACAGTGGGTAGGGCACTTGCCTTGCATGGAATTGGCCCAGGTTTACTCCTTGGTACCATAGATGCCTCTCTAAGTACAACCAGGAGTGATTTCTGAGCATTACCATATATGAATCCCATCCTACAAAAAATTCAAATTTAGACTCAGCACAAGATTTTTTCTAGCAATAATTAGCTTCCCTCCAGATCCCCTGAAGCACTACGTGGGTGCTGAACCACATTTGTTGAAGGTGTTCTTGAAGGGGTTCCTGAGGGAGTTAGAGTGTGGCCCTCATTACCTTTCAAGCCTGTGGAGCTTCAACCTAAGGCTGTGATAAGATGACTCCCAAAGTTTGGTTCTTATGTTGATCCTTCACATGTCACAGGATGTGAGGCCATGCAAGAGGAAGGGAAGGATAGCAGGTGTTGGGAAGAGAAAGTGGACAGATGTGAGCAAATAGTCAACCAAAGTGTGAGGACTGAGACTGTAATGTCTCCTGAATTTTTGACCCATTATGGGAGCTTTTCTCTAATTGTGAGACAACTGAAAAAACTTATTATGACCCAGAGAAGCATGTCACCCTATTTTACTGTCTCTAATTTAAACCTCTGATGAGTGTTTGCTTATTCCATTAATGCAGTTCATGAATGAGGAATCCTTGAATCAAACTTCAGCTTCCCAAGCCAATTTCATTTGTGCCATTCCTGCTAATGCCAGATCAAGGTCTCTGCCGCTGAGTAACAGTCAGGAGAGAGGCAGATTCATTTTTCTCCTTTGTGTCTGAACACTCAAGTGGAGAGAGTTTTGAGACTATAGCTCTAGAAGGGGAAGATTCTGTCTGTCTACTGAACCTCTAATCTTTAGACTCTTCTCACTAGACCCTCAGCCTTCCCTGTGTTACACTCAATCCTCCACATGCAGTTGCTTCTGGCCATCCACTGTCCTAACTCTCACGGCCATTCTGCCCTTGCCCCATGGATACAAACACCCATATCTGTCTTCAGTTCTTGCTCACTGTTTCCGCTTTGGAAGTCACTTACCTATTGGCTATCAGGTCTTTTAGGTGGGATTATAAATAACACAACCCTTTTGGAAGGTAGTTTGATAGCAGTTATTAAAAGGCAAAAAGCATATAACACTTTTAAGAAATTATTTTGAGGAAATAGAGGTTAATGTAAAATGACAGCTATAAGGATGTTCATTGCAACATTATTTATTATTGTGGGACAAAGGAAATGGCAAATGTTTAACATTTAATGGCTCCATAAACTGGGACATAAGACATTTCATTTCAAAGAATTCTTAAATTAGAAAATGCTTAATATGTGGCATTAAATGAAAAATATCATCCTATAAAATGAATATATAGTATGAACTAAAAATTTTATATACATACATATAAAGTAATAATTTTCAAAAAGAGAAGACAGGAAAATGTTAATAACAAGAACTTGGGGTGGGTTTATGTTACTTTGTATTTTTTTAAAAGTGTTACAACTAAAATGTTATTCTGGTGTATAGAAAAATTGTAAGCTAAAATATATTATGATAGTTCGCATCACCAGGAGGATGGAAAATACACATCTTAAGAGAGGGCTTTCACAATCTGTCCTTAGTATGTCAACTTCATCTGCCACTTCCCTGTCCCCAAAAGCTCCCCAAACATTGCCACATGCCTTGCTTTGACTGCTTTAACTACGGTTATGCTTTGCTTTAACTGCTCTATCCCCAGTTGGCATTCTTCCTGCCTGAAGGCCTTCATCATGCTCATTCTCTTGTGCTCTTTTTTCTTCCCACATCTCCATCTGTAATTTTTTCCATATTTTATTACAGATAGAGATGTGGGAAGCCCCACCCCTTTTTTGACAATTAAATTCTCTATGCCCCAGCAAAACTTTGGTGGGGATGCTTTCCCAAGTGGTGATCAGTGGGCTCTATGATGCTCATAGCAATATTCATTCAAACCTAGCAAGCACATCAGTTATTGAGCCAGTAGATGTGGTACTTTTTGGGGCCTTCCATGCTGCAAACCACAAAACCAACCAGGTAAAAATCAGTGGTCTCAGGCCTGTGCCCAGTGATGTTCAGGGAGCCTCACAGCATCAGAGATCAAAGTGGGGTCTGGCACATGCAAGGCAAATGCCCTAAAAGCTATATTATCTCCTTATTCCACCAGAAAAAAAAAATGTCGTATTTCCATAAGTTACTAGTTTAGTGCCTTTCACCTACAGTTTTTCTTTCTAAATTTTAGGGAAATTAAATCCATTTTATAATAAGAAAGGATTCACAGAGGCGAGTGCTTTTGATTGGATTCTTAAAGAATTAGTATGAATTTGTTAGCAAGCAAAGGGCAGTAGGTAGACCTTCTGAGCCGTCCTGGAATAAGCTCCCCCTCCCTCCCTCGTAAGTGCCCATGCTTGATTCAAAAACCTTAACCTTACTACATAGTGTGTCATGGGGGAAGTGTCTTCACCACCAAACTAAAGGACTGTAAGAACTTTTCTCCTATTCTTTTGTTCAGTGCTGTGATACCTAGTATATATGCAAGGCAACATAAATGCATTGTTGTTGGCACATGCAAGGCAAATGCCCTAACAATGTCCAAATGCAGTGTTGTTACTGAGTATAATGGTCTGAATATACCAGTCCAGTAATTACCCTTTTTCCTCGTATTGGTGCAAATGGGGAAAATCTCATGTTCTTGGGCCCAAGTGATAGCACAGCTGTAGGGCATTTGCTTTGCACGTGGCTGATCCAGGACTGACCTGGGTTCGAACCCTGGCATCCCATATGGTCTCCTGAGCCAGAAGTGATTTCTGAGTGCAAAGCCAGGAGTAGCCCTTGAGTGTCACCAGGTGTAGCCCAAAAACAAAAACAAAAACAAAAATAAATTTTATGTTCTTGTTGTCTTATCATTGGCTTCAACTAACAGGCTCAGGAATGCTGAAGATACTTTACCAATTTTCTGTTGATAAACCAAATTGAGGAAGTTATGTACATAGTAGGTATTAAGAAAAATTTCTACAACATTTGGTCCTAATCATTGTGTAAAAATTCCACCAATATGAGCTTGGCTTTCCCTTTAAACAGCATGCCACAATTTTAGAATGATGCCTCTGAAATAAATCTTGTGTGAGTAATGTTTCTCTTGGACTCATAAAATCTTTATAGCAGCCTTTTCTCATCTCATAGGTGATGAGAAGGGAGACAGAAGTAGAACCACGAAGCTAGATGTGGGAACTGCAGTATTTTCTCCATGTGTGTTACACATTTAATAGAAAGTTTTTAAATGCAAATCCAATACTGAGCACCCATTAGCTGAAAAACACTACTTGTGCCCAAAGTGCTCAATTTGTGAGTATTCTGATTAAAGAGTATCCTTTCCAATAAAGGAGAGAATGTTCTCAAGCATTCAGTAATACCCATACCAGGGATAGAACACAACTACTGCAGAATTGAACAGCTTATTCCCCTCTTTCCACCTGCAGGGACAGAGGAAAGAATTTTATTTCAACCCAGTTATGCAAAGAAGCAGAGTTGGGAGACAGAGACAGAGGAAAGAAAGTATTCTATTTCAACCCAGTTTTGCCAAAAACAAGGGCTTAATCCAAAAGACATTTCCAAGTACCTTCTGTATACTAGGCATAGTTTATACTAGGCACTGTACGAAGATTTTATATGAGTTCATAATAAGCTTTGGTTTCCAGGGGATCACAAACAGGAATTGCCCAATCATTGACCAGCTGTTGAACTATACGGTTTTTGAACCTTTCTAGCTTCAGAGTTTTTCTTTGAAAATAAACATGGGTAATAGGAATTCATAACATTACTACAGAAATTACCTAAGTTAATGAATTAAGGAAAGTGCTTGCAAAGCACTTTTCACAGAAATGGACATCGTCTAAGTTCTCAATGAAAGTTATAGGTTAAGAATATGTATGGACCCCTGTGCTAAATTCCTTATGCCTTGGCCTTTCATTCACTGACTCTGCTTCAGTGAAACTCCATCATCTGTTGTCTGTCAATAAAACATTATGGTTGCCTTTTCCTTGTATACATGGCTTTGTCTCATCTTCCTGCTTATATATATATACAATATATATAAATATATATAAACAATATAATATAACACATTATATTATATATAAATATGTATAATATAAAATATATATTTATATATAAATATAATATATATAAATTTATGTATAAATATATAAATAATATATATAAAAGAAAGTACCTGGTTAGGAATCCAAAGAATTTATTAAACACAAATGCATGAGACAGGATGTGCGGGAAGGCAGTTTTCTCAGGTTTATCATCCTTCTCTTTGCCTATGATTATTTACCACTTTACATGAGCCCATGTGCTCACTTCTGTCCCTCAGTCTGTATGACTGGCACCCTATTTCTACATATCTGGATTCTACTTAGCAAAAGAGAATCAGCTCCTTAGTCACATGTCAAGTGCTTGTCCCATCAATTAAGACTCCTCAAAAGGTGCCTGTTCCACTCATACAGGTCACAGGAGTCCTTCCCTGTGGTAATGGCTGGGGAGGGGATTGGGAAGCAGTCCTGCAGAGAAGTGAGTGGTTCAAGACCTATTGACTTTGTTGGTTTACCTTCCTGTTTTCTTTTTGATTTTCCTTGCATGTTAATGAAAAAAAATACACCTTGCAGCTGTACTTTGAGTTAAACAAAACAAGTCAGACTAAGGGCTTGGCACTCTGTGGTGAGAGCCATTTCAGGGTAATCTCACTGCCCCACTCTTGTCTATCTGGCTTTCAGAGTCTGCAGCAGGAAGCTCTGTAAATACCCGGATTATTGTGATTATTCTGAATCTCCCAAGCCACTAAATTTCCCAAATTCTCAAAGTTGTAAAGCCTTGGGATTTAGAGATGTAATTAAGAACAGATGAGCCTCAAAAAGGTTGGGTTGATGTGATGAGATGTGGAGTTGTATCAATAGCAGTGCCATTATGGCCAGAAATGCCAGGACTCTCACTTGCACCAGTGGCATGAGGCATCAGGAGGGGTCTCACTGGGCTCTCTGGGTCCAGAAGCCTTGCCTCATATTCTCCCCACCTTGAATTCAGCAGGTTGAAAGGAGGCAATGCTGAGACCACCCAGGACCTGGCACCCAGGTCACTGCCGGCAGCTAGCAGCAGGTCTGGAGTGCAGATGGGGCCAGCTTCCCCCATTCCCTCTCAGATCGCCATTTGTCTTCCTGCCTGCACTTCAGTCTTGCCAAAAAAAGGACATTTGCTGCAGTGTTGGATCATTCTTCTACCGTTTTAGTTTTCACTGGGCTCCCATTGTTTTTTCTTTGAGCTCTGTACTTACCGGAAAGCTCAGAAATGGCAATAAGACAATCCTATGTTTTATTTGATCTATTGACCATGGTGGCCTGAGACTATAGGATCAGTCATGCCAAGGAGGTTTTGACCTTCTGGAAGGAAATGAGTGTTCTCTGAACCAGAGCCAAGCCAGCAGCTTAGACCCTTCCACCAGCACCACGATGGCATCCAGGGAGTTCCAGAGCATTAAATCGCCATCAGAAATTGACAAGAGTTTTACAGCCTGTGTGCAACAGGGCAAGGGAAGAAGCTATGACTCCACATTTGCCCTCTGAAGTGGCAGATTAAGGCTGTTGGTGCTAGAAAGTCTCAGTTCTGCTCCTTGGCAGCTCTGGCACCTCACAGCTGTTGCTTAGCCTCTGTGCTTCTATCTTCTCATTTGAAAACCAAAGGTGAAGTGGAATCTGGGGGTTAACTGCATGTGAGATGCAGTGTAGGGTAAATGATGCTAATAGCACAAGGGTCACCCCAGGTTCCAGGTGTTCCACAGTATTCCCATTATGCAGAAGAAGCGATTGTGTCTCTAATGTTCAATTTGTTAATTGCCTTGTATTCTTTACTAGTAAACAGCAGGGATAGACTCCTAGCATGGAGACCTCTGACTCTAAGAGTCTCCATTTCTGTTTCCCATGATTGGCTCCTCTACAGCACATAGCCTGACTTCCTCTTACTGCTGCCTTTTACCTCCTCTACCCTGTGCTGAGTCTTGATGATCCCCATTTCAGAGTCAGTGACCCAGGGTCAGAACACTGCTTCCTAGCAATGGCAGTTCTCTGAGCCTTCATTTTCTGGTTTTTGTAAATGGGCACAATAACAGGGTCTGCTGACCAAGAGACTAGTAACTTTCAGGACGGGAGACTGGCCTTTTACACTCTGGCTTTGTATTTCTGGGAGTTAGCCTGACTTCCATACTGAGACCTTAGTGACTTCTTGAACATAGGTATCAACCCTAGACTAGGCCATTGATTATGCAGGATTAGGACAGTCATCAGGACCTTGTCATCATCATGTCTGAACTTAGGCAACATCAAAGCATCAACACATACAAAAAAGAGCAACATTTACGTTTTGGCAAGCGCAACTGGTAATTTGATAAAATTAAATATCCAATCATAGGCATGCACCTACTTCCTGACAGCATCCCATTCAGTGTAAAACTGTGCTTCCTGGAACCCTCCCCTAAATTACCTCACACAAACTCAGATTCTACCATTGCTTCATTTTATCACCTTCTGAGAAGATCCAAGGGTCCCTAAGTGGTATGCTAGTCCTTATGATTACAGACCAATATATTCTACTTGCTTCAATTACAGGGCAGATAGGTGGAAGTTTTAGGCTGGCACGGTCAGACATAGCTCTGGGGACATTGGCACTGTCTCCTAGAACAAAATATGATGATGATGCCTGGTGAGCACTTAAAAATAGAACCAACTGAGGCTGGAGCAGTAATACAGCTGGTAGGGCATTTGACTTCCACTAAGGTCAACTTGGGCTCGATCCTTGACATCCTACATGGGCCCCCAAGCCCACCAGAAGTGATACCTGAGTAGAGATAGGAGTAAGCCCTGAGTGCAGCAGAGTGAGCCCCCACCCCAAAATAGAATGACCTGATCTGTAATAAGTGCCCAATGCATGACAGCTATTAGTATATTTGTCACAAATAATGTTTTATTCTTTGAACAGAGCTGGTATGCACTCAGGAAGTCTCATTAATCACCTACCCACCCTTTCTTTCCTGAGGTCCACATAGGTATCCTCTACTTTCTCCCAGGCATTGCTGTATTCCTCCTGCATTTCACAGAGATTTATATCACACACCCCTTTTTTGCCCACAAAATTCTGCTCCACTGTTTTCCCTTTGGGGACCTCACTTGTTAGACCACCTCTTTGGAATTTAGGCAGCATAGAGGGTGGAAGGAAGGTGGGGACAGCAGCCAAGTGACAGCTCACTCTCCCAGCCCTGGCAGAGCCCATGCTGCAAAAGGAAGTTCCTGCACCTTCTTGCCAGAGATGCTGGAGCCAGAGAAGGCTGGCCAGATCCTTCAGTATAAATGTCCTCGCAGCTGCAGCTATAGCTACTAGGGGCAGCCCCCGGGACTGCAGAGTTCTTCCATGCCTGCTGCTGCTAATTGCAGATAATGCATTAAAAATACAGAGCTGCATCTGTTCATCGCAACACAGGCATCCAGGACTGTAGGTGTTTTCTAACAACAGGGTGGGAGCAAATGAAAACACTGCTTCTTCCTGCAGGTTAGAGTCACAGCTGTGACCAGGAAGCTGTAGCTAGGGAGTGGAGGTCTGGTGTCTGGTGCCTAGTACATTCACTGAATGCCAGCCAAACTCTTCTTTAGAGATGCTGAGGGATTGATCTAGCTATGTCTCTAGAAACGCACAATTATGTAACCAGTCCAGCGCAAGAGCATACTCCTCCAAGTCTCCTGAGAGGCCTTTTCTGTACTGCTGCAAGAAGGGATGCTGCCAGTTACTTGGACAGCAGGTATAATGCCCCTCTCCCAACTCTATTGTTCATTTTCCCGCAGGCAAGCCCCAACCTTAGCCTGTCTTCTCTGTTTTACATCTGTAAAATAGGGATGTTGAAAGTCCCTGGTTTTCTTACTTAGTAAGTCAGTTGCTTGTAAATCACCTCCAAATGGCACCAGTTATGGCACTGCCATTTATACAATTGGAGTTTTGTTATTGTTTTTGTGTTTGGCATACTATGATTAATAAAGCGAGGTCTTTGTCCTTCTTCACAGTAGAGGGGTAGTTGGAATATGGTGTGTGAAATCCATATTAGTCAGTCCATGTTAGAGGTGCCTGATGGAAGGCAAAAGGTCAAAGAGGACTTTCTGGAGGCAGGACATCTATTCACTGAGTCTTATAGGATATGCTATCAGCACTAAAGGAAAGGGAGCCCATTCCAGCCAAGTGTAGTGCATGTAGAAAGCATTAGAAGAGAAATTCTAAGTGTGGGTGAGGTTGGGGGAATTGTGGGGATATTAGGTGGCAGTACCTTAGGTGGGTTTACTGATATGTAAATTTCCCCTGGACTGATTTGAGACATTATTATTTCATAATTGCTTTGAGTGAGAGAACTGCATGCAGCTTTGCTGTTTCTCTGGCTATAGTGAAGGGGTATGTGAGGATTCAGTCACCTCACAGCCTCTCTGGAGAAAGGATCTACTTGTAGTATGGTTCACTTGGCTTCTTTAAGAGGGCTTCTTTGGGATGGGGAGGTTTGGTTCTGTGGAGTGGCCACATTGATGAGGCCCAGAAATGCTCAGGGTTACTCTCACCTCTAAACTCAGGAATTACTCCTGGCAGGAATACTCCCAAGGGAGTACTTCCTTGGGGTACCATATGGGATTCCAAGGGTTAAACTCAGAATGGCTATTTTCATGGTAAGCTCCCTACCTGCTGTATTATTACTGCAGCCTCATCAAAAGAGCTTCTTAAACTTCTATAAAATAGGAACACATTTACTGATGAATCACAAGGAAAAATTTTTATTGGTTCTTGGGCCACATCCGGTGATACTCAGGGGTTACTCCTGGCTCTGCCCTCAGAAATCACTCCTGGCAGACTTGGGGGACCATGTGGGATGCCATCAAACTTGGGTCCATCAGAGTCGGCTGTGCAAGGCAAACACTCTACTGCTGTGCTATCACTCCAGCCTCCAGGAAATTTATTTTAAAGCAGATTTTTGAATAGTTATGTGGTTCTGGATGGTGCCCCAGCCCACAAACTTAAAAGCCATGTTTTAAAGGACAGATCTCTGTGCCCTAGACTGGAGGCTGCTTCTGGTCCTTCCCCTGCCAAAGCTCTCAGCTGGTTCCCCTTTATCAGAGCAAGCAGAGGCAAATGCAGCAGGAGCCAGGAGTCAGTGCTTTTTGACCTCATCACACAACCAAGAGCCTATCATGTTTTCAATCTCTATTTATTATGATTTAGACTGTTAAAAAGTGTTGAAATGTATGAAATTAATGTAAAAAATTACTACACTCTATTTTTTCTAGTCTGGTCTCCCAATCTTTGTCCTCACCCCTCTCCATTATTTAGTAATTGGTTCTGATGTCCAATGTTAAATTTTGTCATGGTTCAGTAATATCTATGTTGTTACTTGGATTCTATTCCACTGAAAAGCAACATGCAGATTTCTCAAAAACATAAGACTAGAACTCCCATATGACCCGACAATTCCACTTCTTGCCATCTATCACCTCCAACGCACAAATATTCATTCAGGAGGATATATGTACATCCATTGTTATTAAGTGCTTAGTAAGTAACCAGGATATGGAAACAACCATCATTTTGCAGTATCCTGTTCATTAGAAGCAAACCACTAAGCCTACACCACACACAGGAGGGAACTGTATAGGCAGGAATCCTAGGAGTCCAAGATCATAGAGTCCTTTTTGATGCAGCCCCTGCCTGACCTCTTACCTCCAAGTAATTCACTCCCCTTTCACGTGCAAAAACATTACTTTCTAGGGTTCCTATAACCTCACCCCCAAAATACCTTCAGTTCACTGTTTATAATCTCTTCATCTAAATCAGATTGAGGTATAATTCCTTATGTACAAGTTCTAGAGAAGCATTTCTCAATATCAGGCTATTAAGTGCCCTCTGTAAAGCTCCCAGGATATGAGGGCACAGTTGAAAATTGTTTCAATGAGGGCCACAACAAGAGACTTGGGGGCCAACTGATAGGATAGGAAAGTATACATAGGAAGGAACAAGGTGGGAAGGGGGTCATTATTGGGACAAGGTTGAGAAATACTACCCTAAACTATTACTCAATTTGTATCTCTGCAAGAGTAAAGGAAGGTTATTCTCACCTTCTAATCCCACCTACATTCCCATTATATAATGGGAGTTCAGCATGGTCTAAAGATATTTCTACTCAGAAAAAGGTAGCAACACAAGACATCCAGGAATCCCTGGTTCATAACAATTTTAAAACCCACCCAGGAATTATTGGAAGCTTTTATGCATTCTTTTCAACATTTGGAAAAAATTCTCTTATTTTTGTTGTCAGCTTGAGTTCTTGGTTCCCCACTTTAATTACTTTCTTTTCTAAATGTTATCATGTCTGTTTCTACCATGCCAAGCTGATAGAGATCCTACTGATAGCAGGCTTCTCAAAAATGTTGTGTCTTCTATAAATCTTACTGAGATTTTATCACCAAAAAAAAGTCAATCCAAACACCTTTCTTTGAGTAAAACCCTGTTCTACCTCAGATTTGCTTAGAATAATCAGAGTGGGTTATCTGATGTTTCCTTTGGGTCCTGTTCTTTCATCTAGAGCCGAAGTTTCCAGACACATTTAACCTACTTCCCCAGAAAAAAATACTCAGCACCCCTGGTAATCTACTTTAACAGAAAATACCTGCCAATTGCACTCCAGGCTGTCATTCTGGTTTATTCCAGCACCCAGGACACTTATGTTAGGAAGAGCTGATCTAAAATAGAATTTCTCAAACTTTCTAATAATAATCCACATATGACTTTTTCTTTCCTGTAACCCTCATCTTACCAGTTGGTTGGCCCCCTGATCTCTTACTGTGCTCTACCTTGACACAATTTTCACCTGTGGCCCACTTGAAATATCCTGCAAACCATAGAGCCCTGGGTTGAGAAGTGCTGCTCTATTGTCTGAATTCTTTTAAAAAGCTTTTGTGTGATTGAATAATGCCAGGATTCTTTGCTCTTCCTAAGGTAGTTGCCAGATGTGGGACATTTATATGCTCAATTTTAGCTGTCGAGCATTTCTTTTATTCAGTTTTTATTCCCTTATTCTTTCGTTGGCTTACAGTATGATGAAACTGCAGGAGAGTTGCATCATGTCTTGTTATACACCATTACTTAAGGTCTAGTGCTGCTCTACCATCTAAAGACTCCTCTACAATTTGGAGTAGAAAGGTCAGAATGTGGTATCATCAGTGGGATGTGATATGTTATAGGATGGATAAGAGTGAGAGGTCAGAGGACATTCTTTTCAATACTTCTTTTCTGGTAACCACCATAGTTTTCATTAAATCAAGAAGTCAGTTTTAGGTTTGTTTGTTTTTCCAGTGTATTTGCTTTATTTGTATTCTACATATGCATGAAACCATATAAGTTTTGTTTTACTTCCTTATTTATTTCACCTAGCATAATTACTGTATGTCATCAATTTTGTTTCAAACTCTAACTTAATTTTTTAATTGTCAAATAGTGTCCCTTTGAGTATAGTTACCACAAAGAAACTATATAAGTTCTTTAGCCAGTCATTTTTTCATGGGATCAATCTAAATAGGTGATCCCATGTTTTGATTATTGAGAGTAAATTATCTTGTGACCAAAAGATTATAAATATTCTATTTGAACTAGTGTTTTTCTACCCTTCAGATATCTTTTTCTGTTTCAGATAAAGCCTAACTTTTATTCTATCTTATTTATTTATTTATTTATTTATTTATTTTTGTTTTGAGGGCTATACCCAGTGGTGCTCAGAGGTTACTTCTGGATCTGCACTCAGAAATCACTCCTGGAAGACTAAAGGGACTATATGGGAACCCAGGTTCATCCTGGTCAGCCTACCACTTATGATATCAGTCTAGCCCTTTCTGTTTGTTTGTTTTCATATTTTAATTTGGGGACCATACATGGTTGTGCTAAATTCTTACTCCTGGCTCTGTTCTCAGGGATTACACTTAGCAGAGTTTACAGACTGTCTATATGGATTTCCAGGGTTCAAAATCACCTTTAAGAGAAGTAACTTAATCTCTGTATTATCTCTCCCACCCACTTTACACTTTTTTAAAGACTCTAGTCATTAATTCCTGTAGAGGTTATATCAATTCACATTCCAAGAATATACCAGAGTTTAGCTTTCTCCATATTATTATCAAATCTTGTTTCCAGACCCTTAGAGTTAAGGCCATTCTCACAAATTTGAGATGTTATCTCGTAGTTTTGATTTCTCATTTTCATCCTAAAAAGGGACGTTGAACCTTTTATCATGTGTCTGTTGTCCATCTGTATATATTCAGAAAACTATTTCTTGAGGTCTTTTGGCCTCTTTTTGATAGGGTTGCCTTTTAACTTTTAGTGAGTTATGGGTCAATTTGTACAATATTAATCCTTTATCAAATCTGTATGAAAAGATGTCAGCTATCTTCTCTATCTTATGTTTTTTGGTTTTAACTTCTTTGCTTGTATAAAAGCTTTTTGACTTGATTTTGTGCCCCTGGTGTGTATCACCTAGGTTTGCTTAATATGTTATGATTTTGGATCTACTATTCAAGACTTGACTCCATTTTGCTCTTGGCTCTGTGCTTGAGAACACCTGACAGTGCTCTGAGAACCACATGTGATATTCCTGGGATCAAATGGGTCTGCCACATGCAAAACAAGTGCCTTAAGCCCCATCTCTGTCTAAGTTCCCTTAGCTTATATTTTGGTTTATTTTTATATTACCATCTCTAGATCATATACTTTAATGATTTCCTGATACCAGGATGTATTTTTTTTATCTATTTCTATTTGCAGCCAATTACTTTAAATCTTAGTGGCATAAAACATCATCTATTACTTTAGGTTCTGAGGTTTAGAAATCAGATAGGACTTACCTGGATGTGACAGGGCTGCAGTTCCTATGTCTTTATGAAAGATGCCAAACTTCCAAGCTGTTGGCAGAATTCAGTCCTCACAGACTGTTGGAGAGGACTGCAGGGATCCACTGGGTGTTGATCAGAAGCTACCTCAATCTTGTCACATGAGCCATCATGCAGGGCAATACTCAACACCTTGGTTTGCTTTGAAGAGTGAGCTTTTTTTTTTATCTAAATATGTCCTAAGGAGTGAGTTCTATCATTTTCCCCCAAAACACATTAGAAGTTATCTCCCAAGTCCAGCCCACAAGACACAAGTATAAAAATAGGAGGGGCGATTGGGAGCCATTTCAGATGCTGAGTTGGGGCCATGGTACAAGGGCAGAGGCAATTGAGCCTGATTGTGCTGTCAGACTCATGCAGAGATGGGCAACCAGTGAAATGTGGAAGGAATGAACCATCATTCACTGAGCAGGAGCACAAAAAGAACTAAAGAGGTTGGGGTGTGATTTCAGGGAAAGTTATAGAAAGGGGAGTATTACAGGATACAGCCATCATAGACCATAACGTTGCTCATCCAACCTGAAGCTAAGGCCAGTACAGTGGGTAACTGGTTATGTAGGGCCCTGTGCCAAGCCCTTTGTTTTGCTCAGCCTGATTTTTTTAATACATTTTGCTCACTTATTTTTCAACTAGTTTTTGTAGACTTAGGCAAGTATAATTTCTTATATGCCATGCCAGGCTACATATCCAGTGTTAAACCCAGAATTCCAAGTATCTTATCCCCAGATAATGGGTGGTTTTAAAACAAGGATAAACTCATGGGATAGGATTCACAAGAAACCCAAAAAGTTTTATCTGCCCCAGATTCAGTTGACAGAGAGAGTTGAAGGACAGATGAGGCCCAGGCTGTCATCTTAATTGTGGCTGAAGTGATTGAAGAGCAGGCCTGAGCTGCCTCTGCAGCCAATGGAAGACTGTTAGTAAAGTATAAGACCTGAGGCCAAAGGCAAACACACACCTAGGAAGGTTTAGAAATACATATAGGCCCAAATCCCAGGGAAAAAATAGAATAAAATGCTAGGCATGTGGCCCAACTAAGTGGACTTTCATACTCTCCAAAGTGATCCATTGTAGGTTCATTCAAGTTGAGATCTGCTGAGCTTGTGAAAACTGTTCTCAGGGAAGTAGGAGCCCTAGGAAGAGGCACTACCAGGGGCCTTCTGCCTCATGCCCCTCCTTACTGCTTTCCCATTCCTAGGAAATTGAATCTGTTGGGGAAATATTTTCATATCCACACCTGAGTTTTAGCTACAGCATCCAAGGAATGCCAAGTAGAGATTCCTGAGTATTTCCACCCACGAACAATAAAGCACTCATCAATTTGTATCTGCCAATTTTGTGTCCTTCTCCTGCAGGCCTCAGAGAGTCATAACCCTTGGTTGGTACTGAGTCATCTCTGAAGATTCTAGAATGATCCATGGCTAAAGGTTCAATGGAAGCAGATGGTACCCCTTGCTCAAAGCCCTCTATTATATCTCCCCTTTATATTTAAGTCCCAAAGGAAATTCTCTGCCAAGGCTGTGTCTCTCCAAACTCATCTATGCACTCTCATACCTCCTGTCCTTCAGGCCTCCCCTTTCAGACGCCATATTGACAACTGTCTCGGTACCACTGCACCTGTCATCCCTGTGCCATCATCTGAGGAAGCATGTCCCTCAGATCTCAGCATGCCCCGTTTCTTCATAACTTTTGAATTGAACCCCAAATATCTGCTCTGTTTAGCCATTTAAATTGCCTTATCCTTTACTCTTTGTCACGGTTTACCTCAGTACTCTGCTTTTTTCTTGGCTTCAGAGCCCTTAGCACTATCAAAAAAATGATCTGGTGTGTTTATCTGTTGATGTGTTTATGATTTTCTCTCCCACACTGGGGTATGAGAGATCAGAGACCTTGCTGTAGCCCCAGAACCACAACAGTTTCTGGAATATTACAGGCACAAGATTTACATAAATATTTGTTGAATAAATGCATAAATGAATGAATAAATGAGCCCAGGAAAGGGCTCAGGGAAGAAAGGATCAGAGTAGAATGATTTAGTCACCAACAAGACAGTGATGGGATCAAAGATCATGCCTTATTCCCAATGACAGGGCACCCAGCCCTGGGGAGTCTGGGTCTGGCACCACTACTGAGTCTGCACCTGCTCTTCCTTGCCCAGTGTGGCCCAGGCTCCCCCATATCTCCTCTGCATCCTTAGCATGTCATGACTTTCCATTAGCCTGTGATATTCACACCCTGAGTCCTTTTCGTAAAGGGACGGGCTTGGAATTAGTTTCCAGCAGGAGCTGCCTTCCATATTCACATGATTAATTACATAGAAAACCAGCACAGGGAATCATGAGGACTAGGGGTCCCTTTGCCTGGGTGCCTCTTCTCAGGAGTGTGGTATAAAGCACAGCAGCTGCCCACCAATGGTCCAAGTCCAGGTTAGAAATGAGACAACCTGCCAGAAGCACTGCCGAGGGCCACCATGCACCATTTCATTAGCACTGGAGGCTTCTGCCCCTCTCTTGATGTTGACACCAAGGAGAGGAAATTACACAGGTAGGAGAGCATCTGGAAGGAGAGAGAGGTTAAAAGAGTCTCTTCTAGATGTATAGGAAATATTGACCGAGTACTGTGGTTACTCCTGTTGCTCTGCAACGAATTACCACAAACGTATTGGCTGAAAACAGCACAAATTCATATCTGGATCTTAAATTCACTAGGAGATTAGCATTGTTCTTTACTTGGGGTCTTCTACAGCTGTGCTCAAAGTTGTGCCCTCTAGAGGCTCGGCTGGAAGAGGCTGCCCTCTTGCTCATGTGTGGCTGCAGAACTTGCTTCCTCTTGGCTGTGGGAGTAGAATTGAAAGGTTCTAGCCCACTGTCAGCCCCTAGACATAGCCTGTATCTCTTGGCCATGTGGGCTTTCCTGGTTTGACTTTTTCTCCAACCAGCCATCTCGAGAGCAAACCCATTTGAAGGGGGAGGGCTTTTTTGAGTTTACAAAATTATAGTAGCTGTATCCCACCTTGTGGGTTTTATTCTGTTGATGAGAAGCAAATGACAATTTTTATTCATGTTCAAGGGGAATCACAGAGGGTGTGAAGAGAAGGGGAGAGGGACTATGGAATAGCCAATCTTGAAGGATTTCCAGCAAAGGAACTGCTGCATGCTGAGGATTGTGCACACTCTTGGAATATGCATCATCATAATAATGTGAATCATTATTTTTGGATTAGACTTAGTTGACATCATCCCCACTGAGATCTCATACCTGACATTGGAGAAATAAGATATTTCTCCCAGGTCCTGCTGAGATCGGAATCACATGGGTCATTGTCACCAACATCTAACCTGTGCATACTGAAGGACCAGGAGCTTTACAGGGAAGAGAAAGAGCCTGAGGGTGGCCTGCAAAGGCGGCACAAGGCAAAGTGCACAGAGCTTCCTAGAACACAGAAAGCCAGGGAGAAATGACGGGTGTGGAATCCAGAAAAGAAATGAAGAAGACCGAGCACTGATGGCAAATGATCTGTTTTCTCAATGAAGCAGAAAATGAGGGCGTCTCCTGAGAGGGTGGAGGCTGGGCTGAAGGGGAAACAGAGCCAAGTCGGCACAGCATCTGTGGGGCATAGGAATAGGGAATGGGAGTATTGCCAGCCTGGGTACAAGGCTGCCAAGCACAAGAAGCTGCTTACTCCATGAAGACTTAAGCAGTCAGCTTGGTGGGTTGTGCCTGTGGCTACCCTCAGCACTATGTGTGGGCTCTATCTTCCTCCTCACACCTTGGAGAGTATGATTTATACCACTTCTACCTAGAAGTTTTCACAGGACAGGAACCCACTAGGGTTCTCTGCTGGCCCTTTTGATAACAAGTACTAGGTTAAGGGTTCCTGACTTGTCCTCCTCCGTATAGTTGACCATACTTCTGGCCTTTCATGACTCACATTTCTCCCCCACCAAAATCAGAGGGTTCCAAACTTATTTTGGTCTACTACCCCTTTTCAGAAAATAATTTACTTAGCACCTTCCCCTGCCCTGGAAAACATACCTCCTTTAAGTGCACAAAATCCCCCCCCCCAATTATATGCAAAACTGCTATTTCTACCTTCCAGGTATCACTTTAGAAACATTACAAGATTCATGACTTTTACTGTTGTTTTAAAAGAAATAGTTCCAACAGCAGTCAAGTATAAATGGCAATTACACCATGGAATAAAGGTTAGAGGTGGAACTAGGGAATTCTGTGCATGCATGAGTGACAAAAATGAGGTTTGCATTTTGGTCCAGTCTTTTGGATGTAAAGAAGTGGAAAGAGCCATTTAAAACTATTCCATTCCCATCTGTATCAATTAGGATGAAACATTATCCACAGAGTATGGTTGCCTAAAAAAGTTACAATACAGATGGCCAACAATCCAATTTGTGTTAAGCTACTAGTTTTTGAGTCATTCAAGTGGCAGAAAACCTAAGTCAAACCAACTTTTAAAACAATGAGATGTGTTGTCTCTTCAACAAGGTTAAGAATACACTGACACCAAGGGAGACTGACATTTTGGATAAGTAGACAATACAAATAGATGTCATCAGCCCTCAGGGTTTTACCCCCCACAGATCCTGGAACCCACAGATTACATACACTGGAATCTCATTCCCTTCACTGAACTGCCCTGTGGCCAAAGGTAGTCTCTGGTCTGGGTTTGTTTATGATATAGTTAAGGGCTCAGAACAAGAGACATGCTACATAGTGGTCCAAAAGCACTGAATGCCATCTTGAAACACAAGCCTAGTTAGGGTAGGGTACCCAGAATGGATGCCAAAGACTCTAAAATACAGAACCATCAATGGGCCAGGGGGTCAGATCTTGTGTTTAAGATCAACCTTGAGCTTTATTGTGTATAAAGTGCAGTACCCCCAGCCCATTAATGGTATGAGACTTGCTGGGAGCTGTGTGGAAGAGGGAACAGTTAGGGCCTGACTTAACTCTGGGCCCCCTGATCCCATAGGAAAATATTTCTTTGCCAAAACCTAAGTTAAATTCTTCCCAGCTAACCATTTGTAACCAGAATTTTTTTTTTTTTTGGTTTTCGTTTTTGGTTTTTGGGTCACATCCAGCAGCACTCAGGGGTTTATTCCTGGCTCTATGCTCAGAAATCGCTCCTGGCAGGCTCGGGGGACCACAGGGGATATCAGGTTTTGAACCACCATCCTTCTGCATGAAAGGCAAACGCCCCACCTCCATGTTATCTCTCCAACCCCAACCAGAGCCTTCCTTTCTCGTCTAGATTCTTCTAGATTCTTTACACTGAAACTCCCACCTGTCTCGAAAACCAAAAACACTTGGAACTTTCCCCATCTACCACAACCACCACCACCACCACCATCACCATCCCTACCATCACCACATTCCCTTGAACACATTTACCTCTTATTTTAAAGTCAGAATCCAATTCTAATCCCCAATCTAAGCTTAACCAGTCCACTCACAAAGCAGTAGCAACAGTCATTCAAATGCCACAAATAAGGTCGGAGACAATGCACAGCTGAATGGTGTTTATTTAAGTTTGGATTCAAGCATTGTCCAACTCTACTTTCTTCTCTGGTTCTTTGCCAACCTTTGGGGCTTCCTCTTGCGGTATTCTTTCAAAGCCTCTTGGTACTTGGCTCGTAGGCTGGCTGCTCTTTGGCTATAGAGCTGCTTTTCTGGTTCTGGCATTTCACACCACAAGTTTGCAGCGGCCTTAGCCACCTGCACCACTGTCCAGCTTGGATTCTCTCTCTTCAGATGAGCGTAGCGTTCTTTGCAAAAGATCAAAAAGGATGAAGGAGGTCGTTTGGGTGCCAAAGGATCCCGCTTTCTTCGTCTCCTTCTCTTGCCTACATACTGCATCATCTCTTCCTGGTAGCGGGCTTTGTCAAGCTTCGCTAGGGCCTCAAATTTGGCCTTTTCATGCTTTGGGATGGACCGCCATTTTTCAGAGCACTTTCGAGAGAATTCTTTAAAGCCAAGATAGATGTTGGGCTGCTGCTCCTTGCACTTTTTTCTATAATTGAGCAGAAAGTGGATATATGAAGAGACATTTACCTTAGGCTTTAGCAGGATTTCTTTCACCATGGTTACAGGTCATTGTTTTCTGGTCTAATGTCCTCTGTCCCCACGTACAGGGGCAATCTGGAAGGTGCAGCTTGTGGTGAGAGTCCCTTCTGAATGTGGGGGCTGTGGTTGGAGCTCAGCCTTTTAAAGGCTGCTGGCATTGTTAGGTCATAAGTGGGACTGTGACATGGCTCTCTGTTGACCACACCCATATGGAGGGCCTGAACTTCCTGGTTCCTCCTGGGTGGCCAATGAAAATGTTTTGCTTTTCATACAAATTATGTTTTTTACCCAGAAAAGACCAGTGAGCAGCTACCTCCCCTAGACTAGCTCTCTTTGACTCCCTGGCACCCTGGGCTTAACTCAGTTGTGGGGCTTTTTGTCCCTGGGGTAGGCTAATGAGCCACAGGGTCTTCCTTCCTCCCCGGAAGATTGTCAGGATGCTGCCTCATCTCTCCTAAAGACAGGTTGGAAATAATGAACATGAGGAGGTGGATGGCTCCAGAGCTGTCATGATAAAATGGGAAGTCTTTCTGTTTGCCATGAATGGTGGCAGTTCTTGCCGTACAGAGAGTTTAGTAGTAACTCTAAAAATAATCAGCTCTGACAGCTACGACTCGGGCCCTGTCAGGACAATGTTACCTAATTTAAAGCCTGAGCACTTGGGCTGTAAGTTTGAACTCTTTCCGTTTGCCAAAGAAATTAAAGACAGGGGGAAATGGGAGGAGAACCCTGAGATTTTACTCATTACTCTAGAGCCTATGGCAATGAGTTAGGATCCTTCCTTAGCCCATCTTGAGGCCTCACCCTCTCTCAAGGGTCCCCATTTCTTGGGGATTAGAGCATAAATCTTTCACAGCTACATTCAAACTAGTTGGCTTCTGGCATTTTGTAAAGACTATTGCAAATATTTCACTGAATCGGAGAGAAAAAATGGAAAAGACTCAAGAAAAGTATTCATAAACCAATACTTCATATTCCTACTTCTACTGACTTATGGTCAGTGGCTAGTAGGAAATGAAATTGATAAGACTGTTGATTATTGTTCCAAATGTAGCACAGCACAATCTTTATAGGTACCCAACTAGGAAAGTACTTCTGGTGACATGCTTTTTCTGTTGCTGGATTTGTCTAAAACATCAAATGTTGCCTAAAACATCATATGCTAGCTAAGAAATTCCAGGCTAATGGTGTGGACAGAGGGATCTTGTTAGGGGGAATAGATTAGGGAATACATTATTTTTCATCTAAAGAGTTGGAAAAAAACAACCCCAAACCTCTTCATTCTTCCTTGCAAGGGTCTAGAGATTGACTCCCCAGTTTACTGGATTTGAGTTGGGCTATATTGATGGTTGGGAAGGGTAGGTTGTAAGAACTTGGCTAACATTTACATGTGGTAAACAAACCCCTGCTTAAATTCATAAAACTCACATCAGACTATGGATGCCTCTCTCAGGATCTCCCACCTCTCTGTAATCTAGGAAGATTAATCTATGATGGCCATCTGTCACCTAAGGGGGCTATGAGGAGAAGATAAGCAAAGGTATGGGTCTGGTAACCATAAACCATATGGTGCTCAACTTCTAATGAATTCCTGAGCAGGAGGGAGGAAGTAGGGTATCCTTTTTTTTCTGTGAGGGAGAGCAAACATACTTGGCTTATCCCATCAAAGCTTCCTATGCTAGTGTCTGATACTCACCTTCCAATTTTTTTTTCAATCTTCTTCCACCCTGCTTACTCTCTTGAGAACATGACTCTCATCATGCCCAAAGCCAGCATCACAATTTGACCCAGAGGGACCCCAATAGGCAATAGTGGAAGAGAAGGAAGGTGAGGTCAAGGAATCAATTATCTCAGCCTCCTCCCCAAATCTCCCCTGGAGGGCTATATTCCACTTAAACCATCCTTGCTAAATGCTTCACCACCTGGGGTCAGGAAGTGACCGTTCACAAGAAGGGAATCAAGGGTTTTGCTTTCCCAAAACTCCAAGAGCTTTCTATCTTTTGTGGCTTTCTTGCATTTGTCCTTACCTTTGTAAATTGCCTTTTTACTGAACACATCTCAAATGATCTTAATTTGACATGCCATCTGTTTCCTCCTGGGATCCTGACTGGTGCCTTCCATCATGAACGATAAATCCAATGTGGGCATCTGTCCAAGGAAGGAGAATGTGGGTCTTTGGGAGTTTACAGGCTCAGAATCATAAAGCCTAGAGTGGTCTGTACAGGCCAGATGATAGCAGGGCAGTCACAAAACAGCCTGGGAGGGAGGTTAATATCCTTTGATCATTAAGTAGAAAGTGAGAGAGGAATTCTTTTAAGCTTTGGGGAAACAGCATCTTTTGTAACTATGCGACTTTGTCTTCCAGCCATACCCAAAGTAGCCATAGGTGATATATAGATAAATCAATGTCATGTCCTGATAAAGCTACAAAAATTGGTGGATTATTGAGGTTATTAATCTCTTGAACACACCTAGATATATGAGGTATCTCCCAAGTTAAGATATTTTTAATACTTTGCATTCCTGGCATGTTCAGGGTATAAGGACTTTGAAGGCATTAGTAGAGCAGGGCCAGCAACTCATGTCCTCTAGCAGGCCTATTACATGCCCTAAAACACAGACTAGGGCAGGGGTGGTGAACATGTGGCTCTCAAGCCGCATGCGGCTCCCAGCCAAAATGAAGGCGGCTCTTTGCCTCTTATTATTTTGTATACTGTGGCTCTTTGCCAAGTTTGGATTTTGCTCTGCTGCTTCTGAGGAGGGACCTTTGAGGAGAGATCTCCGAGCACGTAGTCCCGCCCCCAGGCTGCATCATCCCATCTCCCATCCCTCGGAAACAACTGCACGGGCGGGGGAGGGGAGGCGTGTGTCACATGTTGGGTCACATCTTGCCATTAGTTCTTAGTGTGGAGGACGCAGCACACTCTCACCATCACTGCAGGATTTTGACCCTCACTCAAAATGGCAAAATGCAATATGTGTTTAATCGATCATTGTTAAAATTATATGTTTTTGTGTGAGTGTTTGTTTTGGCAGGTCACTGCGTGGTGTGGCTCTCTGACTCTCACAGTTTAAAATTTTGGCTCTTTGTGTCGAACTTGTTCACCACCCCTGGTATAGGGTGTGTAGAAGGGAGCAGAGACAGACTTTTAGAAGCCAGAGAGGTTCAGGAAAGACTTCAGGGAGTTGAAATTGAAATTAGAATAGGCAGAAAAGGAGGAGGTAATTTTTAGCAGTGTGATACCCATTGGTGCTAGGGACCTAGCACCTTTCCTCTGTGACCTCAGTCCAGTAGTACAGGTCTGAGGGTTTGTTACTTAGGTGGGATAGCACTAGGAAGTCATCGGAGCTATACCCAATGGTGTTGAAGGGGAGGGTCACATGGTGCTGGAATAAAATAAAGGCCCTTATATATTCTAGGCAAGTAATCTATTTCTTTGACCATCTCCCAGTCTATTTTTCAACTCTTTCATTGCAGTCTACAGTAAAAAAAAATACATTGTACTACATGACCTTCGATGTACACACATACTTCATCATATTTATATCATGTTTAATGCTTCTATTCTAGACACGTTCCCTAGATCAATCCATTTAGTTCTCATAACCACACAAAGGGTAGGCTATAGGCAACTATTATCACTTTAAGATGAAGGTTTTCAGTAGCTTACAGAATCAAAAGTTGTGTGAAACTACCTGTTCCACGTATCATATACTCTTTTCAATTCTATTCTGTTAGTCACCTCTGTTTTGTTATTTGAAATAAACCCTCCAAACTGAATCTACCCTCCCTGGATTGAATTTGAGTAACCTGGTACATGCAAGTTGGTTTCCCACCTTGGAGTTTGGTGAGATTCTTTTTCTTTGGTGATAAAAGGAAGTGAAAAATCAGAATATAGCTTTTGGAGTTAAGGAAAACTTGAATTCAAATTCTCCTTTGGTCATTTATTACTTGGGTCATTCTGGATCAGTCAGTTTGCTACAATCTGTGAAAGTTGGCAAGATGATAAAAAAAAAGCAGTGGATTAAATAATTGAAAGGAAAATAAAAGTACCTGTCCCATTTCTTTGTCAAAGTGCCAGAAGAGAACTAGTGACTTGCTTTTAGTTAACATAGCCTGGGAAAGGACAAGTAATATTAACATGGAGAGGAAGCAGGTGGATTGTGTTGCAATCACAACCCTCTTTCCTATGATGTAATAAGAAAGACCTGGGGTATTCTCCTCCAAATCTATAGACCTAGTCTAATCAGGAGAAAATATTAGACAGCCCACATTGAGAGAACATAAAATGCTTGACCAAGAATCTTCAAAGGCATCAAGGTTCTAAAAAAAGAAACAAACCAATGGGGAGGAGAACAGGTATGGGATTAGGCCCAGGCAGTAGTAAATTATGGGTTGAACTACAGAGCAACAAAGAGAGCAGTTTGGGAAAGATTGAGACAATATTAATGAAGTCTTTCATGAAGGCACTCATGCTGTGCTAGTGTTGATTTTGTAGTTTAGTATGTGTGTTGCGATCATGTGAGATTTAATGTAGGGGGTTCTGAGGGAATGATACATCACCTTTACCATCTCTGTAACTTTAGTCTTATTTTAAAATGTAAAGGTTTATTTTATGACTCTCCCCAAGCTGATAACAACATATGCTTAAGACACTAGCATTTTATCCTTCTCTAAGGATCACAGGGTAGATTTGACCCTCAATTACAGCCACATAGCTCTTGGTATATCTTCTGGCACTTGGCTTCTCAAGTTAGGAACATGCTAGAGCCATCCAAGGAGCTTTACCAAAAAATTTCTGTTGCTCAGGTCCTGGCAACAAGAGCCAGAATAAGAACCACCAAACATAGTCATATAGCAAATACATTGGATCTTCCAGCATCACCTGCCTGCCCTTCCTCAGAATGAACATCTGTTGGAGGCACTTCTCTCTACGTATCATGTCTTGGTAGACATGCTAGTGATACAATATTCTAGGAACTAAAGCCTATGAACATAGGCTAAAATATCTAAAGGAACTTAACAGATGTGGTAGCTGGGATTTTGAGCTAAGAAGATCCTTAGGTAAAGTGGCACTTATATATGATCATACATATCCTTAAGTGAGGGGGGATAGGAATGTCAGTGAGAGATGAGGGTGCAGGCAGAGGGTCAGAACCTCAGGGAGACTCCATAGTGCTGCCTTAAAGACTTTAAAGACGGAGAAAGAACACTAGTTAAGACTATGGCCTCCAGAAGCTGGGGAAGGCTCAGCTTAGCCCAATCATACCAAAATTACAAAATAATACAACTGCATTGTTTCAAAGTTTAATTGTTTGGTCACCTGTTCCAGCAGCATTAGCAAGCTAACACAGTCTTTCTCAACTGGTGGCCTGTAATGTTCCCTGTGCTATTAACTCTTGCGTGGGTTAATAAAGGTGAAAGGTTTAGATCTTTGCTTATTAGATTAGTTGGAGGGGTTGGGAGCATGCTCTGTTCAATTTTATGCTCTCTTCTTCACTCACTTGCTGACTCATTAAGTCTCTAATTCACTCGTTTACTTACAAATTAATTCACTCTATATTCTCTCAGCTCATTCACCACTCCTATACACACCCGCATCTCAATAAATAGCGATGAGGTGCCTCTGCTGCTGGATGGCCAGTGACAAGCAGTGAAAACTAAATCTCTCTCAGCAGGGGAGGTGGTGCAAAGAAGGGCATCTAGAATTGTGTGGAAGCAGATTGGTGGGGAGGGAAGGCACATAAGCAGCTAAGCCTAGTCTCCTAGAATCTGACCTCATGCCTAGATCTGCTCTTCAATTGAATAAGGCCAACATATTTTAATAAAAAATGATAAAACCCTCGGTAGATCATCTCTGGAAACTGCGAGAAATTAATCTCTTGAAGGCCACAGAGTAGTAAATGACAGAACCAAGCCTCAAACTCAGGTTGGTTGGTTTGGCTCCAAAAATGTCTGTTTTTGGCCTCTTTTAGTGGGGCAGGAACAGTTGGCGGGGTTCAAGGAGAGGAGAAACTAGACAGGAGTAAAGACAAGTAGTATAGGCAAGCACGTGGAAGGAAATCAAATGACCTAAGATTGACTAGTTTATGGAATGTCAGGGCCCATCATTTCTGCTGGATCAGGTTATGAGGAGTTACAGTGTGCTGCAACTTCAGTGACAATGACCAAGATGAGCCCTGGAGCCACACCAACATCTGCAGGCACATGCAGAGCCTGGTACCATTCCCAGTGGCTGAGGCCAGCCAAAGGTGAGTGAGGCTAGTGGGCAGAGAATAAGAAATGAAGTAGATTATCAGGCACAAAGTGGGCTACAAGGTGGGTGCCAGGCCAGACTGCTTACCACAGTCAGGGGACACCAAAGATATAGAACAATTCTAACTCTGGGGACAGTGCCCTGACAGTGAACTCTGGCTGTCCTCACAGGCCTAACACACACAGTAGGAAAAGTACCCACTGGCAATCATTCATCCCCCATTGCTGCCTTCAGCCACAGCTCATTCTCTTTAGTCTGCCTAGTTTCTCCTCCACCTGAACACTTTTCTACTTTTGGGGGATCCTATCTCAGGGTTATTCCCTTGGGCATTATGAGTGAGCACATCCCCCAACTGGACTGATCAAAGGCTTCCTATGAGCTTTATAATTAGAACCAAAAAGAGATCTTTACTTTCTCTAGAGAGGAAAGTGAGAGAGTGAATTGGGAAGCTTTAGGAGTTAAGGGGCACAGTTTGAACCTTTAGCAGCTGTCCTTTGTAATAGAATGAAGCTGGCAGAGTGCACAGGGAGATGGGCATGAGGGTCCTGGTGTTTGGATCATCTCTGAAATCATCCACCTTCCTGCTCTTTCTATGGTCTGTACAACAGTTACCAATGAATTCTCTGTGCCTGTTGATTTCTTCTGGGTTTCTGACACTTAGAAGCACAAGTATAAGTTCTGAGCCCTGTCTAATGGGAATGAGTGCCCTGAAAATATAGGAACTTGTCTGTTTCCCCACACATTTCTTTTCCTAAGAAGTTCTGTATTGCTTGTGACTAGGACATAAGGCTCCAGTGAACCTTGCTGAAAATCACCATGGAGTTGTACTGCATTCAATCTTCCACTGTACAACCAGGTACACCATATCTCTTCAGTGTTTCCTTTGCTGCCATTGATCAATCCTGCTAATCTTTCTCCTTGTTCCTTCTTTTGTCCCTATACAGCTGAGGACTGCACCTCAATTTTCTGTCCAGAAAGTATTTGTACCACACTGGTATAGTGGGCAGACAAATACTAGGGAATAGTTTGAGCACTTGTTTGGTGCTAGGCACTATAGAGCTTTTCTACCTTTATCTCACTTAGATCTTTTAACAACTCTTTGAAATATTGTTAGCCTTAATGCCAAGAGGGGGAAACTAGGGTTCAAAGCAGATCTGTAACTTCCCAAAGCAAGCCTTATGGTAAACTTGAAACTTGAACCCAGACCAGCTCCATCCAGATCCTTTTCTCTCAAGTCTTCCTTGCTGCACAGAGATGTGAGAGGAGCAAACACTGTGGGTGTCGTATCTAAAAGACTTAGGCTTATTTTGTAAGCCTATCAGCACTGTCTTATACCATTCCAGTGGCACTAGGAGCTATACACTGGGGAAGAGAGAAGCTCAGCGGTGAGGCCTTGCCAATGGGTACAGAGACATGCCTAGTGTCAGCTCACTGACCTAAGAACTCCTGAGATATTTTAGCTCATCTCTTGCCCTCAGCTGGAAGGGAATGAGTAGGTATATGATGTCTCCTTGAGGGTCAGTGGGGACAAGAAAATGCTCAAACATTTACCCTGAGAGCACGTCATCCAGATGTGCAGCTGGAGACTTCTGTGAGTCATAATGCCTCCTGGCGTGGGCTAGGGTGGGCCTCCCTCCAAGTCATGTTGAAGGGTTCTGGGGGTCACTGGGCAAAGGCTGAGTGAGCAGGAATTCATAGAGGTCAGTCTGAGGGATATTGGGGAGATAACCAAAGTGATTACTACCACCTGCGCTAGAGTCTACCGGGTGCTCTGTCCTTTCACCTTATGTTGTTCTACTACCAGAGTAGCTACAGCTGTCCTTACTTCCTTGGGGAAACCAAGGTCTGTCTACTTGGGGTTTGCTTAATCTCTGTACTGGTTCAGGCCACTGACTGATTCCCATTCCTGCGCTTCTCAAACCTGAGAGAAAAGTTGTTCCTTTATAAAGCCAGAAAAAAAGTACAGCTGGTACAGGGTCTTTGTCTTGCATGGGACTGACATAATTTAACCCCTGGAGCTACTGAGCACCTCCATGAGTGATCCTTGAGCCAGGAGTAGCTTTGAACACTATCAGGCATGCATCATCCCCACCATACAACAATAATACAGAAACACTTCCTTTTTGAAATAACTTTCATATATCCCAGAGTCCTAGGCACATGATACAAACATGGCTGGTCACAAATATGTTTGCAGAGAGATAGGGAAGCTTAGAGAAGCTTGAGTCCCGTAGTCATTTTTACAACTAGCAAAAAGGAAGGCTGAATACAAAGCTGAGATGGCAGAAACTCAGCTGATAACTCCTCAGTAAGGGGAACTAGAACAGTGAGGAACCAGGCAGACCCCAACTCAAGGCTTGGTCTGGCAGTGTGAGAACAGTTTCAGCCTATACCTGAATCCTGGGCCAAGCATAAGAAATGATCCTAGAACACTGTTTTTTCAATATCCAGGAAAGACAGGTTGGGGGCAGGGTTTGGTACTCTTGGTGCAATTAGTTGTGGCCTGAGGCTCAGATATCAGCCCTTTCCTTGCTGCAGGCTGAGGGGAGGAGACGGGACTTTCTAAGGCTGTGATCCTCAAACTACAGCTAGTGAGCCACATGTGCTCCTCCAACGACATGTCCTGCTGGATGTTTTTGCCGCTGCTGCCTTCCTGTTTAGCAGCTGATTCATCATGGACACTCAGTGCGCATGTGTGGAATGTGTGCTGCACTCTGCAACACCCCTCTTTCGCACTGTCTTTTGACTCCTCTTCTCAGTCTTGGTCCGGTGTCCTCAAGTTACAGCCCATGGGGCCACTATTATTATAGTTTGTTTAAAACTGTAGTCTGGCTTTCCAACCGTCTGAGGGTTAGTGAACTGGATCCATTTAAAAAGTTTGAGGACCCCTGACCTAAGGCCTCTGGTGCTCAGATAAAGAGTAGGTTTTGCTGATTTGAACCCAGATTCTCCTGAAAGTTTATCTGGGGATCAAGCATGAACCCCTAGGCCAGCCCTTGGCAGTCAGTTCCCATCTCCCAATCCACCATTTCCACAGTATAACATTCAGCATCTTCCAAGACCAGAACCTCCCTGTTAACATGGCTACTGTATGAGCAGCTGAGTTGGGAAGGGAAGACACTAGTACCCACCTCTCCAAGTGCCCATTCACCCTACCTCATCATACAGGCCTAACAAGGGGCGTGAGAAAACTAAAACAAACAGACAAAATATCATCATCCATCCCCCCACACACACACACCCTTGGTCTGGCTAGTAATCCTTGCCCTCAGGCTTCCAGCATTGCCTCACTCATCCCTCCGTGGAGTAGTCAAATGCATCTGGAGGCGAAACATTTACCTGATGTGGTTTGTGTGAGTTCCCTGGAGCTGACAATTCGCTGAGCACAGGAGAGAACTGGTAATTTGTTGAGTTTATTGAGTTGCTTTGGGGAAAGAAACTAGCCTCTATTGTACTTTTCCTGGTTTGCATAAAGGCCTTTATCCAAGCACCTTAATTTGTACTGACTTCTGTTTTTAAGATGCTCTTGGCATCTCAGAACATTGTTCCCTCAGCCTTATGATTTGCATCTTCCAGCTCAACCTGAGTTTACATTCACTAAGTACACTGATTTCTCTTATTTATTTAATTGTAAGAATTTATTCGAGACAAAATTGATTAACATAATGAGGTAAACTAACATAACATAACATATATAATTAATATAATATAGTAATACATATAAGTCAAAGAAAGTTTCTGATTAAAACACAAATTTTTTTTCATAATGGCTTATATATCTTTCACAGTAGTATTTTAGGTACATATTAACATTGAATCAGGGGAATACCCATCACCAAATATGTCATCCCCCAATCCCAGTTCCCTTTCTACAACCCATATACCCCACCATCACTGCCCGGGCTGCTAGAGTAGGTGGACCCCTCTTTGTGTGGCTTACTATTAGTGATCATATATCTGTTTGGTCCTGGAACCCTCACTTGTTTCCCTCTCTATTTAAGAGACAGCTAGATAAATCGAGGTATGTGGTTTTGTTTGAAGGAAAGAAGCAATAGATTGGGGTACAAAATAAGAGAGAATATGCTGAAAATGGGCAGAGTCCCTCTAGAGGTTTCCAACCTCAGTTTGAGAGAGGATGTGAAAAAGGTAATTGAAACACCACAACAATACAGAAAGAAATATCAAATTAAATAACCAGTGAGCACTACAGCAATAAAGACAAACACCACACAATAGCCTCGGTTCTGAAATCAAATCATGCTCGAGTGCAAAAAGGAAGAGAAAGATAAGATAAAATAAAATAAAATAATATTGGAGACATCAACTTCAATCTCTATATCAAAATAAAGACATCAAAAAATTGATCAATCAATAAATAAATATGTGGAAAAATGATTGTTTTGTGCTTTTTTTCCCTTTTCTTTTTCCCCCTGCATAGGCACAGTAACTATTGGGGATATTATAGAGGTAATTCCCTTGGCCTAGGAGATATAGGGTTTTTCCACCCCTGAAGTATACTGTCATGGGATTAACTATAGACTCCCTGCATAATCATTTACTCTACCCTTGTTGCTTTCATGGTGTATGGAAGACTTCTGCTTTGTCTTGGATGGTGAAATCAGACCTCTATATCTAGAGATCTTGGTGGCTGTGCAGCTCAAGGAATGGAGCTTATGAAGTCTTGCTTTGTGGTTCTAGCAGTTATGCTTCCTCAGTAAGTACACTGATTTCTTCACACTCGCTAAGTACATTGAGTCTTAGCTCAAAGCCCCAAGCATGCCACAGGTGACCTGTTTAGTGGCAGAGATTCGCAGCTTCCCCCACAGTTCCTGTCATGGTGATCATCTGGCCATCCTACTGTCTTGTCTCTGGCCACCCTCTTTGTCTATTACCAAGAACCTCAGCATCCTGTCTTATCTGCTCACTTTTAAAGCATCAGTTTTAATGCCTCTAGAAAGTAGTGCTCTCAATCAGGTCCCCAGATAGTAAAAATTCAAATAAGTTTGATCCTGGAGATTCTAGTTTAGTCACTTTGGGATGAGACTCAGGCACCATTGGATTCTATTTTAGTTACTTTGAGGGAAGGACTCCCAGAAGTGCTTGAATGTTGAGGAGCCCCACTAAAAATCCTCTATCAATGGGTCTATTGGGCCAGTGAATGTTCAAGGATGCAGTATTTCAAGGACCTTCAGTGCCAGGGAGTCCCATGGCCACTCCAGTGCTGGGAACCTCTACTGTCATATCCTGTGGATCTTGAGAAACTATGTGGTTCTGGAAATTGAGTCTGAGTCAGATGCATGATTTATAAACAGATAGATAGATGGATAGATAGATAGATAGATAGATAGATAGATAGATAGATAGATAGATAGATAGATAGATAGATAGATAGATAGATAGAGATAGAGAGAGAGAAAGATACCCTAACAACTTTGCAATCTTCTGCCTTCCTGCTCCACCACACATACTTTCTTCCTATAGCACCTCAAGCAGGGTGGCCATCCTCCACTTGGTTGCATATTCAAAGGGACAGAGGTTCCTGCCAATTGGAAGGACTATGCTGAGGACCAAGGAAACAGGCAGCCTATTTCATAGGAGATTAAGAGATCCAGCTGGCTGTGGAAGCCCTTTCTATTGTCTGCAGGGCCACCAGCTGTCCCCTGCTTTGCTCCATGTATGCTTCTCTTCTAGCCAGGCTTCACTCACTCAATCTGCTTAAATTTTTCTATTTTTCTTTTATTGGGAACACACTTAGTGGTAACCAGGATTTACTTCAGGCTCTGTACTCATGGATCACTTCCAGCAATTCTCAGGGGACCAAACAGGATGCCAGGGATTGAACCCAGAACAACTGAATGCAAGGCAAGTGCCTTACCTGCTGTACTATTACTCCAGTTCCTAGTCAGTCCTTTTCAGTGAACTGTTTCCTAAGCCCTTTCTGTCAGGCTTTGATAGGTTCAGAGGAGAGGGCAGTGAGACAGAAAAATGGGAACATGCTGTCTTCAGGGAGCTCTTAGTTTGGTGGGTGGGGCAGATCCCCAACAGAGCTTGGTGAGACAAGTAGTTTGGTTGGAAAAGTACAGCTGCTGAAGGTCCAGTGTAAAGCCAAGCAGGCTCTAAGGTAAATGACAGGAGCCTGCCTGCATATATGTATAACAGGCAGAACAGATATGGTCTAACCAATTCTGAAAATTCAGTACTTGGGATTTGAGCCAAGCTGGGCATGAGACCTAGAGGCTCAAGTTTCTATAATCAGCTGATTCTTGCAGTCCTGATGGCAGAGGGGACAACCTTGGAACAATCACTGAAGGCTACTAAAAGCAATAGCCCTCACTTGCATCTCCCTCTCCTTCACTCTCACACACAGATAGAATTGATGTGCCCTTTACTGTCTCCCCTAAAGTGGTTCCCAATAGGATCTTAGCTCTCCCATGGCCTTGACCCCATTTCCTGACTCATCATGCCCAAGACCCCTGGGTTGTCTCCTTAGTGCCTGTGCAGGCTGTTCCTGCCAGCTGAATCTTTCACTTTCATAGACTCAGATGGGATCATCGCTGGCTCTCTCAGTGCCAGTCATAGTTGTTATTGTAATTATGTGATTTAAATTAAACATCACATAAACTGGTGAAATATGAGTGTGAGAGGAAATATAGTCGCATCTCTGGAAACGAAATTGAATGCTTTGGAATGACTCCACGAAGGAGCTCTCAGAATAGAATTGCTTTCTAAATATTAGGGGCAAGGGAGGGAGACAGCTGCTTCCCTCAAAGTCAGTTCTTGGGGGGCTGCCTTGTTTCCTGCTACCTCTGCGGCCCCTGCATAATGTCTGGTCCTTAGCAGGTGCTCAGTCAATATGAGCTGGTTTGGAATAGATGTATGGGGCATCCTGGGGGTCATTAGTGTGAGACTGACAATATAGAGGACACTCTGCTTGTCAGAAGAAAGCGTGGCCCTGCATTAAATGGATTGGCAAATAGATGCATTGTTAAGTCTTTGACTTAGTAATGAAAGGTTTAAGCTATGTGTGCATTCTCTTAAGACAGAGGATGTGTCTTTTAGCAACATCATTTGAACTTCTATGCAAAGTGTCAGTAAACTCTCTCTGGGAAGGGCCAGATAAATATTGTTGGCTCTGCAGGTTATAGTTTCTGTCATGACTACTCAACTCTACCTGTATGGAATGAAAGCAGACAGTACACAAATGGCTGAGTCTTGCTGCGTTCCTCCAAGACTTTATTTATTAAAAAATATGGCAACCACTAGAATATGCTAACCCCTGTTTTCTGGTTGTAAGTTGTCCTCTGTGCTGAGGCAATGCTCTGTGCTATTGGAGAAAGAGACATAGAAGGTCCTGGCTGTTTTTAGGAGCACACATTTCTGCTAGGAAGTAGGCAAGTCAAACTGAGAGCTAGGACAAGGGTTAAGGCACTTACTTTGTATGTGACTGTCTCAGGTTCTATTCCTTGCACTAAATATGGTACCAAGCATGACCAGAGGTTACATTTGAGGACAGACCTAGAATTAACCCTTGAGCACCACAGGGTGTGGCCCAACCCTCCCAGGGTAACTATAATTTGTGTTCCCAACATGGTGGAAAAAGTATGCTTATGATGAACTTGCCAGAGAAAAGACTTTTTTAGGTGAAAAACTCAGACACAAAGACACAGAGGCATGAAGGTGATAGAGCTCAAAGCATTTGTCCTTAGAGGGGAAGGAAGTCTTGCTTCCAGAGCCAGGGAGCCTTTGATGTGAGTCTACAGCACAGAAATCCAAATCTACTATCCCAGAGCATAGAGGTGGGTTGAAAATTGAGGGCCAATCAGAATGAAGTGTCTGGGGTCTAGGTGGGGAATGTCAGAGTCAAGAGGCAAAGATGTGCCCACAGTTGGTCATATGCAAAAGGAGATGGTACCTGGGAGGAGAGGATGAATTTGAGTAAAGAAATAAGCAGGGTGGAAATACATTGTAGTTGACTCATATACATCTCAAACACATTCAGTAAGTGGCAGGAAGTTGAGTTTTTCCAGGGGTCTCAGGCCCATAGGAGCTGCCTGCAGATTGATTCAGGAGACACTGTTGGAAATGAAGGGGTGAGAGACCAGAGGATCCTTCATGAATAATGTTTAAGGGAGCCCTACAGGACCCCTTACCTGGAAAGACTTGATATTTGTCCCAGGTATGTACCCATCAGCTGGAAATTTTGTAATGTGATAAATTCATCAATAGCAAAAGTATTTATCTTGTCTTAGAAAGAGTCTTAGGCATTTTCTGATGCGGAAATTATGATGAGACCAGGTTTCAGAGCTGATTCAGTAAAGCCTTGCTTTGGGGTCTGGAAGGAAAGTTGGGACAAGGGTAGATCAGGAATCAACCACCAAAAAGTGCTTTATTGCCTTTAGCCCACCCTCCTGGAGATTTTTCCAAAAGGATTTCCTGGTTATACCAAGATATCCTCTCCAGTCCTCAGAGTGATTGCACAGAGATGCAGAGAAGAGCATTTGGCAGGGGGAATAGGGAAGCAGGATTTTCCTGTCACCTCCTCCTAGGCTTGCCTTGGGTCTTGCTTTGAGGTGCATGGATGGTTCAATCTTCATCAGATGATTTAGTTTAGTTATGAGCAAGCCCACAGGAGGACCTTGGGGCACAGAACCCAATGTATTTTAGGATAGGAGGAGGTCGCATAACCAGGAAATCATTGGAGCTGCATTCTGCCTATCACAACCTTGGAAGTAGAACCCCTCCATATGCAGGAGAATGATCTACACTGACAAATACAGCGACTGGTGTAACTGGTCTGTGCTTGGTAAATAATGGCTAGACAGATATTTCCTTTGATGTTCATTTTCAGGAATGCTGAAATTTAAACTTTGATCTTTTACCATTTATCTCCCTCAGCTGAGGTAGACAGCTGTTCCTTAGAGGGATGACTGTTAACTTATGTGGCTACATCAACATCCTCACTTAAGAAGAAATGGTTCCATAGAGTCTGCTCCAAGTTTTCATCTTACCAAGAGAAACATTTAGAGCTTTATGCAGAGGAACTCAAAACCGATTTTCCCACACACAACTACATGTATTACAGGGAGTGATTTTTCTGTTCTCCTCAAGCCAGATTCCATTAATGAAGCCCCATTTAACAGAAGTCAATTTACCAAAAAGAAAAAAAAATTGAGTGTAATTGCTTAAACACATTTTATGTTGTACTGCAATAGCAATGTCCTGGGCGAACTTGGAATTCCCCAGGCCCCCCATAGTGAAGTTAATGTGGACGGAAAGGTTTGAAGAGGAGAATATCTCCTTGTGTTTCTCTTCTTTAATTATGATTCTGAGAGGGAGCGAAATTAAAGAGAATCCTGGGGGAGGGGAGCATGAGGAAGAACTGACACAGAGTGGAATTCAGCCTGAACAGTTCCATTGCCTTCCTTCATGCTTGCAGGTGCCTGTGTGATGCAGAGCAGAGCCCAGGGGCTCTAGCAGAATGTTTTAGCATTGAATCTCCCCTCTGCCACTTAAGAGCTGTGTAACCCTGAACAAGTTTCTTCACCTTTCCATGCACTTAGGTAGTTCAATGGAAGAGGGCCTCAAAAAGGCAAGTGCAATCAAAGTAGTTCGTGTTGTAGTACAGTAAACTCTTTTGTTTGACTGGAGGCAATAGAAATGACTTTTCTAGGGTGCAGATGGGTGTTTGTGTGTGCATGTGTGTGTGTGTGAATGCCTGAGAAGGTGCATACATACTGTGTATATATGTGCATACACAAGTGCTCAGAGAAAGAAGGCAGCTGAAGAGTCAAATCAGGAAGGTATCTAAGAGAAGGTAACACATGTCACAGGCTTGGTGGAAACTTGGAAGAAAGATACAGGTGAGGCCCTGAGAGAACCGGAAGCAGGAGCAGATCCAACCAGGTTTGAACAAGGAAACCCTGGTGACTAATATATATATATAGGGATGAGAAAGGGAAGAGACAGGAGAGATAAAGATGCACCAAATTTGTTGATTTATTTGTTTTGGGGATGTGGAGGTGGTAAATCTGGCAGTTCTAAGGGTTTATTCCTAGTTCACTAGGCATTAATCCTGGTGAGGTAGGGAGACCATATGAAGTATCATGGATCAAACCCAGGTTGGCCATGTACAAGACAAGCACCCTGCCTGCTATACTATCACTCCTATCTACCCCCCACGTCCCCCCCCACACTGGGGTTGTTTTTTTTGTTTTGCTTTGCTTGTTTTTTTTTTTGTTTTTGTTTTTTGGGGGCCACACCCGGTGACGCTCAGGGGTTACTCCTGGCTATGTGCTCAGGAATCGCTTCTGGCTTGGGGGAACATATGGGATGCCAGGGGATCAAACTGTGGTCCATCCTAGGTCAGCTGCATGCAAGGCAAATGCCCTACCACTGAGCCATTGCTCCAGCCCCTCCACACACACACACACACACACTGGGTTTTAAAATCTGAGAACATTTGGAGATTCATTTGCTTTTAATGAACTCAATTAAGGTATAATTTATGTAAGATAAAAGTCTCTGTTTTTAAGGTATACATTTTTTTTAGCTTGTACAAAAATGTTAATCCTACAGGGCCAGAGCAGTGGTGCAAGCAGTAAGGCATCTGCCTTTCACGTGCTAGCCTAGGATGGACCACAGCTCGATCCCCCAGCATCCCATATGGTCCCCCAAGCCAGGAGCAATTTCTGAGCATATAGCCAGGAGTAACCTCTGAGTTTCACTGGATGTGGCCCCCCAAAAAAAACAAAACAAAAAGTTCATCCTATATAACCACCTCCTCATTGAAGCCATAGTACATTTCTATCACCGAGTAAGCAATAGAAATGCCTTCCCAGGCAACCCTGATCCCTACATCTGGCAACCATAAGTCTTTCTTTTGAGATTTCCAAAATGTCACACACATGAGCCTACCACAACCTACATCACAACCACATACTCACAGACACATAGAAACATACATCCACACACACACACACACACACTCACAGTGCTTTCAAGCCATACATGCTCCTGTATTTGCTCTCATTTGTTTTCATGTTGGAAAGTTTGAGAAGTATAAACCCATTCACATAGAATGAGCATGAGGCTATGATTTCTGTGACAGAACACCCAATTCTTTATTATAGATATCCAGAAAACCCTCAGATACACCATCTTAATATTCAAGGAGAGAGAAACAGGAACAGGACTGGGGAGTCTAAGCTTTGGTAATTGCTAATTTTAGCAATTAATAGGATTCCTGGAATGTGGAAAATGTGTGGGAGAAATGGAAGGTGGTAGATGTTCTTTGAGGCTTCTTAGGATGACTGTGGGGGTTCAGGCAGACCCCAACACTGGGATATCCTTTCTGACTCCTATATACAAAACTTATCATTAACTTCTTTTCAGACTGTGGACCCCAGCACCCATCCCTCATTTTATTTTGCAGTGAACAGCCTGATTCTGAATTATTCAAGTAAATTCTTCCTATTTCTACTTCTTTTATGTAAATAGCCTTCAAGCTTTGTCATTGAGATGGAATTGAATCTGACCTCGGGGAGGGGGGAACCTACAATATTGTTTGTGACTCCTAGAAAACTTAAATGAGTCTGCCTGTAATAAACTATTTTAAATGGGATCTGGTGAAGTACAGTAATTGGTTTCTATAATAGCTCTTACCATAGCAATATGGGTTATATTCCTGGAGTTGGGTGTGTGTCAGCATTTTCATTATAGTGAAAACTCTTTTGCAGGCGATGAAGCTCCCTGGTTAGTGCCTTTGTTTAATACATATTTATGAAAACCCTCTGTGTTGGCCCGCTTCTGTTGCTCCTCCAAGATTCTTTTCCCTTACTCTCCTGGTAACCCTGCTTGGGAAGACATACCTGCTGAGTTGCATCCTTTTACTTCCTTGGCCTCTAGCTTCCATTAGGGTAGATCAACAGAAGTATCAGCAGGAGATTGAAGGAGGGAAAGGAAGAAGTGTGCATTTCAGGCGAGATTTTTGCAAACTGACTCTGGTTCAGACTGCAAACATGGGTTCTGTATGGAGGCTCTTTTCATGCTGCTGAGAATCTCTTTGAGGATAACTGTTTTGCTCTCCAGGACTGGAGTGGACCTGAGGCCCCACCTAGTCCCATTACTAGCTCCAGGATACTGCCTCAGCTTGGCCATTTTCCCTTTATAAAGTGCTCATTAAACTTTCAAAAATATTCACTGAGGACAGAGCAACCGGTTTCAGCTGGATCCCTGATGTGCTGAACTTTACTAACAATTAAGTGTTGTATAAGCTCCTGGGGATGAAGGAATAGCAGGTGCTACTGTTACTTGCTAAAGGGATCTTGCTAAAGTCTTTTCTGGGTCCCATCTCACTGAACCCTCACAGTCCTTTTAGGAAGATGTTCTTAGCACTCATATGATGGATGAGGTTGCAGAGAGTGGAGACATTTTTCTGAAAGGGCCCATATGACCCTCTCCCCCTCCACTCCCAGGTCATGCTACCCTCTCTAGGGTGTGCCTAGATTACTTGGAAACACAATTGTAATTGGAAAAAAAACAGCAGTGGCCTCCCAGGAAAGGAAGAGAAAAGCTTTATTTATTAGGCTGATTCTTCGTCTAGAAGGTCTCTCATAGATTTCTTCTACCTTTGCAGGACAGTTTGATTCTTTTTCAAGAGGCTAAGAAATGGGTTCTACTGCTGAGTGGTAATGGCTGGGTCTGAGCCAAAACTGGTGCAGCCTTAAAGGCAAGGGGAGTTAGGAAGGCTTCCCTGAGACATACTATTTAAAGGCATTGCATAGAGATGTCAATTGAGGAAGCATGAACTGAACTGCTATGCAGGTGGACCACAATAGGGGGTCCCAGAAGGCCAGACAGAAGGCATGGAAGGCAAAGCCACCAAAAAGGAGGAAGCAGGCTTTGGCAATACTTAGATGATGAGCCTAGTGTGGGGGCAGGAGTGAGGGGGTGATGCTGACTCTTGTTGGGGGAGAGGAGCATGCTGCATGTATCTGTCTCAGGTAGGAGGCTGCTAAGGAAGTGAAGGGACTCCTGAGATGTCTAGGAATGGACTAAATAGGGAGGAATCACCCAGGGTTGTCCTGTGTGTCCTTGTATAAGTACAGGACATGTACTGAATAGGGCCTGCTAGAGTAGGGTCAGGGTAGAAAGTTTGGAAGATTGCTCTTGGGTTCTAGGAAACAGTGTAGGTTTGTGTGTCTGGAGTGGGAAAAATCTGGTCCAGCTGGAAGTGGCTCAGAGTCTGGCCACAACAGGGACATGTGAGCTTAAGAGGGATGGTGATCAGGGAGACGGGAACAGGGGGTACCCCAGAGAGGAAGCCTGGAGAGGAAGAAAGGAGTAAGATTAAAAGATGCAGAATGGTCTCACTCATCTATGGATTTTAAGAAAAATGAAAAACATTTCTCAACAATTTTCAGAGACAAAAGAGAGGAGGGCTGGATGTTACAGCCCACCTCATGAACCTTACCATAAAGAGGAATGAGTTTAGTTAGAGAAATAACTACATTGCGAACTATCCTAACAATGAGAATGTATGAGGGAAATAGCCTGTCTAGAGTACAGGGAGGGGCGGGGAGGGGAGGAGGGAGATTTGGGACATGGGTGGTGGAAATGTTGCACTCGTGATGGGGGGGTGTCATCTTATGTGACTGAAACTCAACCACAATCATGTTTCTAACCAAGGTGTTTAAATAAAAAATAAAAGAAAAAAAAAAAAAAGAGGTGGTTGCAAGGGAGGATCCAGAGACCCGGTCTAAGAGTGATTCCCAAGTCAGTCAACTCTCCTGTCTATAAAAGGGTACATTGTCTTTGTGGATGCCTCAGTCCTTTCTCATCCTCTGGACAGGCTTGAAGAGGAAGGTACTGTTTGGGGTTGTGCACTAAATCTGTTCTGGAGAGCTGGGGTGGGACATAGTCCTCTAACTGGAGCTAGGCCTTTGCTGGGAGTCTGGATGCCTGTGGGGGTAGGGGACTGGGTGCAGATCTTCTGGGAAAGACTGGAGCTGTTTTTGTTTTTTTGAGTTGTGTGTGTGTGTGTGTGTGTGTGTGTGTGTGTGTGTGTGTGTTTTGGCAGGGGTTGCTTTGCTGGAGAGTCAAATCTCTTTCCCAAATGTTGGGTCTGTTGGAGAAATAGATTCTAGGCCTGAAGGTCTGTCTTGTCTCTCAATATCTAAGGAAACGACATGAGGATCTCTTACCCGAGACACCCTAGGAATAGCAGTGGAGAGGGGGTTGTCTCCTGGATGCCCATGTTCCTGTACCTGACACCCTCTGCTCTGTGCCTGCAGGTTCACTGGAGCCAGCCTCCCAGCCCCCGTCATCAGCAGCAAGAACTGGCTGCGGCTACACTTCACATCGGATGGCAACCATCGGCAGCGTGGCTTCAGTGCCCAGTACCAAGGTAAATGCAGAGGGATGTAGAGAGAGTGCTCATCTCTCTTTACTGGGATCCAGTGGACCAGTGGGATCAGGGCACCCTGACCTCTCAGGGCACTGCTACTGCCATTGGGGCTCCCAACTGCCCCTTTAGGCCCATCTGCTCCTACCAGGAACCCCTGAGAAAAATTCTGCACTAGATGCTTGACCAAGCACCTTTCAATCTTCATTAGCCATCACCCCATTTTATTGGCAAGGAAGTGGAGGCTCCCCTAATCCAGCCAGCTACATCTGAATTCATGCCTTTTGAATCTGGGGTCTTTACCACCTGCCTTGGTCGGATATAGGAGAGGTGTTCCCAGTTCTGCCCCCTCCCATTGGATGTTCATTTGAGGTAAAGCAAACATGTTCCAAACATGGACAAAGTAGCATGAGAAAGCAGAAAGAGGGCTGGTTGTCTCCTGCTGGGATGAGAACAGGAATGGCAGGGAATTGGGAGCAAATGTATTCTGGCTAGATTTCCAAAGCCCAGAGGCACCTATAAAAATGAGGATTTAGGGACTGAGAGAGGACAGTAGGGAAAGGCACTTGCCTTATGTGTTGGCAGCCAGGTTCAATCACCAAAACCCCAGATGGCTCTCCCTAAACCACACTGGAAGGGATTCCTGAGTGCAGATTCAGAAAGAAATGGGTCCAGAGTACCACCAGATATGGCCACGAAACAAACAAGTGAAAGGTTTAACCCTACTGAGATGCCCTCTCCACATGGGAGAGACTCAAGTTCTCATAGATGGAAGATAACACGTGTCTTTCCAACCCAGAATGTATTCCAGATTCATCACATTGATGGTAATAAACACCCGGGGCTGGCCTCATAACTTGCTCATTAAGTCTTAACTATCCCCAATTAAAAATGGATATTGGTTCTAATTGATACAGCAGTGAACTTGTACTGCACACCTATTAAACATGTGTGTGTGTGTATGCGTGGGGGGGGATGTGGGTGTATGTGTTGTGAAGATACTAGAGAATAAGGCAGACTTAAGTGCCTGTTGTCAGCTACTGGCATGGGGCTGACATATCTCAGTGGGTATGAAGACAGGTCAGGCATCCAGAAGAAGGGTCAGTATTTCCTGATGCTGCAGATACTAAGAAAGAACTGGATTTGCAGAGTGACACTGTACAGTTAGTTCCTGCACCTCCACTTTCAAGCTCCAACCCACTAGCTTCCAGCCTCACTGTCTCTGAAGGGCCTCATTTCCTGATCCCAGAGCAAGCATGTTTGCAGGGGTAAGAAGTAAATAAGAAGCTCTCCTACTTGCAGTGTTTCTCTGGCTACCTCTTCTGCTGCTTATAGGCTTCGCTGGTGTGGAGGTACCTTGGTGGGGCACATGCCTGGCTGTCCCTTTCCCCTGTGCTTTCCTAAAAAGCAGAACAGAGAGGAATGCTGTCATTGCAACTGGTTAAATAGGTGCTGGACTTTTTACTAGTGCAGGAACTGATGGACCATTTCTCACCATCATGGTTGAAGGCTTGATGCCAGCCATTGAGCACCCAGAGCCACAACCATTGCAGCACACCTGCCTGCATAGCACCCACAGCCTTGTCTATGCCTTACCATTCCCAAGACAATTATATTTCTATTTCCATTTTTATTTTATTTTGTTTTATCATGCTGGGAATCAAAGCCAGTATCTCTTTCTTGCAAGGTACAACGTGTCACTTACTGCTGAGCTCCATCTTTGACCCTTTGTTTTTATATGGAGGGGTTGAGGCGTGAAGCTCAGGACCATTTCTAAGGTCCTTAACCCAGGACATATGCTTTCTGTCCTGCTGGTTCAGTTTTAAGCTTGAGATGTAGGGCGCTGCTTGACTAAAAGGTGTTTGGGGCCTCCAAGGCCACAATGGTGGTGCTCAGAGGAGACCAGGTTCATGCAAGGTTGGTGATGAAATTCAGCATGTATGGCAGTCCTTTGACTTCTCTACAAGATCTCCAAAAATGTGATTTAAAATTTTATTTTTAGCTGAGAAAGCTGAGGCTTAGAGAGGTTGTTTAATGAGAGAGAGAGAGAAAAAGAGAGAGAGTTCAATCTTTAAGTGGCAAGGCTAAATTTATTCACAGACCTGTGTGAGCTTGTCTATAAAAGACCAGGCCTCCCCATACCGGACATTGGGAATCTTACCTTTCTATTTAACTGGTAGCCTTTAAACTTTGTTTTATTAATCTCATTCCACCTTAAAAAAATACATTTCCCCATACAACCCCATACACACATATATCAGTAGAACTACACGGAAAATGTCACCAAGTGGTATTTACCCTTTGCTAAGTGTGATGCACCTTGCAAATTTCTTTCACAGTTTTTAATGTTAGACGCCACCTCTAAATTAATTTTCTAAATCTATAGTAGAGAACAACCTGCAATCTGAAAAATCATCTTAGAAACATCCCCAAAGCAGGCCCCCTTTCTCTCTCTCCTTTACCATGCTCCCATCCATGGTTTGCATGTTCCTGTGTGCCTGTACCTAAAGAATATTTTACAAAAATGTGTGCCTTCACCTCATCTTAACAACGCTCTTAGGAATAGCCACTTCTGCTAGCCCCACTTTCCAGATGAAGATGTGAGTTGCAGAGAGCAACTGACACAAAATCTCCTAGCTGGTACATTGGAGTCAGGATATGAATCTCAGAAACACTCTTAATCTGGCACGTGTCTGCACTGTGACTACAGAAATGATGGTGTTAAAAGCAAGTCTCCCCCAGGCTTTCCCCCCAAGTATTTGAATAAATGACAGTTGGATAAATAGTGCAAGTGTATAAAGTAATTGTTGGGTGACACAATCAACCACTCCCTGAAATGGCCTTGTCAGTCTCACAGCTGACAGTGTAGTGTGACTGCTGATGGGACCATTGTGTATAGCAGGGGTCCTCAAACTTTTTAAATAGGGAGTCAACTTACTCTACCTCAGATCGTTAGAGGGCCAGACTATAGTTTTTAAAAGAACAACTATGAACAAATTCCTATCCACTTTGCACATATCTTATTTTGAAGTGGTTATTGAGTGGCTGCTGTCTATATTGCTCTGGTGGTTTTTGAGGTTTTTGTTTGAATTTTTTCTCTATTATTTATTTATTTTGTATTGTTATGTTTTTCTTCCTATTCCCTTTCTGCTCTTAAATTGATAGATATAGCTCTAGAAGCATTTTTTGCTTGTTTGATTTTTGCCCCATTTTATTTTATTATTTTTTTCTCTTTCTTTCAAATAGAACCACACAACTTGAACCATCTGGTTCCACCCCACAAACGGAGGGGGGAAATAATGGAGGTACCAACACCAAACAGTCATATGAATATTAAGTAGAAATTTAAAAAAATGATCAAACTTAAACACCAAATCCAAAGTCAATGACAACAGAATCGATACCCAATTTACAACATACTAGACACAGAGAGGACCACTTATAATAGCAGCCTGGGGGGTAAAAGAGGGGGATATGGTATGTATGCTGGGAACAGGGATGGTGGGAGGACAGCATTGGTGGTGGGAACGCCCCTGATTCAGTATCACTATGAACCTAACATATTACTTTGAAAGATATGTAATCCATTTTGATTAAAATTTTAAAAAAAGGGAACAAATACAATATTTAAAATGAAGAACAAGAAAAGGTAAATTAACAAACTTACCAGTATTTCAGTGGGAGCTATGGACCTACTTTTGAAGGGCCATCATTTGAGCACTACTGCCTGAGACTGAGAGGATGAGTTGAGAGACAGAGAGAAGAAGGGGGAATTGGAGAGTGCAGCACACACCCCACACATGTACATTGTGGGCCTGGGCTGCTAATAAAGACAGGCAGTGGTGGCAAAAACACCTGACAGGTTGGATAAATGTTCTTGGGGGCTGTAGTTCAGGAGCCCCTGGTGTATAATGTGGGGAACTTTTATCCCTCTACCTCCCACCTTTTAAAGCTATTGCCAAACTACCCTGTTAATAATGGCTCCAAAATGTTTCCAGGCATTTCTAAACATGCCTTGTATGAAAAGCCACTCTACTTGTGAACTATAAGCAATGACAACTTTGGAACAACTTCTAAGCTAGAAGCTAGTTAAGAGTTGCTCCTTGCTATTAGAGTTCAAACAAGTGGCTGAGAGAGGCTTCCAGTTGAGCTTTAGCAGGAGACAGGAGCCTTGAACAAGGGTTAGATGAGGGGGAGATAAAAGAACCCACAGGAGTGATACCCTAGAGACTAAACAGCAGAAGAAAGGAAGTGAGAGGGAGAGTAGAACCATTGAAAGCGGTCAGCTAGCAGAACAGGAAAACTTGATTACTGACAACCCAGAGTATAGGAAGGGCATGGGAGTCAGCATCTAGCATATAAGGAGAAACCTGGGAATCAGCATCCAAAGAGGATAAGAGGCCTGGGAATCGACAATGGATAAGAGGTAAAATCAAGGGAAGATGGCCCTGTTCTCTAGCATCCTGTGATGATGGGAATCCTTTCCTTGTCATCTGTCACCCATGCTATTAGATGTCATAGTGATTTATGACACTTCAGAGCCAATAATTACCAGCTCCTGATTTTGTGGATGAGTCTTTTGCCCTATGGAAACAAAGCATACATTAAATAGATAATAGATAAATGACCCTTCATAGAGCATACACTGTTCTTGACTCAGTCACATCAGAATTTGAGGATATTCGTGGGATAGTCATAGGAATCCCACCAGGGATCTGAGATCTCCGTGCTAAGTGGGTCATGCCTTGGAATACCTGTGCAGGATGGGGTTGCTCTGTGGACTGACACTAGTTTAAAATTAGTGGCTAGAAAGATGGAACCATGGACATGACAAAGCCAACCTCTACTCTGAAGGAAGACAGGTCAGGAGTTGAGTATATAAATCTACTATACAGCATGCTAAGTTGGTATTTGAGACCTGATGAGACTTAGGTATTTAAGACTCTAAGACTAAGGTAAAAGAGAAATGAGTTTTGCAAGAAAAATTTGAGTAATCAAAAAAATAAGTAAAGGGAAATAACATGGACTTAAGTCCATGTTAATAACATGGACTTAACATGGACTTAAGATTTATGATGGCAGACACAGTCAGAATAAAACTTTAAGGGAGCACAAAGGCAAGAAAGCATGTGAGTGCTGAGCCTAAGGACCTACAAAAACTCCTGTGTACCTTGTGCAGAGACAGGCAAATTGTACAGCAGCCCAGTTCATCTACCTTCATATGGTATTTGAACTAAGAATGACCTATTCATTTGAAAACAGAAAAAAATTAAAAAGAAGAATATTTCATGATACGTCAACCTTACAGGAAATTCATCTTTTGGTGTCCACAAGTAAGGGGCTTTTAGAACACCACAGCACACTTTCATTGATGCACTTTCCAAGGCTGCTTCAATGCCTACTAGGGCAGAGCTGAGCAGCTTGCAGGAGAGACAGATGGCCCACAGCCTGACATATTTACCCGCAGGCCTTTTACAGAAAACATTTGCCATCCTAGAGAGAAGTCTACAGGCTAGAGCAAAGGTGAGCATGAGTATGGCAGGTTCTGAGGCTGAAGGAGGGGACACTTTGTGGCAGGTGGGCTGCAATGATGCTGGGCTGGGACCAGAGGGTGGTAAGAGGTGATGGGTTTTAAACAAGAAGAGAAATGTGAGCACAGTTTGATTTCAGGAAGATCTTTGCATTAGGCTGAAAATGGGGGGGAGGGCCACACAGTGAGGAATCTTGCAGAGTTGGATGAGAACCAGGTTTCGGCAGAAGCCATGGAGGAGGAGGAATGTGCTCAGCAGACATCTTTCCATGGAAACATCCTGCCACGTGACTCATTGGGATGAGAGAGGACGGGATGGTGTGGGGAGAGGACAGAGGACTGTAAGATGAATCTTTAGTTTACAGCATTGCTGTGCAGGTAAAGGAAATGGCTCTGAGGACGGTATCAGAAAAAGACAGACAGAGTAAGAATTTCTCTTTCAATAGATAGTGCCTGAAGAGGAGGAGTTATCCAGAGACATTCTATAAGTCTTTGTCTCTAAGAGAAGGACCTAGGTTACATATCAGATGTAAAACATTTATGCCAAAACAGAAACAAACCAAGTGAACTTACCTCACTACCATCACCAAGTCCTCCTAGCATAGACCTCCTTCCTTTGAGCTCTCCAGAAGAGAGGGGGCCAAAAAGGCCTATTTCAAAGAGGGCTACTTGGAGTCATATGGGTTCATTTAGTGGCTATGTTGAGAAGGCCTGGATAGGATTCCAGTTTTCCTGACTAATGCCCCCACCCTAGCATTTCCTTTTGGATCTGTTTTGGGGTGTGGGCACTTAACCTGAGAAGCTCCCACTCCTAAAGAATTTGGCAACCACAAAACCTGCCATTACCAGAGTTTCTCTCATTCTGGAAGATCCAATGGTTTTGTGTGTGGAGTTCTCACCCTCTGAGAAAAACTACTGTCATTCTGTTCAGTGTTCACTGGGTTTTTGTCAGTCTTCCCAGGAATGACAGTGAGAAGCCTTTCCTAAACCTGCTCAGTGGCCAGAATCACAGCTGGTGAATAACTTGCCGAAGGGGGTAGTACCCTTTCCTGTCTCCCTCCTTGTTTGGGAGAATTAGAATTAGAGTTAGAATTGTGTTGAATCCAAAGGAATCTGGAAATTAAAGGAGGTCTGCTCAAGTACCTAGCCAATGGCAAGTATGTAAGCCTCATCTCTACCTCCTCCTCAGAAATGCTCCTTTGCCAGACCCTTTGCCCTGGTGATTGTCCAGTCCTAGCCTGGCCCTTCTCACCTTTCAGTACCTATGGTCAACATAATCCTGAAGACCAGAAGATAGACCATCTACTATGGACTCTGTGAACTCCCCTGTCTTCTAAAAGTCATGTGTAGATCTTAAGAATCGGCAGAATAAACTTTCCCACTTGAAAATCATTCGCATCTCCCTGAGGAGCTGCTTGGGACTTTTTATAATAACAATCTGAGGCTTCTTTTTTGCCACTGGAGCACATGCGATTCTTCCTGGTGACTGGGAAGTGTCTCCCACCAGAGTGAAAGTTCCTTAGAGCAGTACAGAGCCTGCACTCTGGTTCTTTTTGCCTTGTTCCTGTGAACCTACTGAGCTGCCCCCTCAGCCTCCCTTCCAGACTCTGAGCCTCTGCACAAATCGCAGGGATATTGTTTCCACAAAGCCATACTTTGGAGTTTACCCAGAAGTGAACTGAAAAGAGAATATGGCCATCCCTCCCCATGGATTCTTTCACTTATCTCACCCAGTATTAAGTATACCCAAGTCTCTTATGTCCAGTAGTGAATCCAAATACATCTTCCAGCAGTTGGTCATAATCCCCTTAGTTCTCCAGCTGTTTCAGGAAACCTTCCCAATGCCTCTGGATCACTCATAGGCTGCAGACAAAAGTGCTCATGGGTACAGAGAGTGAGGGAAGTAAGAGCTGGCATTGCAAGAGACTGGGGGTTTGACAGAGTTTTGTGTGAGAAGGTTTGAGAGATGAAGACTCTCTGAGATGGAGCAGCATCTCCAGAAAGGAGATTGATTACAAGAGCCCAGTCCAGCAAGATGTATTCAAGCAAAGATGAGGAGAAAGGGTGTTCCAGAGAGAAAACCATTGTAAAGATATCTGAAATGAAAGATCATAGTTGTTTCTTAAAGATATTTCCTCTATTACCCCAACAAGCTCCTCTGAAGTCAGAAGTTAAGACTATTGCCCATTAATCATTACAAAGCACTATTCTAGAAATTGCATGAAACCCTATGCCACTTCCAATGACTTTTTTCTTCTTTGGGAACTCTAGTAGTTATAAGATTTGTTGCAGTTAGTCAAGAAGCCACACTAGTGAACACAGCCAAGCAACAATCAACACTTCTTATAATGTGGTTTAGGGGAGGGTTTATTTATTTCATATTAGAAAATATTTCCCGGGCCCAGAAAGATAGCACAGTGGTGTTTGCCCTGCAAGCAGCCGATCCAGGACCTAAGGTGGTTGGTTCGAATCCCGGTGTCCCATATGGTCCCCCCGTGCCTGCCAGGAGCTATTTCTGAGCAGATAGCCAGGAGTAATCCCTGAGCACATCCGTGTGTGACCCAAAAACAAAAAAAAAAGAAAGAAAGAAAGAAAGAAAGAAAGAAAGAAAGAAAGAAAGAAAGAAAGAAAGAAAGAAAGAAAGAAAGAAAGAAAGAAAGAGAGAGAGAGAGAGAGAGAGAGAGAGAGAGAAAGAAAGAAAGAAAGAAAGAAAGAAAGAAAGAAAGAAAGAAAGAAAGAAAGAAAGAAAGAAAAGAAAAGAAAAGAAAAGAAAAGAAAAGAAAAGAAAAGAAAAGAAAAGAAAAGAAAAGAAAAGAAAAGAAAAGAAAAGAAAAGAAAAGAAAAATATTTCCCAGCACAGTGCAGAGCCAGCTTCTAAGGAACTTCAGATAAATGTTTATACTCTAATTCATCCGTACCAACATTCTCAGCAGTGGTCAGACCAGAACTTGAGTGTTCTTTTATGGTTCCTATGCTGATTTTTGTTCTTCATTAGCTGGAACATGAAATCTAACTAGAAGCACCAAAGCCCTTACAGCAGGCTGTGTGTCTGTAACTGTTCATATTCCTCTGTGCCTTAGCTCAGCCATTTTTCAGCGCAGTAGCTTCTCAAGTTCCACCACACGTTTACTGAGTTTTCTTTTTCACCTTTTTTCTCTTTCAGATCCAAATGCTTAATGGTTTCTTAACTACGTTTTTCAATTTGAAGTCTGTCATCTTTTAGTTACAAGAAGGTGTTACCACCTTTGATCATAGTAGCTTCTCCCACATTTCACTAATGATAAAACTAAGCAGCTTAAAGATGTGATGTATGACTCTTTCACTCTACCAAAACTTTGTTCTTTCTGTGACACCAAACCCAGGAGTTTGGAATATTTCATCCTGAAAGTCAACCATTTTTCTATTCCATATTATCATCCTGGCATGTCTTTAGATTAGACATATATTGGAACAGGAAGTATCAGAAGTGGAATCAATAGGCTGGACCCTGGAAGTTAAAAATATCCTGTGATTCCCACTTGGGAACTTCTGTGGGATTCAGGTTGGGAGATCTTCATTCAACCAGGCCTTCAGTTCTTAATGCACAGCTGGGGGGACTCCTCTGATCTAGCTAGTGGGGACATCATCTCAATGTTGGCAGACTCAGAAATGCTACTTCTGATTTCTCTATCTCCATTACACAAAAACTGGTGGCAACTTAGGATCTTTATCAGGAGTTGTCACAAAGGACAAAGTTAGGGTACTTCCTAAATTCAACAATTACAACATCAATATGAATCCCATTGTTCTTGTATTCCCACAGGATCTTTTAAAAGTCCTCATGGCCATGTCAGTCCTCTGACAGTCCTCTGACAGCAAAAGTAAGGTTACCACCCAGCCACATTTCCTTTCCCTCTTTGTAATAACCGCATCCTCATCCAGTTCAGTGCCTCAACTTTCTAGTTATCCTTCAAGAGAATTGGCCAGGTAAATGATGTGACATCTTCTGTTGCTTGAAGGTATCCATAGTGCTTTCCTTTAACACCATAGTAAGGGCCATGACAATTTATACTGTGAAGCATTAAGTCTTACACATCTGTAGAGAATCAAAGAGTTGGCAAAAAAGCTGGAGTGAAGAGAGGAGCCAGAGTGCTGACCACAGAACTTGACTGAAAATGAAGCATGAGCTATCAGGAAGGTGGGACTCAGTGATGAGGAAAGAGCAAAGTGCAGGTTGCATGTCCAGCAAGCTTGACCATGGAGAGAACAGATTTCAATCTTTTAAAGTTTACCCTTTTCTGCATTTACTCTCACTTGTGTGAATCAGTGAACAAGACCGTGCCAAAACAGGAGCAGTTCAGGCAGGAGAGAACCTTAGATGGTTGGTAAACATTGAAGAACTATCCACAGGTTGTATGTAGGGACATGTGGAAATTCTGAGGAGTGGTCTCACCAACAGAATGGCCTAGCATGGAAACAGAACTGATCAGGGTTAGTGTAAACTTACTGCAATTTACTAGGATCATAAGCTGCTGCAGGTTCTATCTACTTCTTTTGTTTATTTGTTTTATTTTGGGGGTCACACCTGATAGTACTCAAGGGTTACTCCTGGCTCTGCATTCAGAAATCACTGCTGGTGAGCTTAGGGGAACACATGGGATAACAAGAATTAAAACTAGTTTAGTCACTTGCAAGGCAAGCAACATACCCACTGTACTGTCTCTCAGCCCCAGGTTTTGTATATTTCTTGATTCCTACACTCTTGAATCTGATTAGGCCATATGGGTTAGTTTCAATGTATGACAGTTGGACTTGGACACACCCCCTTGGATAACCCCACTGTAATGACAGCTGAACCTGGACATGCCCTTTGGACACGCCCTTAGACATGCCCTCTTATCATGCCAAGTATAAAAGGAAAAACTTGGACATTTGCAGGGGGAGCCCAGGATAGTGATCAGAGCAACACCTGCTGGTCTTCAGGGGGCCAGAGATAAAGCATCTGGGAAATGCTGCCTGCTTTGTATCTATTCCTTTCTCTTTCGTTCTTGAACCTGGGCCTACCCTTGCCTGTGAATTTCCATCTAGCTCTCCCTCTCACTCCCTCCAAGAAGAATAAAAACGATACTTGATTTTCCTCTCTCCTCTCTCTGTCCCAGGCAGATGGTTGCTACATGTTGGCATTCCTGAGTGGGCACAGGCCTCACCCAGAAACTGGGCCCCACGGCCCGAGAGCCTTGGAGCACCAGGTCCTGGCAGCCTTGGGCCTCTGCAGCATGCAGCCCTGCAGCCTTGGCAGCCTTGGGCCTCTGCAGTCTTGCAGCAACCAAGCAGCAGGCGGACTTGCAGTTTATTGTAATAACCTGCAGTATCCTGGCAACCTTGCAGTTTACCACAGTAAATTCTACAGGTTAAGATTCCTTTTCCCCTGCCCTCCCCGCACAGGTTCTTATCTCCTGCTAGCTTAGCCCAGCAACTCATGCTTCAGACTAGAAAGGCATTTGTATTGCAGATTTTTCTAGCTAAATGCATACCATGTGTCCTGCTAACCTTTACAACAGCGGGGGAAATGTCTTGTAATTAAGCAGAATATAAAGGATGAATGGAACATCCTGGCAGTCTCCTGTAGTCATTACCACTCAGAGGAGATGAACGAATCTAGTAAGATTTCCATCAACCAGTTAAAGCCAGCGTTCCTCTCTGGGGAGATCTGACAGTGCAAACACATGTATGAGTCTGAATTATATTTTGTCCGAGGGTATTTGTAGCCAGGTGGACATGGTGCACACACATTCTGTTTGTGGCTGGAATGTGCATATGTGCAGACGATGTCACTGGAGCAGCACATCCTGGTGTTTACATCTGAGGGTGATCAAAACTATGGAGCCAGCCCCAGGCACTGTTTCAATTATACTGCATGCATGGTTTTGGAATCCTCTCTTAAGAGACCATTGGTAGGGTGCTGTGAGTGAAGGAATGCATGTGAACCATGAAAGAATCTGTGCCAGAAACTCTCTAGGTCCTTGTGATCTGTTTTTATCATCTCATTGGGTCTATTAGTAATGCACTATGGCTCTTTAAAGGAAGACATGCCTATGTTTTCTGATCCCTCTTACTCATCTATCCTCTTCTGTTGAGGTAGTTTCGCAGTGAGCTCCTATTGTGTCTAATTTCCCATTGTGCTCCTTATTCCAGCATCTCTGATCATCTACTTGGTCAAACTGTTCCTAAAAAAGTTCAGCTCCTTCATTCAGGGTGTGACCACTACCCTGAGATCCCTCAAAATCCCCAGCCCCAAGAGATGGTTTTTCAATACCATCTTCCCTAGTAACATGGAACTTGCCAAGATTTTCCTTCTATTCCCATAGATACTTTTCTGAGCTGTTCAACAGCTTCAGTGGGATAAGTCAGCTGTCAACTAAACCTCCCCAGAGCCTAGGTCTGTGCCTATCAGCCTTAATGAGCTTGTACTATTGGCATGATGAACCCTGCAGTTCCCAGGCTGATGAGGGAGGACCACAGGGAAAAGGACTCCTCTCTGACTTGGGTCAGAGGAGGAAAGGGTTCCTCAGTTCTTGTGTAAGTGAAGGAAAATCATCTAGTTTTTCAGGTTCCTTCTAACTCTAGCCGGGGATGAGGAGTGGAATGAGAATAAGAAAGGACAGAGTTAGCTCCTGTTTGGGAGATATGACAAGGTCAAGCACAATTAAAAATGACCCATTACAAAAGAAAAAAAATGACCCATTAAATCTTGATATGTCAAGTTGGGGAGAACAGACAAACAGGATGGGCACAGGGGTCATAAAGATTACTTCTTGTCCTCAAGAAAAAGAGACCCCCTTCCCAATTCAATCTTCAAAAGAGAGGCAGAAGAGCTTCTGCACAGTCACCCCTCTGTATCTCATGAGGGGGTATTTAGACACTCCCTAAAATAGCTATAAGGAACAATAAACAGCATTGCCCACTCCTACTCCCACTCCCCAGCCCAGATGGTTCCTAGGCCTCCTTCCTCCCTTTCTATCGTTTGATAAATCCTGGAACCTGAAACCCATAATCAGGGTTTGGAGAGGCTATAATGCCCTCCCTTATCCTTGACCAGCCACACTGAGCCACACCACTGTTCTGACCTTGAACAGGCTCTCCTGGATCATAATGCTCTTGTCCCCTTGTTCTGGTGAATCAGAAGAGCCAGGACAGGCCTGCAAACTGCCAGTGCCTTTCTAGTTTTCTTAGGCATGGTTGAATGGAGTGTTCCCCCCCACCCCATCCAATGCCACACTATATTAGTAAGGCTTGAATAATGCATGTTTCTCCACTAATACCCTCTGTTTGATAATGGGTCTGTGTTAGTGTTCATTGGAAATTTTCCCGCTGGATACACATGGAGAGTAATGCACATTTATAAGAAGAGTCTGGGTGCACAGTGAGAGTGGAAGCAGTGACTATAGCGTGACTGAATTGTCTCAGACGTTCAGCCTCAGACAGCAGTTTGCCATGGGACAGACCTTCAGGAGCTTTTGCTATAGTGGAGCAGGGATGGTGAGGGTTTGAGAAACAATGTCTACCCTGCCCTTGGTCACGACAGGATGTGACTGAAGTAATAGTGTGCTCTCTCACTCACAGAGCACGTACCTGAGTTGTCAGGGTCTGTGCTGGGGAAGAAGTGATGGGTCCAGTGGGACTGCATTGGGAACAGTCACAAGAGAAGATACTGAGGTTTAGCCAAGAGCACAGCTGTCTTTTGGGTGTATGGACTCCAGCGAGTCACTTAAACAACTCTGAATCCTGATTTTTCTATCCAGAAGGCATAAACACAACCAGCCAAAATGGTGGAAATGATAAGGAGCAAGATTATAAGAATGTATGGCAGGCTCACTATGTACCAGGCGCTGCTCCAAGTATGCAAGTGCACAGCAATGAACAAAACAGAGAAAAAGCATTGCTTTCACGGAGCTCATATACAATTCAAGGTTGATAAGATTCACAAGGAAAGTAATACTATATGCTAGGAAGTTGGGGAGATAAGGTAGGGAAAGGGGAGCAAGAGCTGGGCTAGCGTTTTCAACAGAGTTATCAAGATCAAAAAGGCTCCAATGTTTGCAGTGTTTGCACAAGGTAAAAATAAAGCAAGCCCAGAACACTAAGTTGAGGAAAGAACTTCCTATAAAACTGGTGAGCTGAAAAGGAAGCATGTGGCAAATTGTAGGAAGGCCCATGTGACTGAAGAAAAGTGACCAAAGTCCAAGATAAGGTAAAGGAAGTTGGTGTGTGAGGATCATTGTAAGACCTTTTGCTTATAGTCTAGGAGAGAACAATTTTTACTGAGGTATTTTGAATAGAGTGTGATATGGTCTGATATGGTTTAATGCAATACCTCTGACTGTTGTGTTGATTGAATAGAGAAGACAAAAAACTTTGGCAACAGCGGGGATATTGAGTACTTGGACCAGGGTGGAAAAGGCAGGAATTTACACTTAGGATAGATTGAGGAGTATTTGCTGAAAGATCCTATATAGGCTGGAAAGAAGGGAAAACAAGGATGTGATTTACATCAGAACTTGTTAGGCACCAAGGCCCTTAGTCTGGTATCTAAGAAGTGCCTGGGTTACCACCATTGACATCATGGCTATAATCTATTCAAACTGGGCAGAGCCACACCACAGGGATGTAGATTGGCCACATATACCAAGCCATATAGCCAGTGACAGGACACAGGCCTGCCTCAAGGTACAAGGTGGTATCAGACACAGTGGAGATGGGTTTAGGAAAAGAGTCTTGGCCATTTTGAGTTCTGAGTTTGGTGCCCTTGTATACTGTTCGCTAAAATCCTACCCTGCTGTGGACTGACTTAGTGCTAAGATAAAACTTTATTTATTCTATGAGTCTACTTACAACCTGAGCTAGGGCATCACCCCTGATAGATCCCTGAGTTTGGTTTCTCCCTTCTCACCAGATTTATGGGCTCTGTTCCATGAGTCTTTCCTCCTCCTGGGACCAGTCACATCCTTTCACATGGGTGACAGAGATGTGAGAGGATCTAGCCTATCCTGGTGGGCAGTTTTTCTATCTTTGTACAGGTCAGGGCCTCCACTAGCCAAAGAATATTATGTGGCCAAAGCCACAGGGAGGCTGAATAGGTCACTTCTTTAATGGGAAGAACCTGGATCACATTGCTAAGGTGTGAACACGGGACCAGTGATAATTTATGTCATAATACATCTGAGAGTACTGGTCAGGGCCAGCTCAAAACTGGGACAGGAGTGATCCTGCTGGGGCATTGTAGTACTGGAAGATGGGCTTGCCTGCCTCCCCCGTGAACCAGCCTAGATAGCAGCTCCTCCTCAGCTCTGGAATTTTGCTGCCCTTAACACTTTGTCGTCTCCCCTGATCCAAGTTTGACCCATCATGAACTGTCCCAGGCTGGAGGGATCATTGCAGAAGCACTTCATCCACAGTCATGGGCCACCGCTTATACTGATTTTCCCTTTACCTCCTTTCTAGTCAAGAAGCAAATTGAGTTGAAGTCCCGAGGTGTGAAGCTGATGCCCAGCAAAGACAATAACCAGAAGACATCTGTATGTAAGTGTTTACTGGCCGCCTGCCTGCAAGGCCTCACTTGAGGTCAGATCCGCCGATGCTGTGTCCGAGGGAAAGCCACATGATGCTGAAATTATTTCCCTTCAATCCTGTAACCTCCATCTAGGGCTCTGCAGGGATGCACTGACCAAGTGGCCACTGAGCAGCCCCTGCCCCAGGGCTTGCCCTCTCCTTCTCCTCTTTCCTTCTCTCATCCTTCTCCTCCTCCCTTTCCTCCTTCTTTTCCTCTTTATCCTCCTGTTTTTCTTCCTTCTCCTCCCCTTGTCTTCCTCCTCATTATCCTCCTCCTCCCTTTCTTCTTATTCCTCTCCTCTTTTTATTTCTCCTCTTCCACCCATTCCTTTCTTTTTCCCTTTACTCTCCTTTCTTTCACTTTTTTCTTTCCTCTTCCTCATCTTCCTCCTTCCTCCTTTTCTTTTTCTATCCTCTTTCTCTTCCCAACCCCCATTTTCTCTTTTGTCTCCTCACTTCCCATTCTGACTGGAGTCTAGGGAGTCATTACTGCTACATTTCTCTCGTTATTTTTCCTTTTGAATCACTTCCACCTGCTAAGACAGTTCTTTTTCTCCTTCCTCCTCTACTAGTCAGTAACTAGCTGGGATGGTGGCAGCTGCCGGGCCCCATCCTATCTTTAGGCAAGCCTAGAAAAAAAGGAGAGGAAGTGCCCAGTAACTTCCTTCAGGGTCCCTGTCCCTGGCAGGGCTCAGAATGACCAGGAAGCAGAAGGTTTAGCCTCACCTGCCAGAGAGGCAATGCTGGGTCCTCTACTTGGGCACAGAAAGATGTCTCTGGAACCTGTTCCTAGTTTTAGCAGTGAAAGTGATGAGGAAGGGTTATGTTCTGTGCAATGCTGGGGAATGATCTGGAATAAAGACCCTGAAATATCTGTTTAGAGGGTGTGCTGAGGGGCATTTGAGCTGGAAAGCTGGAGGGGTAAGGCTAGGCTCTGGGCCACCCCTAGAAGGCTGGACTTAAAATTAGTAGAGTTTTTCCCAAGACGCCCCTGTTGTCTTCCTGGAGGTGAAGGAGAAGCCTTCACTGCCCTCCCCCATGACTGACCCTCTGGTTTACTTTCTCCTTTTCTTCCTTTGCTCTTGTATAGCTCTGTGTCCTTCTTTCCTTCCCTCCCTCCTTCCTCATGTCCCTCTCTCTGCTCTTCCTCTCTTGCCACACCCCTCCTTCCTCCTGGCCCTCTCCTCACCTCTATGTGTTCCCTTTTCTCAGGTGCTCAAAGTACTTGGAGGACGTAAGGGTGGGTAATCTTCCATGGTCCCAGATTTCTGCCCATATTTAGCAGGGAGTAGAGGGTCCTGAGTATGAGTGATGGACCCTCTGGTCTTTAAAAACTACGTATAGAGGAGCATCTCTCCCCATGTTTGGGAACTATCGTCTTGGGTCCCTGAGAGTGCTTCGTGGCAAAAGGCAGCCAGAATGTCCTGCTTCTGCTCAAGGTTACCTCCAGAAGTGGGTGCAAAGGCAGACCAGCTGCAGCTCCCTAAGGCTCTTGCTTTCTGTTAGCTACAGGACACTATGCACTGTGGTGAGGGTGATGGAATTATGGGATTCACCTGAGGTCACAGTCGAATTTTAAGAAGGTCACTGTGTGTGGCTTGAGATTATGGATTTGTGTATACTATTGTCCCCAGCTAGTAAAGTTACTCCAGGTTCAGTTTGTGACAGACTCAGTTTTCACCTCTGCCAGAGGGGGGTGCACAAACTGACCCGTTCCTCCCACAGGTTCTGTGGGATCTAAGACAAATCATCTTGATGCAGGATATCAGGGCATCCATCTGTGAACTCCCTAAAGTTTTTGGGGGTATGGTGGGTGCGTCTTTGGGGGGCAGAGTCATGATTTTAATTAGTTGCTAGAGGGGCTTCCCCATACTGAGGAAAGTTTCGCCTAATGGAATAACCAACAACTCTTTGAGGAAAATACTTATTCCTTTGAAGTTGTCTGGGAGAGGGCAAGATGTGGGTGACAGGTAACAGGTATCTGCTCCAACTCCCTCTGATCCTGGGAGTGTGAGGTAATGGAGGAAAGGACAGTTTGCATCTCCTGCTCCTACTTATTGTGCTCTCAGACAGTGCTCAGGTGGCCCCTGACTGGCCAGGTACAGGTTGAGGCTTCCTCTCGTGGAAGCTCTGGAGTAAGCACTGTCTCCCTTCATGGGGCCTGGGATAGAGAACTTCCCCTCCATCCTGCATGGTCACAGTCAGAACTTAGAACACAAATGGCTGCTTCTGGCTAGAGGGGAGCCAAAAGCCCTGAATAGGCACAGCCTTGGAATTCCAGTGCTTATACAGATGCCTAGCGGGACAGCCTTGAGGAAGAGAGAACACATGATGCTCCTCTGAGGTTTGCTTAGTCCTCCTGGAAGGAGAAAACACCAGCGGGTGGGAGTTCTCAGTGCTGGGCTTGTGGCTACAGTACCCAGTTTTAGCTGGTTGGTGATGGGGAGACAGAAGGATGTGCTCCAAGTGTCTCAGGCACAGGCTTGTCCTTGGTTTCCTCTCTAGCCCACTATCCCTTCTTCAGTCTCCAGGGTACCAAGTAAGACTAAGATGGAAGGAGAAGGAAGTCGGAAAGGGTTGTCTAGGCTACTTGTGTTGTGTGGCCATGGCTCCCTTGATAGGGTCAGCAGTGACTTTGAACCAGGGTGGGACAAGTAGTGCTCTGTGGGTAGGGCTGAGCAAAGGAAGTCTAAGGAGGGTGAGTACTTAGCACCAAAGTACTGGGTAGCGAGGACCATTGTGCACTGGTTTGTGATTCCTATCCTGCTTGGGGATGATGGCTTCTCTGCCCCACCAGGGCCTCCTTTCTGCATTTACCCCATAAACTCTGGTTTCCCCCCCCCCCTTAGCTCCAGGAACAGGCCACTTGCTCTGATTCTCAAGACAACACTGTCTTTTTGTATCCTGAGCTGGTGGGAATAGGGACTTTGTTTAATGTTGGGAGTGAAAGCTTTGAAAATGGGGATTGGCAAAGATGGATGTGAGAAAAACGAGTGTCCTGTGGGAATGGTTGCTGTAGGCTGGTGTCATATGCTATAGAAGGGGGTTCCACACTTGTGGGTACCCCAGGAAGAGACCACGTGTCTGCCTGAGTGTGCATATTATCCAGAACCTCGGGTTCTCCTGGCCTGCCACACCCCAGGGAACTGGAGGCCAAGGACAGTTCTGATTTAGATTCAGTGCATTGAAAGTAAGACTTCTCCCTTTCTCCATTGGCCCTGCTTCATCATGGGGCACAGGCCATGGATTTCCAGGCTTCTCTGCCCACAAACTGGTATGCTCTGAGCTCTGCTGATCCCTTCTGGCTCACAGCTACCACTGCTGCTTCCTATGTACCGCAGCCAGCGCTTGCAGTCCTTCACCTAAATCTTTCTTGCTCATCTGAGTAACTGGCTTCCTAAGAACAGCTCTGACTATTGAGAGCTCGTCAATGTTATCCCTTTCGTCTTCAGTGTCAGAAACACACTCCCATGGCTGACCTCTCAGACCTCCTTTTCACACTACCCTGACCCTCTTATTCTGGTCCTACACAGCAACTCCCAGTTCTCTGTCCATATTTCACTCATTCCCATCAATGTGCCTGCAATGTCGCTTTTCTGCCACCTTGGCTCCAGACCTATATTAAAAGGTCAGAATTAACCCGCCACCTCCTCCTGGAAGCTTTCTCTGCTCCTCTCAGCAAGATGATATGGGTCCTCCCATGAACTTTCCCGACCTTGCATCTTTCTTCACCAATCTTCATTTTGTAGGTTTATGTTTTCAAGGTTTCTCTCTTTACTCCACTGGAGAGCACCTTGAGGACAGTGGTCATTTCTGACATTGGACATTGGCATCTTCCATGGCTTTCTGACAGGGCCTCATATGTAGTAGGTACTCAATTAATGCTGCAAACCGGTATGTGTGCATGCATGAAGAGATGAGTGAGTGGCCTTGCTAATGCTCACAGAGTGGAATGGGAGGGAAATGGGCCTACTCAGAGAATGTTGTTGTTATTCCAGATGTTGGCATAATTACCCTATTTGAGGTCTCTGTTAGGATCAAGGAATCTAGGGGTGTGCGGGTGTGGGATGTGGCCTCATGCATATGAATATCACAAGACTGGTCAGGAGGTAGGCTAGGGAAGCTCCATGCTTGTCTCTAGAGTCAGGAAAAAACTCATTTTGTTGTGTATCCGCCTTCCTCTAAAGGAGCAGCTCCTTTAGCAGAGATGACTGTGCATGTGGATTTTGTAAACAAAGATTTTATGTTGACAAGTTGAGTCTCCCACCTGGCAGAATAATGGCAAGCACCACCTCTGCTCAGTGCCCGGGGTGGGTGGCATTGGGTGGCGCATGTTTGAGAGGCAGCTTGTCTGCCTTACTAAGTGTCTGGTGGGACAAGGTTTCTCGGCAGCGTACTCTGTGTCTGAGCTCAGGTCCCTGCCTTGAACTTCAACCTGCATCTTTCTCTATCACATTCTTTCTCACTTCTGACCACACATCCACCTTTTATTTAACTTTCTTCAGAGTCATTTTTCCATGTGGGGCTGAGGTTGGGGGGCTCATCTCATCTAGAGTCACCACCCTGGATCTGAAGTGTGGGGTGGACCGGTCCCTGGGGCCATGGACCATTCACCTCTGGCCACTGGTATGGAAGGAAGCAGTGGGGGCGGGGCCATTGGTTTGGGCGGCACGCCTCCTCCCCTTTTGCACACACAAGCCAAGTAGGATCCCAGTAACCCCACATGTCCCAAAAGAGCAGGGTCTTAAGGTGTCTCCCCAGCACCTCTGCCCTGAGACTCTGCCCACTTCTGCCTTCCTGTGATGATCTGTTGCTGTATGTGCTGTGTTTTTGCCTTGTAGTAACTCAGGTTGGTGTGTCGCAAGGGCATAATATGTGTCCAGACCCTGGCATACCTGAAAGGGGAAAAAGACTAGGCTCGGATTTCAGGTAAGCTCTGTTTGGGAACTTTCTGATTATAGGAAGAGTGGGTGGCCTGGTTAGAGGGGAAATGGTAATAATAATCCTGGAGGTAGGCCATAGATATTGATGTAGACAAAAGAACAGAAATTTCTGGAGAGTAGCAATGATCCATGGCTCTCCTGGGTCCAGTCCTGAGAATGAGCTCCTAAGCATTAAGTGGGAGGGAAGGGCTGAGATGAGTCTGCTACCAAAACAATTTAAGGTACACAGGACTGTCATCATCAGTAATGACATGTCAGCAGGCAGCTCATGCCTTCCATAATCTAGGAGAACAGAGGTCTGGGAATAATTGGTGTATTTTGCAAAGTTTCTAATGACCCAGGCATTGTCTCATAATCTTCCATTTTCATTAAAGTTTATGGGTATCATCCACCCACTCTTAGCTGCCCTAATTGATACTTATCTCAGAGGATTGCTGTTTTGCTCACAAAGTCACCTTTTAACTCAATCCGAAAACCATCAATGGCCCAAATAAAACAAAGATGAAGAGCAAATATTCCTTTCTACGGAGATTTTAAGAGCAAATCCTGTATAGCAGAGATTATGGGCCAGCAGTGATACAAAGTTTAGTGTGGTACATTCTATGGAAGCAGGAAGAACTTGGCCCCATGAGAAAGCTCACAGACACACCTTGTCTCCCAGATTAGGATCCAGCGTCCAGTTCACCTGCAACGAGGGCTACGACCTGCAAGGGTCCAAGCGGATCACCTGTATGAAAGTGAGCGACATGTTTGCGGCCTGGAGCGACCACAGGCCTGTGTGCCGAGGTGAGGGCACCCTGGGAAAGGGGGGCTGCCAGAGAGATGGGCTGGGCAAGGAGCATAGCACCTTGTACCCAGGCTCTCATCCAGATTAACTCACTATGCTTCCATGGCTCCCTAAGCCTCAGGATCTGCATGCATTCATTTAGGAATCAACTTTGCATTGGAACGTCACATCTCTTTGGTATCAAGGCCTGTATTAACATCAGGCCATACAGAAGTGGGGAAGCTAGACATGGTCCCAATCTTGAGTCTTATAGTCTAAGGGGAGAACCAAACTGCATAGATACAGCTTGCTAGTATAATGCCTAAATATTGCAATATGCCAGATTAATCAAATGTACTAAGCCACATAGCTACAGCTTTCTATTGCAATGTCCAAACATAGCACAACTAAATTTAGCTCAGGAAGGATGCTGCCTTGATTTCCTTTGAACCCTCCATTATAATACATAGACAATATGACTCTTCTTCCCCAGTGTCTCTATTTCTTGGTATATCCTGGACAATTGGTAGACCTATCACTTTGGGAAGAATGCTCTTAGTCAGGTAAAAGAAAAGTGAACCAGGGTTTTAGACTCTTAAAAGGAATATTTGTGGTTTTCTCCTGGCCCACACAAGGGCAGCTCATTCCCAAGAGCCTCACCAGCCACTTTCCCAGTCACTTTCCCATATCTGCACTGTGGTGTCCCCTTTGGTCAAACAAACAAATAACCTGAGCTGTTTGTGTCCCTGGCTCAGGTGAGCAACTGCTCCTATAGTAGCAGCATCTCTGGCCTCACCCCGAGGGAACCAATCGATACTGTGTTATTGGTCCCTCTTCTTCTAGGCTTCCAGCTCTTGTCCAGAACTCAGTGTAATTGTTCACTTTCACCCCATAATTCATATATGGAAATAAAGGTGTTTGGCCCACTGTAAAGTTAATGTTCTAGATCTTTCCAGGAAGGATGAAATTCTTTTCTTTCCTCAAACATATGCCTGAGAATGAAAGCAGAGTAAGGAGTTCACGGTAAAGAACTAAGAACATTATTTCAGAGAAAAGGGGCAAAGATCAGAATCTTACTCCCACACCCCTTTGATTTAATATATTGATAAGAAATCAGGAAAGGGTCTTAAAAATATCTTTCAAATAAGCCTTAGGTACATTCCTTCTCCTTCAACTTTGAGGTGGCCATAGCCATGGTCTACACTTAATATAATTTGCATTGATACTGATGTTAGCCTTATTATTTCATATTCCACTAAATCATTTTAAAAAAAATAAAACAAATCATTCTGGGATTAACTCTCAGTTTTCTCACTAGCTTGCTAGCAGTGGGGAATGGGATCTATCCCTTATTTCCCTGGGCTGATTTTCTTCCTGAAATGGAGTTGTTAGTGATGACAGTGTTCATCTCATGTTGTGAAGGTCAGAGAGCATTGTGGATATGGAAGCACACTGAGTTGGGAGGTGCCAGATGTCCCTGTGCTGGATGCCAGTGCATCAGGCAAGGGCATCTGTTTCATTCACTGTCTAGAACAGGGTCTGGCATAGAGTAGGTACCCAATAACAAGTGCTGAGTGGATGATTCAACAGATGAATAATGGAACAGCACAGAACTCAGATTCTGGGGAGCCAAATAGCAACTGTGTAGAGAGGCATAGGATGATCAGGGGAACAGCAGACTCTTTCCCATCTGTCCTTTCCAAATGCCTTCTGAGAAGCCAGAATAATGATGTCTTTAGACTGAGGTGGGATGTGATCTCTCCCCAGTACCTTTCCGATGGAGGTCCTTTGCTCTAGAAATGATGGTGGTCCATCTGTATGCTCAGCATGAAGAAGTGGAAGTTCACACCCAATCAATGGGCTCTTCTTTTCCTCCATGCACACGTTCCTCATATAGAACTCTGATGGTACAAACCATGTTCTTCTCTGCACTCACTTACACTATGCTTTTCCACCATTCTTATACCATGCTCTGTAATGGAGAATCAGCGAAGAAATCACAGTAAAATGAGCTGACCAAACCAGGTTCAAGACCAGCCATCACCAGTTGATGATGTCCTGATATCCCCAGTTCAGTTCCTGGGGACATTCAACCTTCTGTCCTTGCAGAGGCATTTTTTTAAATATATTTTATTTAAACACCTTGATTACATACATGATTGTGTTTGGGTTTTAGTCATGTATGACTTCAAAATGTCACTATGAGACTCCATAAACTGAAGATTTGTCCCCACCAAAAAAATATGCTGACATGTCTGGGAGGCTCCTGAGCCCCTTTGGTGGTTTCAGCTGCTGAGCACTGTCAGGACATGATTTCCAAAACTGGGAGAGGAAGAAATTTCACCCCAGAGCCTCTGGTGGTTACAGCTTCCTAAAGAACCTGGTTTTCTTCCAGTTCTGTTCAGTCATGTTATAGTTATAGTTTTGGTATCACTCAGGTTTGTTCTGGACCACAGATCTACCACCTCCAGCTTGTAGTCTAGGCAGCTTCTTCCATCTTGCTTTTACCACTTGTCTCATGTGAGAGAAGCTGACTCTGCTGAGCTGGGCACAGTGGCCAGTCTCTTTATGGGCAGGAATGTGTGTGGACCTAGCAGAGAGGGGATCCCAGTTGGTTCACCATCGTGATCCCTCCCCAATCCTGTGCACCCTGAGGTCATGTGAGGGAGGACCATAGAACAGCTCTGGGCCTGTGCTTGGCTGGTCTCTCCTAGGCTTCTCTGATAGCCCAGGGCCGAGATCCAAATGACATTTTACTTTGGCAGTTTTAAAAGTTCCCCTTTTCAAATCTCTTGTTTTTAATTAGCCAGAATTATAATTCTAATGAAGATTTTATTTCTAAGGAGAGTTTATGTGATTCCCCACTTTACAAGTAGAAAAGGACTAAACTTTCATTTCCAAGGTAGCTGCACTAATAAGCAGTTACTAAAAGATTGTATTCTAAAACAGACACACTGCCCTATCCATTGGTATTGTTTTCACACTAATGCATTTAAAATATGATTTTATTTTACATATTCATTTTCCACCCTATTAATTCAACTAAAACATGAGGCCTGGCAAATAATAGGTTCTCGATAAAACATTTGAGGACGACCTGAATGAATCAGTGATTGAAATGAATGAACAGTAAGCGAGGCATCACATTTGGAATGTGGAATCAGGCCAGTATTCTCAGGTCTTTCTCTCCATTCCCACCCAGGAAACAAGCATCTCCCCTGTCTCCAGATGAGGGTGAGACAATGTCCAATTCTCAGTCAGCCCCATGGAGAAGTAGCCCTACTAAATAAAGGTCTTATTTAATTACTATTGCATGGAAACTCAGTATTCTTAGCTGTTGAGAAGCCCAATAAATGCAGAGTTTCTATTATTGAAGTCCAGGCAGTGGTGGAATTTCCCACCTACCCAACACCCTAAGTCACACCTTAGGCCACTTCCATGATACCCTGAGACTCTAAGAAACCCAATCTGTAAAACATTGAGAATGAAGAGACCCTAGTGTCCAAGGAGATCTGGAGATCTTTTTTATGATGCCCCAAAATTGGTTGTGATGGAGCATAGATGCTGAGCTCCAGGCTAAATGAGATGTGGTTATTAAGTCATAGAGTAATCCTCAGGAAATCAGACATTGATTTTTTTTTCTTTGAAATAGTGGGTAAAGCCACTAAGTATAAACACACATGTTTATTATACATAATGACCATCTGATATAAATATATACATATGCATGTAAATTTTATGACCTGTCTATCAAATCTGTTTACTTTTGTTAATTATATATCAATATGAATGTAACACTGTCATACATTGGGAACATTGTTACAACACAGGGGCACTTGTTTCTGGAGTACCTCTCTTTTTGGTATTCCAGACACAGGACTCAAAGAGCCAAGTTCAAGTTCTGACTTGCTATTACCTTGTGGGTTGGCCCAGAACAAATTGTTGTAGTGCTCTGTATTTTCTCCCTTGTTGCTATGAAATAGGATTGAAATGTGGGGAACAGGGCATACACCAGCCACCATGCAAATATTAAAGGCTTGTCTTCTTTCTTGGTGCCCTTCACTGGCTCATCTTCCTGGGCCTAAGAACAATACAATCCAGCACTCAGTTCATTTTTCACTCCCCTTGCTTAGTCCTCTTTATCTCCCCTAGCCTTAGCCCCAATACCCCCCTCTCTTAAACTTTCCAATTCTCTTCTCTAATAATTTTTCTTAGAGGATGTACTAACAGTGCAAGACGAGTGATTTTGAACCCCTCTCTAATCACTGGAAATTTTCTACAAGTCAATAAAAAATGTTGCTGCCTTAACTGACAGCTTTCAGCCACTTGTGCATGGACCTTTACTTGTCCACAGCTATGAAAAGGTTGAAAGCCACTGTGCTATATTATATGCCCATTGCTCCCTGAGTCTCCTGACCCTATGTGCTGATGGTAAAGTTTTCTGTTATTAAGTGATTTATACTTGTATAAAGCTTGTAGTAGACATTCTTCATCACTTCTTTTTGAGGAAAGTAGCAATATCTATAGTTCATATTTTGTTCAACTTGGATGGACTTGCAAGAAAGTAACCATAATGGTGGGCATGGGAATCTATCCTGGGTAAAGACAGAGGAGAAGACTGAGAGCAGGTGGGTAGAGGGAAACTGTTAAGTGTTTGTGGAGGGAGATCTAGATCAAGGTTTAAGAAGAACATAGAAAGAAGTAGTGAAGAGTGGAGCAAGTTCTCCACTGCAGAGTGCTACAAAGGAACAGTAGCCTGGAGTGCAGGGGTGGGGCTTCGGTGAATGTCACCATTGGTTCTGAAGGAGGTGACAGCACCAGGTAGGGCTTGTTGGTTTCATAATTGATGTGGGATGGGTTCAGAAGAGAGTGGAAAGAGTGAAAAGGGAGTCGGTCATAGGAGGGGATACAGCATGGTGTCAGCTGGGAACAATACAGAAGCACTTTGCTTCTAGAGTACCTCCCTTTTTGATGCCAGAATTGGCTTTGGCATGTGTTCACCCAGAATCTCCCATTGGTGACCTGACATCTAGTCTCCATCCTAGGACATAGAAGTGTTCGGAAAAGTAGAGGGGTGTATGTGTGTGGCGGGGGGTGGGAGGGAATCTGCAGTGCTTAGACACCAAAGGTTCCAGCAAAGTCTCTAGAAAGCTCACTAGCTTGAGCATTGTATGGGAAAAGGAAGAACAAGGAACAGAAACAGGTCTGTTCCTTGATTCCTATATTGTCTGAGCACCTACCGTTGTGTCAACTCCTGTGGGGTACATCAGTTACCATCCATCTGTTAATGGGATCTCATAGGCTGGCTGCTCAGGGGGAGGTCTGTCTGTCTGTGGAACCCCCTGACTGTATCCAGACAGCAGAGGAGAAAACATAGCTGATGTTCTATTCTGCACCTATTTTAAGGTACTCTATGCTAACTGTCTGCAGATTGTAATATTTTAATTAAACACCTCTAAGCCCTTAAAGTGGCAAATGCCTTTTTGACCTGTTCTTTCTAATTACCTTCTGCATGTTTCAACAGACTGCAAATACCTTCTAATTCTTGGAAACAAGTATAGGATAATTTGAGTCAGAACCAGAAGGATTTTTAGTAACAGAAGCTAACTTTGTAGAAGAGGGACAGAGGGGTATTCACAGGAATTTGTAAGGATCTTCTGTGGGGCTGGGGTCTGAACCCAGGAATCCTTTTTGCAAGAGGACTTACTGGGATTTTATTCCTGATCTATTGACAGGGTCAAACTCTAATGAGTCTAATCTTGTCTGTCTCACATCTTGCCATAGATAAAGATGCCTCAAGAAAAGTAGAAAATTATCCTTGGGCTTGGGAAACCATGAAATTCCTTTGGCAAAGGAGTGGCCATTTCCATTCCCTTTGGTGAATTCTCAGGCCTAGGGAGAGGGACCCTTCAACCCAGCCATCTCATACGGGTTCATCTTTACAGTGCTTTACTGCAAAGCCATCATCAACCCCATCTTCCAAATGAGCAAACAGTTCTGTTCTTCCACCAGCTCCAACCTGCTTTTCTGGAGCTGATTCACATCTGTTTTTCCCCTGCCAGGCCCTTCTGCGAGTAGAGATTGTGTCATAAACATTTTTCTCACCTCACACTCAGCCTGGCCTGTAATATGCACTCAATAAATGTTGGGATGAGCGAGTGTGGGAATGAACACAGGAAATGAAAAAAGATTGACTCTGTCCTGGAGCTACAATTCAGGCCTCCCTGCCTCTGCCTCTCTTAGGAAGGGTTTCCTAGGAAAGATTTATCCCTGCCCTGTCCAGGCTCAGAGAGGAGCAGAGGAGATTTGGTGCCATCAGAGGAGATTTCATTTGACATACTTAGGCTTCTTGCGTTGGCTCACTATTTCTTTACTGTTAGGCACTTTGCCTACAATTAGGATAAATTGCTATGTGGGCAGCGACAGAACAGGCTCATAGAACTCTTTATTAAAATAGCTGAGCGCTAATATTGAAGAATGAAGTGGGGAGAACTAAAGAACATGGTTTTTTAAAGAAAGCAAACACCTAGGTACAATGTAGTACCTTAACTGTTATCAATCACTACTTAATCTAATTAGTTTAGTAGCTATTTTAAAGAGCTTAATTAGATTAAGCTGTGATTGATAACACTTTATATCTACTTGAGGAGGGTACTTCTTGTAATTCACCTTGAATCTTTCTGCTCCCAGTTACAAGCCAGTTTCAGACCGAGTGTCAGGAAGGGCTCGGCATGGCCCAGAAATTATACTGCATGTCTGGCCCCAAGCTGAGTGTAGGATTTGGCAGAGTCCCTGAACACAGACATTCTGAGACCTTAAATGGGGTGACCGTAGTAAAGACATGCTGAGATTCTGCTTCAGGAAGCCCAAGAGCAAATGGGGAGAGACAGACAGGCCAGAAGATCTCAAGCCTGCAGGATGGTATAGCACTAGGGTCCTGGACCCATTTTGTTTGAGGACATCATTAGGAGCTCACACCTCTTCATCTCCCTAGGCCGAGTCTGGGAAAGGGCCCTGAAAGCTCCTCACTACCCCCAGAGTAGCAGGTGGCAGAGTAGCAGCACATGGACTGCCAGATACCATGTCTTCCTTTGGAGCCTGCTAGAGAAGGAATGGGGCATCAGAAGCTCTGGGGAACAAGGATACAGACTCTGTCTCTCCTGGGGCAGGGAAGACAGGTACTGGACTTCTCTACACTAAGAGGCTTGTCTTTTGTCCTCTCTGCAGCCCGCATGTGTGATGCCCACCTTCGAGGTCCCTCGGGCATCATCACCTCCCCCAATTTCCCCATTCAGTACGACAACAATGCGCATTGTGTGTGGATCATCACGGCACTCAACCCTGCCAAGGTAAGACTCTCGAAGTAAAGGGCAGCACCAAAGGCCAGACTGGACTGGCCTACCAGGGATTTCCAACCTAGAATCGACAGCAGACAAGTCTTAAAAATGTTTGTTTGGTTGGTTTTTTATTCAATGCTGAGTAGATGATAAACAAATACCTAGGTAGCCATCTCCCAACTTGGAAAATAAAAAAAGATACAGTGACCTTACCTTGATTCTGTACTTATTATTCTGCTTTTCCTGACACATAGCATGTAAGTAGTATCGCTAAAATCCATTGTTTAGTATTCAAGCAGTTGAACTTCATATAAACATAATCATGTTGTCAGTAGTCTTGACATTACTCAAAATTATGTTACTAAGATTTACCTGTGTTGTGTTTGTGATTGTAGTACTACTCTATACATTTTTTTCATGTTGGTTTCCTTCTCTTTATTTTTGCTAGGAAATGCCCTTTTTGTTTCTCATAAATTTTATGAGGAGCTTTTTCCAAGATCCACAAAATAGCCTGTGGGAATATTTACTTTAATTATAGCAAAATTACAGATCAATTGGAGAAAAATGGATATCTTTACGACACTGAATCATCAAGTCCATAAGCGTGGTCTATCTCAAGTTATTTAGGGTTTCTTGAATAACTCTCAGTAAATTGTGTAATTATTTTTTCCATTAGAGTTCTTATAAATTCTTAATATATTTGTGCCTAGCTATCTTGTTGCTGCTGTTATAAATCATATTTCTATATTTTCATTTTCTACCTGTTTCTTGCTGGTGTTGATAAATGCAATCAAGGAGTCAGGGAGATAGTTCAAAGGGTTGTAGCACATGCCTTGCATACCTGAGAGTCCAGGTTTTCTCTTCCCAAGCAATGCCAAGTGTGATCTTGGTGTTACTCAAGCATTATCATGTGGACCTAGAGACTCCCAGCACCCTGCCAGGTCAAGCCCCTCTGACAGCTTTCAAGCACTGCTGGATAGACATTGGAGAGAACCATGAGTAAATAAATACCAATTCACTTTGATCATTTTATTTTTGTATATTGCAATGTTCTTGTAATTATTTAAAGTATGATAGTTTTATTTTCCTTTCAAATATATAAAGATGATAATTTGGTTCCTTCCTTTCAAATCCCTTTTCTTTTTCTTTTTCTTTTGTTTTCTTTTTTTCCATTTTTGAGCCACACCCTGTGCAGCTCAGGGGTTACTCCTGGCTATGCACTCAGAAATAACTCCTGGCTTGGGGGACATATGGGATGCCGGGGAATCGAACCACGGTCCATCCTAGGTTGATGTGTGCCATGCAAATGCCCTACCGCTTTTGCCACCGCTCCAGCCCCCCTATACTTATTTCTTGTTCATTTTCTGTTCTGGCTGGAGCCCCAAGTATAATGTCAGGTCATTGTACTGACTATTCTTGCCATGATTTAATGTGAACTAGAACTTTCCTGCTTCTTTACCATTTAAATATCATGTTTGCTGAAGGTTTTTGTTATTTGGTGGTTTATTTTCAAAAATTCACAGTTCCTTTCTAACCCTAGCTTGCTAAAAGCTTTTATTGTGAATGAATATAGAATTTTACTCGTTACATTTTCTCTATTGATTCTTATCTGATGTTTCTCTTTTTGAATTTCTAAAAATAGTAAATGACTTAGGATGTTTTTTCTAATGTTAAACTAATTCTACATTTTTGTGATAAACCCAACTTGGGAGATTCTTATGCATTCTTATGTTTGATTTTCTAATGTTTTATTTAGTAAGTTTCTTTTGTTTAGTTAATGAGATTCCTCTTTTCATATTAAAAATGAATTGCTAGATATTTTTCTAGATTTTTATGTGAAGAAGTGACTTGCCTCATAAAATGATTTGAATAGTGTGTCTTTCTATTCTTTGGAGTTATTTGTACAAAAAAAAAGGCAGTAGAACTATCAAGTCTGGTACTCCTTTGTTGGAATATTTTATTTCCCCTTCCCTTCCCGTCCCCTTTGTTGGAATATTTTAAGTTAAATATTAATTAAGACTTGATGATAGGGTCTAGAGCAGGAGTCTCAAACTCAATTTACCTGGGGGCCGCAGGAGGCAAAGTCGGGGTGATCCTTGAGTGCAAAGTCAGTAGTAAGCCTTGAACATTGGAGGGTGTGACCCAAACAACTAAAACAAAACAAAACAAAAAAGATTCCTTTAAGGCAGAGCCACAAAATGCTGTGCAGAGGGCCGTTTGTGGCCCGCGGGCTGTGAGTTTGAGACCCCTGGTCTAGAGAGAGAGTACAGGCACTTTCATTCAACCAACCCTATATGTTCTCAAGCACCATATATGGTTCTCTGAGCATTTCCAGGAGCACAGAGCCAGGAATAAGATCTAAGCATTGAGGTACAGTATAGCCCAAAACAAAACAAACAAGAAAAACAGAAACACAATGACTAGTGGATTATTTAGGTTACCTTTTATTTTATGAATTCACTTTACTGTTTTCAAATCTATTACATATAAAGATTTATGTTATCTTTTTTAAGTATCTTTATTTAAACACCGTGATTACAAATATGATTGTAGTTGTATTAGATTTATGTTATCTTATGTTGTATCTCTATTTTCTTCTTTACTTCTAGTTATGTACCTTATTTGTATTGGTTTTCATGATTTTATTATTCAAATACTTATTTCAATATATTTTTCTCTTCTGTTCTCATAATTATTTCCTCAATCTATTACATTCTTACCTTTTTTGGTTTGTTTTGTTTTTGCGCCACACTCAGCGGCGCTCTGGGGTTACTCCTGGATCTGCACTCAGAAATCACTCCTGGCAGGCTCGAGGGACCATATGGGATGTTGGGATCAAATCAGGGTCCACCCCAAATAGGCCACTTACAGGGCAAACACCCTACCACTGTGCTATCACTCCAGCCCCACATTGTTATTTTTCTAATTTTTCCTTCTCAGCTGTTAGATCAGCTATCTTTTGGGTTTTGGGTTAAATAATTTTTTTCTTTTTCCTTCAAATTTTATGATAATTATATTTCAATCACATTTAAATATTTAGATCTATTCACTTTTTTCTAAAAAATTTTGGTCTATAATCCTGTAGTTTTTACAAACTGTATTTCTATTATAGTTTAATTATGAATATTTTCTGGGTTTTGTTATATTTTCATTTTTTTATTTGGACTTATTTAGAAATACTTCTTAATTTTCAGACAAAAGAATATCTTTCCCATATGTTTTTTACTAATTATAAAGTTGTGATTATAGAACATTGTGTGTATTTGAATCATAAGATTTTTTAAGATGTGCTACTTGGATCAGTAGTGTTAACTTTCTCATATATTCTATCTGGATTTTTTTCTAGGTAAAAGTTGTTTTTTTAAAGAAAAAGATGTGTGCTTTTCAGTCTTAAGCTCTTATGAGACCATTACGCCAACCTTATTAATTGTGTCTATATCTTTACATCTTCATGTGTCTTCTTGATCTATCAATTGCAGAGGAAGCCATTTTAAATCACCCACTGTGATAGTGGATGTGTCTATTAGACCTAAAAGTTCTGTCAATTTTTGTTTTATATATTTTGAAACTGTCTTAATAGAGAATCCAAGTTGAGAATTATATATTTTGTTTGAAATTTTTACTTTTCCAAAACCAATTATAGAATGAGTCTATCTGTAGTAATGTTTTGACCTTTAAGCTTTTCCTCCCCAGCTGTTACATCAGCTGTTACATCTTTGGGTCTTTGGTCTAATATTTTTTTTCCTATTTCTCTTTCGATTTTTTTACTTTCTCATAAAATGAGTGTGTCTACATATATATATGTAGTATAATGATGAATTTTTAATCATCTACCCTGACAATCTTTCCTTTAACTTCAACATTTAGACCAGACAATAATTCTGTTCTTACTACCCTAGAAATATTAATATACTTGCTTAATAAATTCTAATGTTAAATAGTGATTTTTTTTATATTCCTCCAAAATAATCAGAGATCTAAGAACACTGTGACTTATATTTCTTTCTCCCAACTTAGACTGTATCATATGTTGTGTTCATGTTGTCTGACATTTTCTGACAAACATTACCACATTGTTTAGCAAAACCAGCATCCACTTGAATTTCCTGACATGGCTTCCACTTAACCATTTACTAATCCTCTATGCACAGTAGTTATTCCTTTGGAAAGAATTATGACAAAGACCCCATGTTAAAAAAAAACACATTTATTTTTGGTTTTTGGGCCACACCTGGTGGCACTCAGGATTTACTCCTGGCTCTGCATTCAGAAATCACTCCTGGCAACCTCAGAAGATCATATGGGATGCTGGGGATCAAATATAGGCCAGACATGTGCTGGCCCCCTATATTAAACGTTATTTTCTTATTGATGCAAGTGCACTTATTGGTCTGAAAATATCTGTTTCCACTTTCTTCTCCAAAGAGCACTGGTATACCAGATGCATGATTTTCAGTCAGTTGAGGGTTCCTGCTGCACACCACTGTCAGTTCATTGGCCTTCCTGTGTAAGTGTTCCCCCTCCTGGTTTTCTGGTCTGATTCTGGTCTTTCTTGTTTGTCATTTCACTATCTGGAGTCTATTTGTGGCCGTTTGGGTATTTATCCTGTTTGTAGTCATGAACCTTCTTGAATGTATTGGTAGTTTCTTTCACTTGAGGGAAATTTTAACTGTTATCTTTTTCAGCTCTTCTTAATATCTTTCTCTTCTGCTTTTGGAATTCTGGTGGTATATATTATATATTTTTATTCTATCTTCTGAGTTTCTTCTATTTTTCTAAGTATCACTATATTGACTGTTTTTATTCAGCTACAGCTAACCACTATTGAAATTACTAAATATTTATCTTTATTTATTTTTTCTTTTCTTTTCTTTTATTTATTTATTTTCATTATGTTCCTGTTCTGGAGTTAAGATTCTGCTTTAATTCTTTAACTATATCAAACATTCCTATTTTATTATCTGTGCCAGCCAATCCTCATGGCCACTATTTATGAGTATCTTTCTGTTGCTTGTGTTCCTCGCCTCTCACTCCCAACACTGTACTTCCTTCTTGGTAGCTCATTTTTGCTGTGTGGTTGGAATCATACACTTTGTGGTATTTCTTAGAGCCCTGAAAAAGGGAGGATTCTTAGAGAAGCATTTTCATTTGCTTCTGACTCCTGCCTGGGTGCTTTGCCAGCCAGGGAACCTCTTTAGACTAAATTATCTATGTGAGAATTTCAAATCAAAGCATGTGCAAACGCGGAGGTTTCTCTTTCTTGTCCAAAAAATGTCAAGGTTTGAAAACAAAAAAACCAGCCTGCATCTTCACCCTTTTAATGAAGGTAGCAGAAAAACAAGCTTATTTTCAGTTTATACTCATATTGTGGATAGAGGTTTATGTATCCTAGGTATATTTAGGAGTATTGTAGTCAATCTGCCCATCTTGATAATACTGGCCTTCATCTCCTATCTTTATTTTTCAAGAGAATGCCAAAATCAAAGCTCAGTGCTGGAGAAATTATACAAAAGATAAGGCATTTGCTTTGTATGTGAGTGGATCCAGGATCAGTGCCCAACACTGCATATGATTTCCAAAGCTGAGCACTGAGCAGAGAGCCAGGAGTAAGCCCTGAGCACCATTTTGTATGGACCAAATTCCACCACTACCCCCCCCCCCCAAATCCTAAAGCTCTACCATAAGCAGTTTGAAAAAAAAATAAAAAAACTCAAGACTAAAACCAGTTTCCTGCTCTATCACATTTGGGACTCCTACACTGATTGTGTTCGGTGTTCTTGACTGTTATTACTATATTCATCTGCTCAGGCTGCCATAACAAAATACAACAGACTGAAGGCTTAAACAACAGACATTTATTTTCCTAGAGTTCTGTGGGATGCAAGTCCATAATCAAAGTGCCAGCACATTTGGTGGTTGGTAAAGGCGCCTCTAACACATTACCAATTTCCTCTTCCATTGTCCTCATGTGGCCTTTTTTTCCTTCCTAAGAACTCATGTTTTCTTTGCCTCTGCTGAGGATAATGACTGAACCCAAGTCTTGCTCACCCTTATGCCTGACTTTACTTGAAGCCCCTGCCACCAGCATTTTGGGCTCAACAGAAATTTTTAGGGGATATGTAATTCAGTCCAAGAGGCTCTCTATATAGCTGATTAAAACCTTATAGGCTCTTTTCAAATTTTATTCAACATTATTAAATTGTCCAGTCAAAGACCAAAGTATTCCCAGGACCACATTTCCTGGATCAGTGCACCCACCTAGCCTCTGTAGGACTTTTTATAAGGAAAGAGTAACATCTGGGCAAACCATTTGCTTATTATGAACCTAGTTGGTGAATAAGGATATTCAAGTCACATGGGTGAGGGTAGGGGATGTCCCTTGAGTTTACTGAATTGGTGATTTTGAGAGTCTTTCTTGAACACTATTAGAGATACTAGTCTGTTTTCTTTTGACTATGAATGACAGTGTAGTTCAGGGAGTTTTGGTAAGGTCTGAGAACTTCCTGAAAGAATGATTTGATTCACCACCTCCCAGATGGCTTATCTTTGATCTGGCATGGATCAGGTATGGAGGTTAGTGGTCCAATAACAGTCACTGTCCCTGCAATCTTCTAGATTGCTCAGACCCTATGAAAGACATTCCCTCCAAGTTCAGCTCAGGAGGGCATTCTCAGTATTCGATGAGTTTTGAGGGGTTTCAGAACTTATTGATGATTCCTATTCTGACTCCACATGGTCAGAGAACCAAGAGTATATCATGCAGAAAGGAGGCTACATATGCATAGATTCAAATTTTAGAACTGATGGACAGGAGTCTCCTTAAGACACACAGTGGCCCCAAAACTGTTGTGAGCTGGCCCCAGAAGGCCAGGTATATGCTTGGACCATAAGCAGAGCCCTGTATTGTTTCCTTCAGCAGTAGGCTTGAGTTTCTTTAAAATCATAGTACACTCTATGAACTGAGCATCATTGGTTCATCCTCATAGTATGCTGTCTGTCCATGTGCAAGTGGGAGGGAAGATGAGCTTAAATAACTGAAACAGAAAGACTAGAGCCAGTGCTGATGGAGGGGTAATCAGGATGCCAGGGAGACCTGGGCAGGAGCTACTAAGAAGAGCAAGGAAAGCTGATGGTGGTGACACCAGAGTAGGGTCTTTGAAGGACGAACAGATTTGGGAGTCAATGGCTCAAAATATGCAAGCATGAAGGTTTGGAAAAATCTCTCAACTGAGGCACCCAGGTTGGTCAGAAAGAGCCATAAACATAGTAGACCCAAGTGCTTGGCAAAGAGGGTTGAGCTTTATCCTGAAGGCAATTACCCTTAGGTACTCAAGGGTTTTCTTGGCTCAGTTCTTGTGGGTCACTTTTCTTAGTGTTTGGCAGATCCTGGGCTGCCAGGGAAGAAACTCAGGCCTCCCACAGGCAAAATATGCTTAAAACTATAGAATTATCTCTCCAACCTAGTGAATTAAATGTTGAAGAGTATATGGGTTAGGTTGTTGGTAATTACAATAATAACTATATCCTACTGTATACCTATTATATACTGAGCTAAGCCTTCTCTATAAATGATTTTATTTCACCCTTAAATAGCACAGTTAATTATATTTTTATTGTCCCATTTGATGGATGAAAAAACTAAGTCATTGATAGTCAAAAGATTAGGAAACTTAACTGTAGTGTCTTGCCAGTAAAAGACAGTGCCAAGATATAAAGCTAGTCTTTCTGCTCCACCACCATGCGTCTAAATAGCTGTAAGGTAGAACAAGGTCTTAGAGTTGATGGGAGCATGTGTGAAGGAGAACACTGGGACTAATATTCAGAAGAGAAGAGGCCACTTCTTCTAACCCAGACCAATAGCAAGAATATCTGAGCTTTAAAAAATTTACTCTGACAGTTATGAGAAGATTAGAGGGGGTGAGAACAGTTAAGCCAAGACTTTGAAAAGGTGAGGCAATTTGAAAGAGATGAAGAGAAATCATTGTGACTTGGTGGTTGATTGGATATGAACATGGAGGAGGAGGTGAAGGGTAACTCGTTTTTCTGACTTGCTCCCTTGCAAGATTTGGCAGAGGAGGAGCATGCACTGCAGCAGTTGGTGGAGAAATATGGGATGTTTGAAATACCTCTGGCTTGGCCAGTTATATTTGGATATGCTGATTGGAAACTGGATAAATCTGGGTTCAGGACAAAAGAGTACTTGCTATCTCATTAGCACATGGGTGAGACTAGAAGCCTAAGGAATGGGCAATCCTTTATGGACAGAATAAAAATAATTGGATATTTTGAAAAGCCTTTGTGGCAGTATGCTTCCAGACAAAGGGATCCAGTGAAAGACACTGAAAAAAAAAAAAAAAAACCACAGTTTAGGTAAGAGATGGGAGGGAAAGAGGATGATATGTGAAGGTAGGATATTTGCCAGCTGATATATCTAAGTCTTTCTAGAAAAACTATGAAAAGATAACATTGGCTTTAGCCCTGAAGACTTCCACAATCCTGGGGTGACTCTATACAAAGGTTCCTGTTGGGAAACTGGGGTAGGTGCCTGAGGACTTTCCTGGAATTCTAGCCCCTGGTCCAATTTCTGCTGACTAAGCTGGGAGGGAACTGAGGATGTCCTGGTGACTAGACACAGGATGTCAAAAAGAGAGTCAATACACTGGTGCTGAAAAAGCCCAGAGTTGGTATCATGATGCCAGTGCTGGGCTGCACCCTTCACCCAGTCTTTCCTCTGGGCAGCTCAATGGACGCAGAAGAAATAAAAGGAAGCTCTGTGTGACATAGTCTGTGTCAGTGGCACATTATTCTGGAGAGCATATCCTTAAACTTTGCTCCTAGCCACAATAACACCCTTTAAAACCTCTGCTGGCAACATCCAGTCCCAGATCCTTCCCTTGTCTTCCAGGCAAACATCTCTCCTTTTTTCCTCTCTCCTTTTGCATCCCATACACCTCATCTGAGACTCCTTTCTTTCCCCTCTAGTCTTGCTCCTTCCTCTGTTCCTATAGCACTTCATCAGTCCTTTCATTGGCAGGCATATCACATTTGTACAATGTTTAGAATATTCTGTGTTCCTGAGTAATCCCAAATAGTGCTCTGCAGATCTCTTCTGCAGTGAGCACAGTACATGACACAGAAGGAGAGCTCAGCCTGTATCTGTTCTCTTGTATCACTGATGAAAGAGACCTGTCCAAGTCAGGGAGTACCCTTGGGTGTGACTCCTCTGGGTTGGAACCAGGGTCTCTTCCTGCTCAGGCTTTCTGTTTGACTGAAATTCCTGTGGGCAGGAGTGTAACACATACCTGCCTCTTTGCCCCCCGCCTGCACACATCTGCTTACCATTGCAGCTTCTCAGTTTGAACTCGAGACAGATGATCCAATTTGCATGAGCTGGACTACATTGAGAAAGTTAATTCACCTTTTTGAGAAATGAAGGGAAAAGTTGGCAGAAGAAAGCAAGGGGGGCGGAGGGTGGATTTGGGGTAGGGACAGTGAGGATACCATGGAGAAGGAAAGGACAAGGAAGAGAAGCAGCTAGGAAAGCTCATTTCACAAACTGAGATCCCTAAATTATTGCCTTTTGATTATTCACCTCCCGAGGGAGGGTCCACACCACTCTTTCCTTTGTAGATTCAGAGAACTGAAAAAATAACTAAGTCAGCCATTAACAGCTAGTACAAATGTTCAGAATGCATTTGGCCCTGGGTCCATTCACTAACTCATTCAACAAACATCCACATCCACATACATGGATACATGCACACACACCTTTTCTGTGTGTGTGTGTGTAGGCTACTGGAGTCAGGGAGCCTCCCATACCTTTTTCCTACCTGGGCACCATAATGGCCTTTGTTGAGTCCTTTCTTTCCACACTTGTCTTTTTTTTTTTTTAAAAGTCATTAGAATCAACTGTATTTATCTATTAAAAATCATTTTAAATATAAAGACACATTTAGATGAAAAGTAAGTTAACAAATTAAAAATATAATAAAACAAATACAATTAAAACAAATATCTCTTCCCTGTTGCCTAGAACTATCTATGGCCTCCATGTTTCCACCCACCCTCTGGTCCTAAAGACCGGCCATGCCCATTCCCCCAGCCAGGATATTTTGTCTCATGAATCTGTAGCACCTCCATCTCCTCATCCTTTTGTACTGTGTCTTCCCTCTACTTGGTACAACACCATTTTTAGATCATCTCTCCTAGACCATGATGCCCTCATGCCAATGGCACCTGCCATTGCTTTGGCACCTGCATTGCTTTTCTAGAGCCTGCATATGTTAACTCAGATGACAACAGGAACAGAAGGCACCATCAGTGGTGAGTGTATAAGGCAGTGAAGCTTGTGACCAGAGCTCCAGAACTTCTGAATGTTTCTTATCTCTCTTGCTAAGCTCTTTTCCTCGCCCACCTGAAAAATCTTACTCTGAATTACTGCTGAAGCCCCTCATTTTTTTATTTATTTATTTATTTATTTTTGGTTTGGGGGCCACACTCAGTGACACTCAGGGATTACTCCTGACTATGCACTCAGAAATCACTCCTGGATGGGAAACCATATGAGATGCTGGGGGTCCAATCATGGTCTGTCCTAGGCTAGTGCAGGCAAGGCAGATATCTTACTGCTTGCACCACAACTCTGCCACCTGAAGCCCCTCTTATAACTCCTGAGAGTTCAGATATTCACTTTCCCTCCTGGATCTTCATCTCACCACCCCAAGAGCTACCTCTTCAGCCTTCCAGGCTCCAGGCAGCAGCCCCTGGAAGTACTGTACCAGTTCTGTCCTCACATTGAACTTTTCAGTCTTTAGGAGCTGAAAATGCTCCTGAAGGAAGAAAGCAGGCCTGGAGCAGCACCTGGCAGAAAGAGTGCTAGTCAGGAAGGGTAAGGAGCCATAGAAAAACTAATTTTTATTCTCTGAACTGTATCCTGAGGATCAAAGCTGGCCGACTTTTCTGTGGTGCCTTGGAAGCTTTTTTTTCCCAGTCAAACAGGCATTAGGTTGTGATTGTGTCTTCTAGAAAACTCCACAGGAACTTCAAAAGAACTTCACAAGAAGGCAACTTGATCTCTGCCTTACATCTCTATTCCAGATTAAACAGGGAGAAAATCAGGGAAATGCCCCAAAGCACCCAGAATTCAAGTCTCACTGCTAGAATCCTGTCAATGGAATGTGAAGCCAGGCAGGTCTCCTGCCTGCTTCACCCAAATAAAGTGGGGGTTTTGTTAAGGGTGAAGAGAGATGGTTATAAAATCCACTGCTCTCTGTCACAGAAAACCAAAATAGGATTCAGTAAGAATAAGAATAAGATTTAGTTAGATCTTGACTGTAGCAGTGCCCTGCCTACTCTGACTTCTCCACCTCTGCTCATAGTTCCAGAAATATCTAAAGAAATATCAGGATACCAGAAACTCCACTTATAAACTATTGCTGTAGTACAGGAGCCAGCCATTTTTTATACAGAGCTGGATAATTAAAATTTTTGGCTTAGAGGACCATGTGTTTTGGTTGCACGTTCATATTTGTGGTGGTTTATGTATTTGTTTTCTCAACACTTTGTAAATGTAAGAATGTGTGTATCAAAAAGCTTGGAAACAACAAGTGTTGGCGAGGATGTGGTAAAAATATAACCCCATTAACTGTTTGTGGAAAAGTTGCCTGGTTTGATCTTGATAGAACACAGTGTAAATGCTTCTAAAAAAAAAAAACTAACGGGCTTGGGAGATAGCACAGAGGACAGAGCACACTTGTACACAGCCAACTGGGTTAGATCTCCAGCATCCCATGTGGTCCCTGAGCATCACCAGAAGTGATCCTTGGTTCAGGGCTAAAACCTGATCATCACTAGTTGTGAACCAAAAACAAAACCTCAGTGTCCTGCCTGCTCCGCCTCCGGTAGGTTGAGGGCCCTGTGAACTCTGACAGTTAGGTCCCATGCCAACTGCTAGAGTCCATGAAGCCTGGAGGCTGAGCATGCAGGACACTGACAAGATATTTTAAGCCTTTTTAAATAAAGAAGACAGTGGCCTTATGACAAAACCTTAGGCCAGGAGAGGAAGAAAGGGGAAAAGAGAGAGCTGGGTTTGGGACCAGATTAAGGTCTGATTGAGGGCCAGGTAAAAAGAACAGGTATATGGGGCCGTCGAGGTGGCGCTAGAGGTAAGGTGTCTGCCTTGCAAGTGCTAGCCAAGGAAAGGACCACGGTTCGATCCCCCGGTGTCCCATATGGTCTCCCCAAGCCAGGGGCAATTTCTGAGCGTGTAGCCAGGAGTAACCCCTGAGCATCTAATGGGTGTGGCCCGAAAAACCAAAAAAAAAGAACAGGTATACAAAGTAAAGAATAAGTAGTCCAAAAAGATACAGTCAAAGATCTGTTGAAATCAGGGAGAAAAGTCATAGCCAGGAATAGAAACAGTTCGGTCAGATTGCTCTTCTAATTGCCTCTTCCAACTGCCACTGACTCTCCACATAGAGTCTCACTGTGTGTGTGTGTGTGTGTGTGTGTGTGTGTGTGTGTGTGTTTATAGCTCCAGCCAGCCAATGACAATTGATTCAATTGATTCAGGTCATTCAGGTCTTTCTTAAAGGGTAGAATTCTTTTATGGCTGGTGCTGGACTGCTGCTGGGCTAATATAGTAATGTAGGACAAGACACCACCAGATGAATGATGAAGGAGCTGTGGTCTGTATACACAATGCAGTAACATACAGCTGTAAGAATCAATGAATGATGCAATCTCTGGGATCTAAATGGAACTGGAGGGCCTCCTAGTAAGTGAAATAAGTCAGAAGGAGAAGAATAAATGCTGAATTATCTCACTTATCTGTGTTCTATAATGATACAAAATGAAGGTATAGACAGTAATAAATGAAGAAAAACCCTCAATTTTTATAGTAAATTTGAGATTACTAAGCAGAGAAGTAGAGATGGATGGAGGACAAATAGAAGTGAGCCCAGGACAGTGGTGGAGGCTCTAGAGCTCTTTGGTAATGAAGGTGAAGCCACTTTGCTCACACAAACCATGAAAGTGAACATTATTGTAGCCATATCACTTAAAGTACAAAAATAATCATCTTAATTTGGCAGGAGTTTGCGAGAGAATGTAAGAATGCTTTCTAGGTTAGGGATCCCCTTAAACAGCTCCCACAAGTCAGGGGTGGCCTGAGGATCATGCAGATCCTACTCTGAAGGCCCCTGGGCCAGGAGAGTTGAATAGAGCAGAAAGATGAAAGGCCACCAGGAACAAACAGCATATTCCTATTCTCTTGGACTCAGATGACCCCCACACTGCCCAAAGGTGCTCAGAGCCTGTGAGTCTCTCCTGAACTTGGCCACAGCCTACAGCAATGCCATTTCCCCTCCAAAATCAAGGGTGGTTCTCTGGGACCTATGGTATGTATTTTGCACTGAACCTATCTCATGACCCAATTCTAGAAAAGGGGTTCAGTCTCAGGGACTCCCCACACCTACCAGATGCCCCTTTCTGGAAACACAAGGCTTCTACTATTCCCTCCCTCCTGCTCCTGGAGTCTGTGCCACCTGCACTGTGTCTAACCCTTCCTCATACTATAGCTTCCATTTGTCCCCAGCTTACCTATCAGTCAGACACTATTGCTTCCAGTGGCCTGGCAGAGGCCCACTGCAGACCCGGCCAGTCTGTTATCCTCCATCTCTTGTTTCCCTATTCCCTCCTAGTTCAATGTTTCTGGGATAGAGCCCAGACCCTGCTGCATCCTGCAAAGCCAGCCTGCCCAACTCCTCCAGGCACCCACCCAGCACCTCTCCCTTCTTTTCCAGCCTTAAACACGGTATCTGCACTGGAGCCCTGGCATTGATGTTATGCTCTCAACTTAGGCCATTGTGGCCGCTGGCAAGAAGCAGCTAGCTCAGTGCTTGGCACAGGGCAGGTGCTCAGTAATTATGTTTGACATGATGAGGTCATTATTCTTTTACCTAATGGGTGAAGTGGGTGTCTAAGCCAGGAACAAATGGGCCTCTCTGATCACGTCTGTTTCGTGGACTGCCACTCTCCTACCTCCAAATGCCACTTGTGAGCCTGATTGATCTGCATGTTCACTAATGAGTCATTCCTGAATCCTGTCTTTAAACAAAGGCCACAAAGCCCAGGAGGGGGAGAGAAGCACAAAAAGACTATGTACAGGGTCGTCCCTAAGCTGCAGCATGGTGAATGGGGAACAGGCTACTTGGCGTAATTAGCCTCTGTGATTGGCTCCAGCACTGTACAAAGTAGTTCTCGTCGATGGCTGATTGAGCCAGTGATGCGGATCATTTTATGGCTCTGGGTTCCGACCTTCAGAGCCATCCATTCCCATTACAAACCCAGTCATCATATGCTCTCATTTGAGGAGGTGACCAAGCTAAGCCAGGGCTGGCTGGTGCTGGTGCATAGGTGGAGGAGGCTCCTCACTCCCTGCAAAGACTGTGCCCCTCCAAACTAGAACTCTGCTCATCTAACAGCAGGTGTTTTCTGAGTGCCTGCTGGGCAGCTAAGTGAGCATGGGGACCCCTCCCTCAGGACCCCAGATTCATGGGAATACTCCAAGGCAACAGAGTGGGAAAGAGCCTAGCCTCTGGCTTTCTGGTGAGTCCACTTCTAACACTTTTCTGTGTGACCTGGAAAAGTTGAACAACTTTATGTCAGAGTTTTCTCTTTTTTTACCAGAGAGGGCTTCAGAACAGCTATTTGGAGTCTGACCTGGGTTGCTCTGTGTCAGGTTCTCAAAACAGAGCCCAACACATTGAGTTAAAAAATCTTCCAGAAGAGAAAGGTCGAGGTCTGCATCTAAGATGCTCATATGCCAGTATGGAGGGTGCAGTCCTAACTGTATGCCCAATTCAGACTGTTTATACAGAGAGTTACTGTGCCCAGTCAGAACCAATTATGCTCCTGTGACCAACTTAGGTCAGCATCCAGAGAGGTGCAGGATCTGTTGTGTCGCTCTTTCCAGGACCCATGACCGCAACTTGGTTCCCAAGCTCATTTGGCTTGCCAGATCCCTTTTACAGAAAAAAAGAAAAATCACCCAGTGCCCCTGGAGCCCTCCTCTTTTAAGTAAATAAACAGAAAGTGCTACCCAACTGCACCCAGGGCTGCTGCCACCGTGAGTAGAATCACCCTCTGTAGAAGATCATGTGAGAACTCAAGTGCCAAGCAGTCAGCTGGCACATGTTCTCCCCTGGCAAGGAGGATAGAGGCAGTGAGATGGGGCCCTACCACCTGGGAAGATCCTAGTATAGGGGAGGAAGGTAAGTTAGGGAGCACTCAGAGCTCAGGGGGGAGATGGGCGTAGAGCGGGGACAAGATGAGCCTGAGAGAGTCTGTCATGAGTGGGGATGTGGGAGCTCAGGACACCACCTAGGCTGGAGGTTGAGAAGTACAGTGAGCAGATTTTAATGACCCCTTCTTATCTACCAGGTAGAACCCACCAACTGTCTCCTTAGAAAGGAGAGTAAGCATAAGCACTGGTTGGAGAGTCCAGCTTAAACAGTGCCCCAGGATTGTGGCTGCTGGTCTTGAAGAATAAGGATATATGTATTTGACTGCTCCAGGAGAGAGTCAGAGTTTCCATGCCCCACTCACTTGCAACACAATGGTCTGTTCCCTCTTTTCTGAGATACCCTGGACTCACTGCTCCCTCGCCTCTCACCTTCACTATTATGACAGCCCAGCCATCACTTTCCTGGCTTTCTACCACCCTGTGAGCCTTTGATGGTTCCTTTCCATCTTAGCACAAAATCCAGATCCTTCCCATGACAAAATTGCTGCACATGCAAACTTGTCTCAAGGCCCCTTCCCTAACCCTACTCCACCTCGATCCTGGTCCTTTCCTCAGCCTCTCACTGAGTCCAGCTCTTCCCACAGGCTCACACAGGACTCCAAGCAGCCTTACCTAACTCCACTCAGTCTTTCTCCCCTCTCATCTTCCTGCCTGAAACTTGGAATGTTCTTAAAGCACAAAGCCCCTCTCTGTATGTCCCACACTGGTGCAAGACTGCAGACATTTGTGAAGTCTTGAGAAAACCAGAAGGACCTGATACAAGACATTCTTGACACCCTGAAAGTAGAGGGGATGGGGCTGTTTGACTTGGAAAAGGAAACCACCCAAATGGGAACCTATAGGCATGTTCTCTACTCTTTGGGTTGAAGAATATAAGACAACAGATTATCTTCACCATCCCATTAGGAGAGAGAATCTTTGCATCATATAGACATGGATAAAGAGATCTGAATCAGATGGTAGCAATCAGGGCTGCTAGGAACAGAAGCCCAAAGATCACTGGGTCCCACATTCCCTCCCAGCCTCGTACAGTGCAGAGACCTGTCTCTCTCTAGCCCCGCTGCCCTCCTCCATTTCCTACCTCCCTAATTCGCCAGCATGGAACCTTCCTCAGCCTCTATCCTGCCATGACAATGTCCATTCCAGCAGCTAGATCAACGTTAGCATCACACAACTACGCATCCCTGTCACCCACTTTTAGAAACTCTTCAACGCCTACAATTCCCCAGGATGAACCACAATACCCGGAGGATAGGAAAGGTATGAGACCATTTGGAGTTGGCACCAGACAAAGCTGCTTAGCTTCTGGGCTTTCTCTTCTCATCTTCTGGTCCTCAGCATGAAGCTACTAGCAGATGTGATCAAAGACTGAATTCTTTTTCTGGAATGTTCCTTGTCTGCCCAAGTTTGGGCCTTGTGCACTTGTATCCTCCAAATACCATTCCCTGTGGGCCTGATAGACCTGCTGGAATCTGTCCTTAGAAGTCCCTCAGGTGTCACCAATGTCAGGGGTTTCTCCTACTCTCCAGCTAGGCTTGGGAGCTGCCCTGGGCTATGTGCTGCCACTGTCCTTGCCATTGAGCTTGCCACTATGACTTTCCCTGCCTGGTGAGAGAAGGACCATGTGGAGACCCACCTCCTAGGCTAGCAAATGGTGTGTGTTTAGTAAATATTGGTGAAAGGCAGGACTGAAAACTCGTTCAGAGAATGCAATTGTGTTGAAATCAGCTTCCTAGAACATTCATTTATTCAACAAGTAAACAAATAAGGAAAATGGAGAGAAAACAAGCAGAGGCGAGGTGGAGAGAAACTTCTGTGGGTCCCTGGGGACCAGAGAGCTGAGAGTCTACATGTGGCTGGGAAAATCGGCCCCATGCCCACAGGGACTTCTGTGTATTGGAGCGTGAAGAAGGCGCCTGATCATCCCGCACTTCACCAGATGTGTCTAGTGTTGCCATGGTGTCTCCCAGAATTGGCCAGATGTGCTGTGAACATCTTTGGAAAACATCAGGGGACCCCAGAGACTATTGCCCAGAAAGAGTTCATACTCAGAAAAGAGACATGCAGAGGCTCTTTTGGGACCCCAACTTGTGCAGGATGGGTGGGAGGGATGTGTCAGGGACTCTGAGACACAGATAAGAACTGTCTACCTGTGCTTGATGCTATGGTGTCTCCCCAAAAGCCCCTGCCTGCACCCTGACTCTGTTGCTCCCTCCTAGGTGATCAAGCTTGCCTTTGAGGAATTTGACTTGGAGAGAGGCTATGACACCCTGACAGTTGGGGATGGAGGGCAGGACGGGGACCAGAAAACTGTCCTCTACATGTAAGTTAAACAGACTGTAAAGCATGCGAGATTGCTGGGGACCTGCCACAGGGATGGGGACTCAGTTATGGTCCTAGTTTCAGCTACCCTTCCTGAGCCTCTCTGCTCTGGCCCAAGAAAGTGGGTGCTGTCCACCCTGCCCACCCCCATTATTTTCCAGGGATTTGTAGGAAATGTCAGAGCTACCTCTTAGGAAGCAGGAGAAAGCAAGATTTGAGTGTGAGCTTGGGCACTCCCCATGCTTTCTCTGAAGAGCATCTTCATGCATTTTCATGCATCTCTGAAAAGCCTGTTTGTGGCACTATGCAGTTTGGTCTCAGTGTCCTGTATGTCTACAGTGTGATTCAGATAGACCCCAGAATCATGCACTAGCTGCCCCCTCCATAAAGACTCAGAACTCTGTGGAACATGGATCCTTACCAAGACTTTGGACATAGAGAACTGGTGGCCATATTTTCTTGAGCCAAGAAAAGCTGAGGGAAACTCAAGGGAAAAGATCTGATCATAGTGTCCTGAGATTCTGCCATACAGTAGGCTGTGCTCTTGGAGAGACCCTAGAGCTCACCCCTCTTGGAAGCAGGAAGACTCCTTTCAAAATAGGTGTCCCAGCTTTAAAAACCTGAAGCTTGTTCATCTTCCCTGCCAGGAAAGTTCTTTCTAGGCCAACATTCATGATATCTGAGCTTCAGAGAAATGCATGTGACTAAACCAGGCACGTCTGCTATTTAGAGGAAAAGCAGAAGCCTTAACCTTCACTCCGAGATATGAGCCAGCCCTGGCTTGGCCTGAGACCTGAAAGGCTCTCATTCAAGCCTTTTAGTACTGTCATAGAGAACAGATTAGAGTCCCCATGGACTTGTCCCCAGATTTGTCTTGGTGGTTGCTCTTGGAATACTGATCCTCTCCTTAGTTAAGTCAACTCTTTCTATGAATCGTAACATCATCCAAGCTCCAAGACTCCCAGGTGGAGTAAAGATTCCACTTCATTCATCTCATTGCCCGCTCCTAATCTCACTCCCCAGTTGCACTGGTGACTGGCCTGGTCCCAGGGAAGTAGGAAGTCAGGTTCCCTCTAGAAACTCAAGTTGTACTGTGACCTCCCACAGATGGGACTTCTGAAAAGCAACTACCCTGTTGTTCTCTTTTTATCTTGCCATCTGTATGGTGGGGATTAGCCACTCCTATCTCAGTGGGTAACTGAGCCTCTTGGCCACTATGGTTAGATCAGTCTCTCCCATGGTTCAACTTTCTCCTTTGTGAGAACTTTATGCTGGGTGATGGATGCACTTTAGCCTTCAATTTCTGCTAGAAGAGAAGGAAGAAGAAATGGCTGGATTCCCTTGAGAAAAGGGTCTTACATGTCTCTTCTACAGTAAGTTCACACAAACCATCCAAGATTGCTGGAGAAATCTGATTCCCTCTTTGTGTCCCTGAGCCATTGAGGCCACATACTTCTGAGCCTTGGGTTTGGGTATTGCACTCGCAAGCAAGGTTCCACCCATGACTGAGAAGAGGAGTTCTCCCAGCACATGGAGCATATATCCCTGAGCTTCAGCACTAGGAACCCTGTGGGGCTCAAAGTTTTCCTAGAGTGAGCTCACTTCTGCATATGTATTTAGTGCTCATATGTCAGTATTCAGCCTGTTGGGGGGTCCATGGTAGGGTGCACACCTCTAAATCTCTCCCTTTTGCCAGCCTGACAGGTACGTCAGTCCCAGATCTCATTGTCAGCACCCACCATCAGATGTGGCTCCTCTTCCAGACAGACAGCAGTGGCAGCTCCCTCGGATTCAAGGCTTCTTATGAAGGTAACTGCTCTTGAACTTCCAAGGAACTGGATGAACCTGCTCCCAATCATATGCTACTTGGGGGCTGGGGGTGCAACCAGCTGTCTCTCAGCTCACTCTGCACTGGCAACCTCTCCAAGCCCAGCCCCAGCCTCCTCTGTCTGCTAGGTCTCCCGGGGAGATATGAGGATTCTTGGGGATATAGCTTTAGAATTGTGGGGCCTTCGGCACCAGACACACACATCTGTTCTACTCCTCAGTTCCAACCTGCCTTTAAAGCTTTGCTGTCAGCAGCTTCCCAAGCAGCCTGATTGAGTGTCACAGTGATGAGGGCTGCATACCCAGACCATCCACCACACATACACATATGCACATTTGTGTACATGCACACAAATGTGTACATATACTCTCTCTCTCTCAGACTGAAGATCAAGGTGTCTATGAGGGTGACCTTCCTATGCTAGATCTTGTAAGCCAGCTTGCAAGAGTGGATTTGTAGTCAAACAGACGTTTAAAAGCTGAAAAGCACTGCCTTATCTCATTCAAAGCTGACAACTGTCCATGGCTGCTCTTTGTTAGATGAGGGATCTGAGAATCAGGAGGGTGAAGTCGCCTATTCTGGGTTACACAGAAGTTCAGGATCTGGCAAAATGCTCTCTCTCTCTCTCTCTCTCTCTCTCTCTGTCTCTCTCTATCTCTCTCTTCTCTCTTTCCTCTCTCTCCTCTCTCTTTTTTTCTCTTTCTTTCTTTCTCTCTCTCCCTCTTTCTCCCTCCCCTTCTTCCTCTCTCCCTCTCTCTCCCTCCCTTTCTCTCTTTCTCCCTCCAAAGCTCTGATTTGCCCCCTACACTAAGGGTTCCCCAAAGTGACCGAATTTCAATTCCCTATAAAACCTTTTAGAAGCCAAATCCTTGATTCAGTCTGATGGATCAAATTTTCTGAGCCTGAGTCCAGGTGGTTGGCCCACATTTTTAGATCTTCTGTTCCTTTCACTTAGCCAGAACTGATTGGACTCCTGCACCATGTTTAGTATTGGGATCACAACAGACAAAGTGATATAAAAGCCCAAGTCCTGGGTTTGACTACTGATCCTGTAGTGATCAGGGAAGTGGGATGCCTGTATGTCAAAGACAAGGCCTGCCCACAAGGACTTCTTACATGTGTGTGCAGGGGAGAGGTGTGCGAAGAGGGTAGGACTTGGGAATTGGACCCAGCTGGCTTATGCATCCCAGCAATTCCAGCTGTGAATCCTCTGCCATCAGAACTCAGCTTTGCCTCCCTAATAAAAAGAGCTTATCATGCACCCATTTGTGACAGTGGATATGGCTTGTGCAGAGAGCGGCTTCTTCAAGCCTGGATGTCAGTGTGTCTCACAACACCCCCTCCCTCTGCACTGGCCCTCTTTTTCTGGTATCTTATGCTTGTGTGATTTTTTTTGGTGCTGGGCCAACATTTCACCCTAACCCCCACCTTCTCCCTGACTACCCAGGCTATCAGAAGACTTAGTGAGGATTTATTGTCCATAAAAGCGATGGGATGAGTCTGATACAGGGATGGTCCTTCAGGCCTGGCCCACACTCTATGCTCAGAAGAGCAGGTAGGATTTAAGGATGAAGACTTATACAGGGTACAGTTATTCCCTTCCCAATGCCCTCTCAGTCCCCTTTCACCCACTCTACCTGCCTTTCAGTGATTCTCCTCTGGCCCCATAGACTTGTGGCAGAGTAAGCTAGTTTGTTAGGGGCTTCTGCTGCCTCTGGTGGGCTTCCCTGCTATTCCCTGCTTATCTCTGAAGCTAGGTCTGTCTGTGAAGAGGGAATGATGATGTGAAGACCTAAGAGAGATGGCCCAGGTGACTGACATAGAATTCCTTCACTGCTCCCCAGCTCCCCAGCCTTCATCAGCTGGCTAGCACCCCAGTGCCTGCTGACCTGCATGCAAGACAGATTTCTTAGCTCAGGAAAAGAAGGGGGTGGAACAGGTGTTCTCTACATGAAAAAGGCATTGGTCCACACACTCCCATCATCTTTAATGACTTGCACCCTGATTTAAGGGGAAACACACACTTTCTCGGGCCAGGCAGGTCACACTGTAGTGTCTTGCAAGCACTCTGCTCACTTTTTTCTCTCTCTTCTTTCCTCTCTATGCTCTCTCCCCCTTCTCTCTCTCTCTCTCTCTCTCTTTCTCTCTCTCTCTCTCTCTCACACACACACACACACACACACACACACATATACACACATTCATAAAATGTTGGTACCCCTGTGTAGGAAAAATTTATTTCCCAGAGTCCTCAAAGCCTCAAAACTCAGTTCCCCTCCATGGGGGCCGCCAGCTGTAGGAAGTACATTCACAGTTGCAATTGCTTTGCTTCCCAGTAGAACAAGAAATATTTAAGGAACAGGCAATTAGCACATATCAGAAACATTATAAAATTACATACAACTTGCTAACAAGTTTTAGCCTCATTCTGGTTGTCTCTTGGCTTCCCTGGCCTTTTAATGCTAAATTGGGGAGGTTGGCCCCAGGGAAGCAGGAGTTGGGATCTGGCCTGGAGCTTTGGGGGAGGCAAGGGTGGCAATGCTGCAGAAAAGGTGCCCAAGTATGAAGGATCTTGTGTGTAAAAGAAGGTGATCTGGGCAGTCAGCACCCTCCAAAACCTACTCTGTAGGGCATGTGCCATTCAGAATCAGAGTCATGAGGAAAATAAATTGCCTTCACCTAGGTCATAGCCTGAGTTCATTACAGCAGAAGAAGAGAAGGTGGGAATTACCCTGATTGGGAGCAGCATAAAAAGCTCATGGAGGAGCTGGCTGCTGAGATGGGCTTCAGAATAAAGAAGCTAGTCTGGCATTCCTGAGTGAGGGTAGGGGCTGGTTCTAAAAGCTGCGTGTGGAAGGGGCTAGAGACAACTGTGCACCTAAAGGCTCTGGAGGGAGAAGACAGCCCTGCTTGCAAAATCCTCACTTCCCTTCTCAGGAACTCAGCTCTGCTGATAGATCTGGTGGGCTTCCTGTAAGAAAGGGTGGTGGAGGCAGATTTGAAGGGAGGCCAAGGGCAGGAGACCAGAACACTGACTGACACCATGACTTTCCAGTATTGCCTCTCCTCCCACTGCAAGGACTGTGTTACTGGCTTTCTCAGCTGCCTTTTATTTTAGTCCCAGAAGTTGAGTGGCCCAAACCCTCCCACTTCCAGCCTGGAATTGCAACAGGAACATTCCTATAGCATTCTATGAGCTCCTATGATACTTCAGACACTCCCAGGTATACCTAAAGACATTCTTGGGTACATCTAGAGGTAGCAAAACTACCTTCTTCAAGAAAAGTCAGCAAGATCTTTTCTTCACTGAAATATGGCCTAGCCCCCTGGGATTGGGAATAAGGTTGAAGGACAGAATTTGGCAGAAAGTGGTTTGTCAGTGAAACACTTCCTAACCACACAGACTTTTGAAGATGGTAAACTCCAGTTTGGGATGAAAACAGAATGCCTGGAGGCAACCAAGATGTTCTGTATGTCCCTCTTCACCACTTTTGGCCTGTGATGTGTCATTGCAGTGAGCAGAGGAAGGAGACAGGAGGGCAGAAAGTTGCCCTCATCATTCATACATACTGAATTATCATCCCATTGGGGTAAATTTGGTGCAAAGAGATGTACAAGTGCCCAGAAGTAAGTGGAAGAACCTTCTTTTTTTTTTTTCTTTTTTTTTTTTTTTTGGTTTTTGGGCCACACCCTGTGACGCTCAGGGGTTACTCCTGGCTATGCGCTCAGAAGTTGCTCCTGGCTTCTTGGGGGATCATATGGGACGCCGGGGGATCGAACCGCGGTCTGTCCTAGGCTAGCGCAGGCAAGGCAGGCACCTTACCTCCAGTGCCACCGCCCGGTCCTTGGAAGAACCTTCTTATTTGATTCTGTGCTCAGAAGTAGGAGAGCATGGCACATGGCATAGTTTGCATATAGCAAATAGTAGCTGGGTACATGCACAGAGCAGAGTTCTCTGTGCTCAGGCACTGTGTTGAGTGTGGAATTCACAGAGACTGATGATGCATAATCAATGCCTGCCTTCTTCCGGCATCCACTCCAGGACCTAAGAACCCAGAAGGAAGGAAAGAAGTCAGCCTGGAAAAAAGGAGAGAAGGGTTTGGTGCAGGGCTGGTGAATCCATTTTTCCCTGATGCTCAACCAGAGCTTTCTGTCCCCTTCTGCTTTCTAAACCCCACTGTCTGGAGCAGTGATTGAGCAAAGGAAGGATGGATGCTTACAGAGGACAGTTGGGGCTCTGAAGGGAAGCTGAGGAAGAAAAGAAAAAGGGCCCTCTCTAAGCTGAGCTGAACTGAGCTGTCGGGAGGGCTGCTTTGAGGAGGTGACTCCAGCTGGGCCGGGTAGCATGTGGCATCATTGTAAGGGTGGGGAGAGAAGAAGCCATGACTCAGGCTGAGGGAACAGGGATCTGTGAAAGAACAAATCAAAGGCTGCAGGCTGCTCCCCAGGCCTGGACCCCCTCCTGTCTCTATTCAGCACTGCCCTTCATCATCAGAATATGGATTTATCAGATACATGATGCAGTTTCTTCTTCACAGACCTTGGTCATGAAAGACAACTCCAATATAATGTTAGACAGGAGAAAACCCGGGGAGAAGACAGCGAGGTGGCTGACAGATGAGAGAAATCAAAGAGCTGGAGAGGGAAAGCGAAAGCCTGGAGCAGCAGAGCCCAGCCCGCACATGGCCTGGATCTCCCAGCTTGCTATGGGTCAGCAAAAGGAGAAAAAGAGAGAAATGCTCATGAAATGGAAATTACATTAAATGATAAAGGAAACTACCTGCATGACCCTTTCCCAGTCAACACTGGCTTTAAATTTGTAATTCTGAGCCCTAACATCAGACTCTATCAGCAGCTGACCAGAGGGTCAAGTTTTAGTGCCTTAAGGCCAGGAGGCGTGCACAGGGAACCCTCTACAGGAATGCAAGGCCTTGTACCCGTGCTCCCAGTAGGCACTGGTGCTAGGCTTGCAGAAAAGGGCCAAACCAGGACAAGTGGTGTTGGAGGGATAGAGTCAGTCTCCACCCACTCCAAGGCCATCTTAAAAGGAACTTCTGAATATTTCAGACATCCCACTTACATTCCCCCCTCTTCCTCCAGTCAGTTCTAGTGCTGGTTCCTCACCCTTATTACTTTCTTTCATCTCTTTATCAGATGATTCCTTCTGCCTGACTTCCCCTTTAGTCACCTTAGTGAGAGAGTTTCCTGAATCTATGAGACTTATCACCCTGCCTAGTCAGCCAGTCTCTGCTCTGCAGATACCCATCTCTGCACTTTCCCATCAGTGACCTCTGCATCTCCTCCCAAAGCTTTGCCATCACCAGTTCTTGGCTATCTTAATTCCTTTTATATTGACCTCTCTCCCTTCTGCCAGACCTGGTCCTGCTGTGCTCCCTGGAAACATGGCTTCATAAGTCCTGGGTTGGAGACCTTGTCCCTCAGCTCCCTAACTTATTCCTATGCCTCTGCTCATAGTCCTTCCCTTGGCCCACATGTCCCCCTCTTTGCCTGTTTCCTTTAGCACAAGCCTGTAGCTAATACCTGACCACCTTTTAACAGTATCTTCAGCTTCTTGTCCTTCTAGTTCTCCAAAGCCAGCCCCGTACACACACATGCAATCATTCCTGCTGTCCCTTTTTCTATTCCAACATGAACCCCTTACCAATAGCTCTGGAGAGCCCCCCTGCTCTATTCCTCAGTGACCTTTGATGGTGCCATCTTCACCCTCTGTGGGCCCATAGCATTTGGCAACCTGTGTATACTTGGTTTCCTCTTCCCCATGGCAATGACTTCATACATGTGTGTTAGTATTATATCCTGTGACTGTGCCTGCTTGTCAGAAAAACCTGTCCTTTCCCCACCTCTCCTAGGAGAACAACTGGTGATATCACAGGCTCCCATAAACCTCTATCCTCACCTGGAAGCCCACTGTCATCACCCCTTATTTCCTCTCTCTGGGGATCAGAAGGTTCCTGGACTCTAGGACCAACACTCCACATTATAAGGTTCTGCATCTTTAATCCTCTAACCCCAGGCTGTTTTTTTTTTACCATTTATCCACCTAATTTTCTATTTGCTATTTAATCTCATGCACCCCCTCTTTCTCTTCTCTAATATCTTTAAATATGGTCCATTTTCTTTCACATTACAAATGTTTTTAAACTAACCTCCATCATTGCTTAACACTCATAAATTTCCGTGTAAGCCATAATCCCCCTCCCCTGCCCATCTCCTCTGTTTTTGCAGCCAGGAAATGTTGCAAAATTTATTTTTGCAGAATTTCTTCAAAATATTTTTCCAGAGCACTGTTCTTGGCCACAGCTTTACACTCAGTCTTCCCCAAGTCAGCATTATGCTGTGGAAACCACATTCTCCTTTTTTGAACTGTATTTTGATCTTACCTAAGCTTCCCTCAGCATTTGCCACTGGTTCTCTCCTCCTTGCCCTCTCTCTTCCCTTCGTGTGAGACCTCATCTTCCCCTGACTTCAATCTGGGGTTCTGCCGAGTCTGACAGTTTTCTTGACACTTCTGGGTCTGCTCCAAGTCTTCTCCCTCTCTCAGGATGGTCTCATCCTTCTGGGCAGCTTCCACAATCTACAAACCCAATCCCAGATTCTGGACCAGAGACTTCAGATTCTGAGTTTAGAATCAATGAGCTTAGAATCCCTGCCTGGAGCCATCATGGTTAAAGTCCGTGGGTGGGGAGGGGCACTGTCCTGCCTTTGGGGCTTCCAAGTGCAAGGCCACAGCATCAGTCAAGATAGAACTCTGCATCTCCTTTGTCTTTACTCTCCACTGGACCCTGTCTTTCTCATTTGTAGATCTCTCAGATTTTTCTACCATTTCCATCTTGAGTACTACCCAGACAAGAAGCCCTTGAATATCTCCTCATAATTGGGAGCCTCCCACAAGAATGGATGTGCCAGAGAAGCGGAGATATGTCTGCCTGCTTCTCTCTTTGGCACCCCAGAGCCTGCACAGTGCTTCATACTAACTAGAATGAATAAGTGATCTCTACCTCCAACATTGCTGCCCTTAAGACCCATCTCCAGGCAATAGGCAGAGCAAGCTTTGTAAACACATGCTGGAAAGTGCCCATGAGAAGGAAATGGTTCCCAGGCTCCTCCTTTAGTGTTCTCTTTCACAGGCTAGCTCTGCTGATTGCTTCCACACCTCCACATCCATTCTGATAGAGGGCAGCCTGGCACCATGGCTGCAAACCCTGGAACCAACTTATCTGCATTTGTGTCTTAGAGTTTCTGCTTTTATGCTCTCTCTTCATGCCTCAGTTTTCTTAGCTTTCAGATTGAGATCAGAGGACCTGGCTCACATGGTGGCCATCAGAATGAGTGAGTCATTAGATAATATGCACTGACAGATCCTAACAGGCATGCAAACTATGAGTTATTGGAACAGAAGTTACCTTGGCAGGATAGTTAGCATTACTACTGCCATTATTACCTCAGTTTCCCCTGAATCTCTAAATGGGTTCTTCTCTCACTTAAGGGGCCCTTCCTCTCCTCACTTACTCCTATATATCTTGTTCAAGTTTTATTGAGACATAATTGACAGAACACTGTGTCAGCAGGCTGCACACTCCACCCCTACCAGTTAGGAGCATATAACCCCAACCACTCATCCTGTCTCCTCACTCCCAGAAACTACAAGTCTACTCTATTTTTAGGTTTTTTGAAATTCCACATGTTAATGTCACCGTACACATTTGCTTTTCTCTGATTTATTTCATTTAATACACTGCCCTTATATTTGATCTACACCATTGCAAACAGCAGAATTTCTTTGATTTGTATGTCTGAATGATATACGTGTGTGTGCCTATATGTCGCGTGTTATTTATCTACTTCTCAATTTATAGATAATTAAGTTGTTTCCATGTCTTGGATGTGGTAAACAATGTGGTAAGCTCCTACAGAGCCCTCAGGCCTGTAGATATCATCTCATCTCCTCCAAGAAGCCTTCTTAACTGCAGAGCTGGGAAAAGGGGAAAAGTGAGCAAGATACTCACCTTGGGGATAAAATTAAGGATGGCGGGAGACAGCAATAATTGAATTGAAAGTATTTTCACAGACTATTTTAAAAATTGATGACTATTAAATTTCCAAGGACAAGAATCCATAGGGTAAAAACCCTGAGGTGCTCCATGGGAGGTGCAGCCCACAGGAGGCAGAAATAGGCCTCCTCAGAAAAGAAATTGTACCTTTGGCCTGCTGAGCTTGGGAAAGTGTCAAGGAATTTGCTTGATTGTTCCAGGACCTTCTCTCCCACATGCTGGATTCTTAGTGCTCACCTTGCCATCTGCTATGTCAGTCCTCCCTCTCTCCAGATTTGGCCACTACTCCCACCTCACTTCCTTCCTTGGAATTTGTTTCCCCCTCATTTTATTTCTTCCCCTTCCTAGCCCTCACAATACCAAACACAGGATGGATAGAAGGGAGTAAATTTGAAAGACCAGACTAAGATCTTATTTCCCAAGTCACCTGGATCCTAGCTGGCTATCCCAAGGGATAACCACCTGGGAGGCCTCCTGGTCCTTATCTGACTCACTAGCTCAAATCAAATGCAATTACAGAGCAGACTTAATGGGTTCTTTGTTTCATTGAACCCATTCATTGTTATTCTCCCAAACCAAATTCAAAAGTAATATTTGTGCAAGTGTTCCATTGTGGCACCAAAAAGACACCAATATTAATTTGGTTTGGGAAAAGGCAGACAACAAAGCAGACACTGGCTTCTCATTTTATGTCTGCTCTTAAGATATAGCAAGTGAGTGGGGCCAGAGAGATAGTATGGTGGGTAGGGCATTTACCTTGCACATATCCCACCTGGGTTCTATCCCCAGTATCCCATATAGTCGTCAAAGCAGCAGCAGGGGAAATTCCTGAGTGTAGAGTCAAGAGTAAGTACTGAGTATAGCCAGGCATGCCTCCAACAAAAGAAAAAATCTAGCAAGTAACATCAGTGATCCCAAAGCAGCACCTCATTGGCAAGGAAGTTTCTGAACTCAGGGTTTAGGACTCATGGGGTAGATTTCCCACAAAGAATATAGACCTTCCTTCCCTGAATGAAAATATCTAATCTCCTAGAACTTGTTCACAGACCTGCACCTCCGTCACTGGAGAATTGTGAGGCCCCCTTTGCCTAGCTTTGCCATGTTGACATGGCACATTGTTGTGAACTTCTCATTAGCTTTCGTCTTTCCTGTTCCCTCTGAGTACCAGCTCAGACACAGGGCAACTGTGTGGTCTTCCAGCTTTGAGAGAGGTATGAATCACCTTTATCTCTGTTTTCTCTCTCTCTTCCTGTCTTTCAGAGATTGAGCAGGGCAGCTGCGGCGATCCTGGAGTCCCTGCCTACGGCCGGAGGGAAGGCTCCCGGTTTCATCACGGGGACACACTGACATTTGAATGCCAACCTGCCTTTGAGCTGGTGGGGCAGAAGGCAATCACGTGCCAAAAGAATAACCAGTGGTCGGCTAAGAAGCCAGGCTGTGTGTGTAAGTGAGCAGGGAGGAGGCTGCTTTGGGCTCTTCACCAAGAAGTAGGGGCCCATTTCCCAGCCAATATAGGGACCCCCCCCCCATTCTTGGGAAGTTCACAGACAGTAACAGCTTTATTCTGGTTCGTTTTGCCAGTGTTTCCCTGACTTGGGCCTCTTTTCTGGAAGTATTGTGGACTACCATACAGATTGTTCTTAACATTTAGGGGCCTCTTTAATACCATCTTACCCTGACTGATGATCCCTAAAAGCCCAGATGAGGCCCCCAAGACACGCCTCCTCAAGTTCATACTCTGACATTTCCTCCTCACTCTTGATGCAACAATGACACTGTTCATACAATCCAGGGCAGACGCTTTGGCAAAATGTTAAGACTACAGATTCTACCAACTTCTGGGTACTGTGAAAAAACAGGACTTTGCCAGGATATGAGATATTTCCTCAAATTGCTTATTACATTGGGTTTTGGAAGTCTTGGGGGTCAAGCTCTCCTTGAATTGTTGGATTTTGAAAGGTTTTGAATTCTCTGTTCTATCGAGATAACATAGAAGTCCTTCTTTTCTCTTGGATGGTTGTGATCATGCTTTCTGGTGCAATACTTGATGTCTTGGGTATCGCTGGAACTGGCCAGTGTGAGAGGAGGTGGTGAAGGAAAGCTTGGTCACCATTGAGAAATCAAAGGTTCCAGATTCTTCAGGATGTCACTTCTGTCAATCTTTACTCCCCCACCCCACCTTCTCCATTTCTTTCATCTGCTTCTTTCAGAAAAGGCAAATTGTCCAACTTTCTGATTCGTTTGTGGTTTTATTAGGCCTCTGAATTCTGTCAGTTTGAGATATGTGACTCCTTGGGGATAAGTTCTTAGGGGAGAGACTAACCTGGAGACTATCTGGGAATATCAATGATGACTGATAGTTTGATGTATGGGTTGGTGAGTTGTGTATGTCATAGTGATTATACTTGGGGGGTGGCAGAAACCTGGAGGCCCCAAGCAGTGATTCTGAGTGCCAATGGAAATTGAAGATGCATTGATGCTTGGGTCCTGCTGGTGATGCTCAAGAGTCATACCTGAGGGTGCTTGAGAGCCACACCTGACAATATTTAGAGACCACATGCTGCCAGGGATCAAGCCAAGGTCAACTGCACACTAGGCTCCATACTATTTCTTCAAGCCCTGCGGCACTCAGAGGTTACTCCTTGCTCTGCACTCAGAAATAGCCCATGGCAGTTCCCACCTTTTTCATAGATTCTTGGGACATGGATTACTTTCTTTTACCACATATTCTCATGTGTTTCTATAAAACAAAGTGGGAAGGAATAAAGGCTGAGAGCCAGGGGCCAAGTGGTCTCAGATGTATTGGTGGGTAAATAAATAAAGATAGAACTAAATATCCAAGCCAAAATCAACAATAATAGAATCAAGGGACCTAAACTTTAACCATCTAAACTTAAAGGGGCCTGTTAAAGGCCAGGGGGCAAAGGATGGTGATATAGGATGCACTCTGGATTCATTGGTGGAGGGAGGTTGACACTGGTGGTGGGAATGACCCTGATTCATTGTACATCTGAAAATTTCAAATATGAAGAACTCTAGATCACAAGTATTTCAATAAAATAAAAAAAAAGAAAGAAAAAGAAATCACCCAGGGCCACATCACCCAGGGCCAGAATGATAGCACAGCAGTAGGACATTTGCCTTGTACTCAGATGACCAAAGACAGACCTCAGTTAAATCCCCAGTGTCCCATATGGTCCCCCAAGCCAGGAGGAATTTCTGAGTATATAGCCAGCCAGGAGTAACTCCCGAGCGTCACTGGGTGTGGCCCAAAAAACAAAACAAAAATAAAAAAAGAAATCACCCCTGGTGGGCTCAGAGGACCATATGGGATGCCTGGAATCAAACCTGGGTTTGAACCAAATTCGTCTCGAGTCAGCTGCATGCAAGGCAAACGCCCTACTACTGTGCAATCACTCTGGCCCAATGATTATACTTTTTAAAAAATCTTTTTGGTTTGGCAAAGCATTTTTGATGACTTGTGAATTTATGTAAAAAATTCTTGCAGGGGTTTAAAGATCAAATCACTCTTAAATACACATTAAACAAGTGACCCTTGCATGAAATCTACCATTCTCTGGGGCTTGCTGTGATTAAAATACAGTATTCAAGAGCTCACTGGAAACCAAGCATACCAGAAGAAATGCTTAGATTAGCAGGTAGTGAGTATCCCAAGGGCAGGCAGGAATCCCACCCAGGCAAGAGGGGTAGATCAGTGAAGTCCTACTAGAGAGACTATAAGAAGGGACTCAGAAGTTAAAGCCACAGACTGAGAATCCTATGAAATATGGGGGGCTGAATCTCTCTAATCCATCTATTTAAAAAGGTGAAGAGGCTGGAAAGATCATCTGGAGAAGAGAACTGGTGGAAATGGATTCAGCCAACAACTTAGAGTCAGGTCACATTTCACTGCTCCTGAAGCTGAGAGTTGGGGTAGAAAATGCTACCAAGGCAGTGGCGCTATCAACTGTTCCAAGAAGTTACACAACTGTTGATTCTTAGGAATATTCTTAGAAAACATTTTTGGAGGCCAGAGCAGTAGTACAGTGGGTAGAGCATTTGCCTTGCACAAGGACAATCAGGTTCAATTTCCAGCATCCCATATGGTCCCCTGACTCTGCCCAGAGTGATTCCTGAGTGTTGAGCCAGGAGTAGCCATTGAGCACCGCAGGGTATGACCCAAAAACTGAATAAAAAAAAATTTTAAAAAGAAAATTTTCTGATGGGAAAAGGCTGTTCAAGTATTACCCCTAGAAATCAACCCAATCATTGGTGACCAATAGCCAAAGAGAAATCAAAGCTGACTTTACAGTGTGGAGGGGGACTCCTGTAGTTTTACACCAGGAAAGCAGTCTGAGGTGTCTGAAACAGGTACGCTGGAGTCAGGTTGCTATTCGTTCCCCTGTACTCAGAGTCTATCGAGCCTGGCATTCCACCACCTAGAATTTCTTGCTTATTGTACTATAAGGGCATAGGTTGAGTCCTGGATGCTGTCAGTGTGGGGTGCAAGAGAACAGCTGGCCCTGTACCTTTGTACCATACAGCAAGGCCACATATATATCTTGTGAAAATATAAGACTGATATCTGTTATTCTCTGTCCTGCCTCCCAAGTGGATCTCAGTGTCCTGAGCTGAGACCCAGGGTCTCTCATTCCAATTGACATGAAAGCATGAGGAGAACTCAGGGACACTGAAATATCTGGACTCTGGTTTCTTAGTGCCAGCTCAGCTTCTGAGCCATGGCCAGGGCGTCTCTCGGGGAACATCAGTGGACTGACTGATCAGTTTAGTAAGGTCTCGCTCCACCGGAGTTCTCAGCATTCTAAGTCTCTATGAGCATATTTACAGAAAACTCTGCCAAGGACCACCTTCATGTTCACCGCTGCTTGAAAACCACTCAAAAGTGAGTCATTGACAGAGCAAGTAAGTCGAACTTGAAGGAATAATATGTAACTTTGGTGCTCTTCCTCTGGCTCCTGACCAAATCTATCATGGCATGTGATATTAGAAAAGGAGCAATATCTCTAAGAGTCTATAAAACAATTAAAATATGCAGCTGGTCTCTGTTAGGCTGTAGTAAAGTGTGTGTGTGTGTGTGTGTGTGTGTGAGTGTGTGTGTACCTTCAAAACCTCTATCAAAGGCCATTTACCACATAGACTCATAGTAAATATTCCTGCAATACTTAGAAATGATGCTGTTCTTTTCCCTTATGATATAGAAGGTAATCATGGAAACATTTTCTTGGCACAAGCTTCGTGGAACAATTGTCCAAAGAAGCACAGAGCAGAGCATTGTCTGGTCTTGAAATATTTTCTTCCAAACTGCTCCTCATAGGGAATTGCCCTATTGAGACTCCACAAAGCCACTCTTCCCTTCATGTTCCAAAACATTTTCTATAGCCAGCAGAGACTACAGAATCATTTCATTGGTTTTTGAGCTGCCCTCACCATAATTGACAATGCTCAATAGATGGCCCTATTTTATCTATGCTTTTAAAAAGATGATGATGTTCCTCACAGTGAAAAGCATTTTGAAAGAAAATATGGAGCCAGCTTCTTACCTTTTATTATATCTTCCTCCTTGGCTAACTCATATTTCTGAGGATCTCTGCTCAAAATCAGTGGGAAGTCTGACTACTTTCCCTTCATTCAACAATATTTACCTGTTTTCCACCTGTACCCATTACCAGGCACTGGATTCAGAGTTATTCAGTCTCTGCCTAGAAAATCTGCTCAACTTGGTATCCTGGTGAGAAATTTTCAGCCCTGTTTCATATACTCTTCACCTTCCTAGAAGTTCTAAAGTTTCACTCCCTTCTTTAAAATAGAATCGTGATACTTCTCCATATGATCATGTTGTCCGGTTACTAGTTCACAATAAGAGATACAATGGGAAGGAAAATACAAATAACTCTTATGGTGGTTTGCACAATAGTTGATGCTTTGTTGACAGGCTAGCAGAATACTTCACACTTCATAAGGAAGCCAAGAAAGCAATTATCAGTCCATTAGCAGCCACTTTCCAAAGAAGTTTCAAAACAGCCTCCACCAGAGATATGCCAAGACATATAAACCTAAGGCTTCCTTTCGCCATTTTAGAAACCACCAGGAGAAGGTGTGAATCCTAATTGCTCAGTTTCTAATGTATGTGTGTAGGTGTGAAATGTGAATCTAGGCTTGCTGGGAGATACATGATGTAAGTTAAAAACTAGCTGCCAAACCTCGAGATACCCCAGGAAGGAAAAGTGGGTGCTCAGAGACAATATGTAGAGGATGTGGGACAGGCAGGGCTTGGAGCAGTGGAGAAATGTAAGAGATTGTCCCATGAAGCAATGGTAGGGACTGTTACTGTCCCCCCCAAAAAAACCTCCCCATCATATAGCCATCCCCATACATAACCAGTTATAGATCAAGCAGTGGTTTCCATTCTAGGTTTATCAGGAATCTCTGCCCTAGCATTGCATTTTGGATCAAAAATTAGTTTTTGTTGGGATTGGTGATAGCTGTGCATTGCAGAATGTTTTAACATCATCCATGTCCTATATAGAAACTGATAGTATGTTGGTACATGCATACTCACAGACACACATTCAGTTGTGAAAACCCATAAAGCTTTAGACTGGACCAAGTATCCTCAGAGGAAAACCACCCAAAATTAAGAACTGGTAGAATTAAAATCTTGTCAAATTCTAATTGTGAAAGCATCTATGTGTTTTCATTTTGAAGAGGCTCTGATTAAAGCCTATATTGTTGAAAGCATGGGGGGAAGGAAATAGGATGCCAATATCTATTAATGTTTAATGTTTCTGGTAAAATGTGAACCATCCCTACAATTTTATGGAATACTTCTTCTCTCATTTCAAATGTAAACTAGCATAGAGAGGATAAAACCATTAAATGATGGAGTGGAATTCAATCTGAACTAACAGAACAGGCTCCCACCCCATACCCTCCTCTCTCCATTTTGCGATATTTTTCAAATGCAAGTTGGCAGGAAAAGAGTAAGGATATGTTAAGACAAAAAATATAAGGCCAGAGGACAGAAGCAAACTGTTGTTTGTATTACTACTATGAAGTAATAGGGATTGACTAGAGTTAAATTCCTGAAGGCTAACTCAATGGCCCTTGTTGGACCTGTACCAGAATTGTACATCAATTTTTCCATGAATATCATGCCTCTTTCCAATCTTTACCTCTTCTCAATCCTTCTATCCATTCACCCATCTTTGATTTATTGAGCATCAATTATGTGAAAGTAAGCTGCATAAGATAATATGGCTGCTCTTTGTAAAATATGGGCTGAAGGTTCTTTGGAGATTTCTGCTTAGATTTTTGTAGAGTTTTACATGCTCTATAAATGTGCTGTAACTATCTGGAGCAATATCTAGAGCCCAAAGACCTACACTTAACTCAAACTGTAAATCAATTAAAGGTTTGAATAAACTAAATATTCATAAGTTCACTCCCCTATGCCAGACTTAACTTTTGAATTTGGTCATCCTTTGTTGTTGTCTTTGTTCTGTAAGATCACAGATTTCATGTTGTCTTAAAGTAAATATGCCATCTCCCATTATGTTTTAAAATTCATATATGGTGCATATCTGACCTACTGGTACATGTCTTTCATAGTTATTATTCTTGATATCTATATGCTTTCAGTAAATGGACCATGATTTTGTCAATAACTATGTTCAATTACTTTAAGTCTGTGACATTCTCATGCTTATGACTTTATTTCTTCTTTCAAATTATTTCCATAGAATAAATTTCCAGCTGTGAGGTTTAGAGCTGTCACATAAACATTTTTGTTTCCTGAGTATATTCTTATATTACTCCCAAATTATATTTTGCTCATTAATAATGTCAGTAACAAAAGCTTTAAGATTAAAAATAAGATACCATGCACCTTTCCCATGCATAAACATAGCATATATCGTCTTTATGCTTGTCTATATTCACCTTTGAAATAGGAACTTTATAGGTTTCTTCCTGCAGATCACATATAGTGCTAATAACCTTGATCAGCTTCATTAAGCCTCAAGTATTTGTGTGGCCTTTTAAAAACTGCTAACATAATAGGTGTGAGTGGAATGTGTCTCAGCAGCACATTGTTGTCAACTTCTGCAAAGTGCCAAATGTTATGATAAGTGTTGTAAAGACAGAGATGAATAGGGCACAGCCCTTGACCTCAAAGAGCTTGCTCTAAGGTGGAGATAGACATAATTATGTAAATTAAAGTAAGCTCCTGTAATGCAAAAGAAACACAAAATAGCACTTTTAGTTCTTTAGGGCTGGGGAAACAATGCAAAGGACTAAAGCCCTTGTTTGACTTGCACAGGGCCTAGGTTTAATTCCTAGCTCTGCCTGGACATCTATAGACTGCTGGATATAGCCTTGTTTCCCTCAGCACCTTGGGAAGTGCCACAAAATTCAAAATGTAGTTCTTTCATGCTGAAATGCTGTTGTGCAGAGGCATTTCAGGTCTCCTCTATGAAGGTTCTTCCCCGGATTCTCGAATTCATGTAAAGTGGCCAGTAGTACAGTGAACAGCAGAATGATGACCTTGATTTGACCTATCACTTATATCATCATTGGGCCTAAATGGTGGAAGGACAATGAGGCAGGGGAGAAGTCCTGTTGGAAAAAGAGATTCAATATATTGATTTCTGAGCGATACCTTAGGGTTTGGGTCTGTATGGGGATGGGGTGAAGAGGAGGCTATTGAACATACACATTCATACAAATGCTTACTACATGCATGATGCTTTACTGGGCATGTGGCTTCCACTGTTCCTACCAGGACTGGATGCTGCCAAATGAATGAAGGAAGGGAGGTGGAGACAGGCAATTCCTTTAGGCTGGAACCATAACTCTATTGGGGCAGAGGATGAAAGTCAAAGTTTCCCAAGACATGTACAGACCCTGTCTTCAGTTGTTCATAGGTGGGGTCTGGTGTATCAGTGACCTGAAGGAAGGACTGGAATTTGTGATCCTCTGTCATGACTGTTTATGCTGATGGGGGCTGTTAATACCCAACTGGTTTTTTCTAACTGGAAGGTGCACTTTCAAGATTGCAGATTGAAACTCTTTGTGGAATTTGATAGACAGATTTTTCCCAACCTCATGTTTTCTTTTTCATAATTTTGTTCTGCTATTTTGCATTGTAGTGTTGTTTCACAGTTTTTTTATGTAGACAAATCTCTCAATATTTGTGATTTCTTTTCAAAACTGACAAAGTTATCATTCTGCCACAGAGCTGAGAAACAGTTTGTTCTATTTTTGGTTATTTGTCAGTAATTTGACTTTTTTAAATATAGCTTGCTAATCCATCTGGAGTTGATTTAGATGAATTAGAATATTGTCCAAACTTTCACAGAGTTTTCCAACCCACTTTATTAAGTAATTCAGTTCCCTTTGTTGATGTCAGAGAAATGAATTATTTTATCACATACCAAATCCGCAAATGTAGTTAAGTCTATTTCTTGAGTCACCACTTTGTTCTGCTGCTCTATTTCTACTTAGCACCGGTACTGAATAATTTTAATTGTTGTTTTATACTATGTTCTAATATCTAGCAGGGCTGGAAACTATTCTTTCCTCTCTTAATTATTTTCTCTTTCAGAATATTCATTGTTATTCTCATCTGTTTGTTGTTGAAGATTAATTTTAGAATCATTTTGTTAGAGAAAAAAATCCTGTTGGGATTTTGTGTGTGCACTTCGATTAAACTCTAAATTAACTTGAGAAAAATAGGCATTTTTATAATATGCAGCCTTCCTATCCAGGTGCATGGCAGGTCACTCTCTTTGTTGGTGTGTTTTTCTTAATATAAGGGCATTGTGGATATCTTCATATAGGTCATGGATGTGGCTAGCTACCTTTCTTTCAAAGCAGTTGGTTCTTATGTCTGTTCCTCTCCCACCTTGTCTTTCCTCTCCTCTGCAGCAAGAAGCAGATTCCCACCTATCCATGTTTGAACCCTAGAGTGATAGGATTTTCCCAACTGCCCCATGCCAAATGACATCCATTCTTTTGACCTGGAAAATGTAACCACCATACCTCCATTATTAGACAGTGCTTTTTTTCTTTTTTTAATTTTAATATCTTCATTTAAACATCTTGATTACAAATATGATTGTAATTGGGTTTCAGTCATGTAAAGAACACCCCCCTTCACCAGTGCAACATTCCAATCACCAATAGACAGTGCTTTTTTCAAGTGTTGGAAACCAGAACTGAAAAATGCTGGTTCAAAAGCATCAGAAATAGGTGGGGATAGTATACTGGGACCTGCTTTGATCAAGGGCAGGACTTATTATAAGGCTAATGTGGGCTTCCTCTGCTTGAGGTAACTTCTCTTCATTTCTCTGGGCTTCCTTGGAGGTCCCATTAACCCATGGGGGACCTAGGGGAAGAAGTAGAGAACCTGGGGATTGTTGTGGTTCAGATTTGTTTTTCGGACCAATTTCTGGAAATGAAAAACCAGCATGTACTGTTATCCTTACCCCATCTTCAAGAGCCTAAATTTGAAAATCTGCCAGCTCTGGGTGCTAGTGATTTGCAGAGCTAGAGGCACCTGCTCTAGCAATTAACCTCCAAGAACACAAAGGGCCATTGACTTGGCCTGGAAGTCTGGTACTTGAGCAGAATCCCAGTCCCTATATTGGGATAAATTGTGGGGCTGAGATTGGAAAGGAGGGTCCTGAATTCTGGTGAGCCCATAAATATACATGGCTTCTCCCAAGTCTATCAGTTGCTGCCTCTATGAAACCTCACACAAGAATATTCTATTCTTGTATATGCAAGAAAGGGAGGTTTGGGGGGTGATTTCTGAGGTTTCTGATTCCTGAACAGGAAGACAACCTTGGAGATGTGGACCTGTGATGTTTGTGGCCATATCCTATGGTTATATATGACACCACCATGAGGGTAGAGATACTGAAGCTGCTATTGCTCAGCTGTCATTATGATAATGATGACAGCCTTCTCGGCTACAATCTTGACTCATGTAGGGATGAGGAATGGTGTGCAATTGCCCAGTGAATAACTTCATGGTATAATGCCTGTCTTATGTTTCTTTTATATGCAGCAAAATATTGGGGCTAAGGAGGGAGTGGCTACTCTACACCTGGCCCCAGTCTCAGGACTGGAGGGGGGGAGAGTGTAAGAAGATGATTCTAGATTAACTCTTTGTTTTCTTTTGCAAGAGCTCTTTCCCTACCATAGTCATCACAAAGATTTACTATAAAGCAGTATTAAAATTATTGAGAACAGTTACACTAGCATTCAGGGGGCAAAGGAGGGAGATATGGGACACATGCTGGGAAAAGGGGTAGAGGGAAGACAACCCTGGTGGTGGGAATGGCCTGATTCATTGTCACTATGTACCTTAAATATTACTGTGAAAGATTTGTTATTCACTTTTGGTCACAATAAAAATTATTTAGAAAAAAATATTGTGACAGATATGTGACCAGAATGATGGAGAAAAATAATTATGTATTCCAATGGAAAGGCCCTCAAAAAAAAAAAAAAGACTTCTTGGAGAATCCTAACACAGGCCAGGAATCTGTCCAGAACCAAGCTTCAGACTTAGTTTAGTAAAGAACCCAGTCCAAAGGCCACCATCTTATACCAAGAGTGCTGGTCCAAGGTATTCTGGGATCCTAGATAATAGAACTGGCTAAGCTTTTCATGTCAAAGTCAGACTGAGTCCTCTTCTGATAAGGTAAGTGGCACATATCTGCCATTTTCACTCCAGCTTTTACCTTTGGAATAGAGCTCATGGGTTCCCTTGTCATTGTCACACATTTAGTCTTGTGGATGCCAAGTGTTGTCCAGTTGACCTCTCCACTTAGCTATATCTGACAGTCTCACCAGTCCCAGTGTCTCTTTTCACAGCTCCTGGCTCAGGAGCTGGTCCTTAGAGCCTCAAAGCAAAGTGCCCCTTTCCTGTCCTAATTGTCCTTGAGCTTCCTGTTTCCCAGGGAAGGCTCTGCACACCAGCTCTAAGTCTCGACATTCTAAGAGAGTTATGTACAGCTATTCTTGCATTCATGAGCCTTTCCTCCAGTTTCTTTGTGCAAAGATAATCTGGCACTGGTCTCAGAGGAGAGACTCATGAATGTGGCTGCCTACCTAGGCCTCCAAATTGACTTCCATCTTGCCCTGGGACTAAGATAAGGTTTCCCTCATAGTTTTGAAGAGATCTCTCTCTATAGATAATTATGAACTCCTTGGATCTCTGTGAATTCCCTCAAAGGGAAATCCAAACACACTTTCTTCTGGTCCCATAAGACAGTCACAAAGCCTTCTTTCCATGTTCCATCGCTATTGGTAAGAAGCCTTACTGGGCCCAGGCAGCAGGAGCTGCCATGGCTGGTTCCAGATGGTGTCA